>NC_139229.1:143999128-144396128 GCF_977018435.1 Lepisma saccharinum
CCCCCCCCCGCTCCCCAAGGAAATTTTTCAGTTTACACTGATAAAATTAGGTTTTTGACTTCTTGAATAATGTGACGATAATTTAAGGAGAGGAATAATTATTGAGACAAGACGGAGAATGTTCTATAACCCTATTATTGTTAATGGCACGTATCTAAGGTGGGATCAGGGGTTCGAGCCCTCCCCCTTCTATAGGAAATTGTTTTGTTTACACTAGATAAAATTACGTAGGTTTTTGGCTTCTTGAATAATGTGATAATAATTTGAGATATATAATTATCGACGCGAGACGGAGAATGTTCTAAAACCCTGTTATTGTTAATAGTGCGTATCCAAGGTGGGCATCAGGTGTCTCGAGCCTCCTCCCTCAAATTTTTCAGTTTACACGAGACAAAATTAGGTTTTTGTCTTCTTCAATAATGTGACGATAATTTAAGGAGATAAATGATTATCGAGGCAAGACGGAGAATGTTCTATAACCCTGATATTGTTTATAGCGCGTATCCAAGGTGGAGATCGTAACTCGTGCCCCCCTCCCCCCCACCAGGAAATTTTTCAAAATTAGGTTGTTCTCTTCTTGAATAATGTGACGATAATTTTAGGAGAGAAATACTTATTAAGGCTAGACGGAGAATGTTCTATAACCCTGCTGTTGATAACATTGCACGTAAACTTTTCTTACGCTTTTGGTGTTGTCGTAGCGAACTTGAACTCTATGTACAGACTTGTCAGCATTTGCAAGCTGCACAACAAATGTAACGCCACACGTAGGGCGATTCGGATTCATTGTAATTTTTTAATCTCTATAAAGCGCGAGAGGGAACGTTCTTGAAAAAGAGAAGGAGTCGAACTACTGGCAATATTTACGAATCGTTTTATCTGCGGAACGTTCTAGAATATAATGAGGATATTAATACGCGGCTTCAATTTCCCGGTTGATCTGTACAACAGAATAGGTGGAGACTTCTGAGGTAAGTATGACAATTCATACAGTCGATTAGTGATCAGTCAGTGTCCATTGGTTGCTTTATAAGTTCTAGTGATTCGAAAATGAAATGGACTAAATACCGTAAAGTAACAAAGTCTACTACTAGTTCCAGTTCGGTCCCAAAGCTAAAAACATTGACGACAGCGGAACGTCAAGTAGTGCTACGAGTAGTTCGGTCGAAAGACGAAGAGATCGAAGGCCTCTCTCTAAAGTGAATATTTCGGCAGTATCGGGCTGGGCATTGGAGCGATTTATTAAAAAAGAAATAAGCTGCACAGATCAACTAAAAATTAAAGTTTTGAGTGATGATTTGGTTGTTCCAAGACCAAATTTTGTGTATGCAGTCCGAGAATTTCATGGCATAAAAAAATACTTTTGTTTAAGGCTACTGGGTTCGATACACACTCAACAGACAATTTTGAACACTTGCGAGTGCTTAGGCCTGAATATGAACAATTTGGTGGATTTCGGCTTTTATAAGAGCTGCAAGCATGGGTGGACAAGACACATCTCGAGTTGTCGAGTGGATTGTGCATTCCGTGCATGTGTAACACCTTCGTAAAAATACTTTTGGTACATAGATGTTTTGATGCCTGAGGAGAAGAAATGGACAAACACACACACTGAGATGGTTCCGGCACACAATGTTAATGCATGGAAACAGAGGAGTTCAGTGGTAGAAATTGTCCCGATTTCACGTTCTGATTAAAATGACAGCCTTAAACAGTGGCGACGATTTAGGAGATAGTTGATCCCCATTTTTTTTGCCTCCGCACTATCACACTATGGCCTCTTAATGCTTGTCCCCTTGTCCACCCCGCCACCCCCCACATTTTGGAACCCAATTGCCACCACTGACCTTAAACATACTATTGTGATACACTACAGGGGTGGAGGCAGGAATGCCCCCCTATTCTCGTTCGACAATTTCTCTCTCTCTCTATCTGTCCCCAGTAAAACGACAAAAAATAAATAAATGAATGAATGCTCTTTTAGCCAAAGTATGCATTTTTGTGTCGTATGTAACGGAATAATAAACATGATTGCCCCGGGGAAATATGATTTACCCCTCCATCTTTACTATTGCGCCGTCACTAGCTACAACATATTTTGATTTCTATTGTTCCCACATATTTATTTTAATTTTAGTATTGTGAATCATATTCCACTGTGTTACCTCACGTAGCCACCCCCCCCCCCCACACACACACACGTACGATATCAGTTGTAAGTTTTAGACTAAGCTTGCAAAATGTCCACTTATATCTTTGTATTCTTGAGCCATTTTTTAAAAAAAATCATTTTGCCCTTTCTTCTGGACTATTTCATAGCAATGTTTTCCCACTGGAAGCCCCTTTGCAGATCGAGATCCGGGGCTATATATAGCCTTCCCAAGCCACCGTCCCCTCCAAATACTCTCTCGGCTTCGTGAAAGAAAAATATATATGTACGAAATATTAATTTGACTTGACAGTTTATTTTTTCGAACAAGAATGTTTTAAATTTTAATAGCTTATAAATTTACGCTAGCAATTTTGAGTAAAGGTTTTGCGTAACCCCAAAAGCACATTTAGAGACTGCAAGGTCAACTCTCAACATTTCAGATATATTAATAATTTTCATCACAACGTCTTGTATAATTATTTGTTACTTCAATAACCTCCTCGCAAATGTTTCTCGCATATTAAAACATATATGCCATTTTCTGTTCATTTCCTTGTAATGCTGACCTCCGTGGCGAAGTGGTTAGCACAACGCTTTACGATGCCAAGGGCCCCAGGTTCGAATCCCCGCCCGGGCATGGGTCTTTCCTGTCTTCAATTTCATCATATCATCACGCATCCTCATCTTTGCGATTAGCCATATGTGACAGATAAGCGAAGTAAAATAAACTAAGTCTACTAATCAATTATTTTTTTAAACTCTTTAATTCTTCTTTAGCATGCAACGTTTTTGTTAAAATTATATTACAATTTGTAAAATGACGAAATTCTAAAGGAGAACACGCAACTTTCTTTGTAGCTCATCGGTCAGAAAGTTTCAATGGATTTTCAGAATACATTTTTTCACATGTACTTTGCCCCTTTTTGAAAGTAGCGCGTTTTCAATTATGTTACTAATCATTAAAAGGATGCCTCAATACCATCTTGGAGGATGACAATTAATATTTTCCCCCTCCTAAAAGTAATAATATACTTTCGCTCTCTGAATCTCCCATATAAATGCTAGGGGCCGTCTGCTTCAGCCGAGCTCACTGCTTCTCCGGTGACGTCACGCGTTCGTGCAAGATCGGCAATCTTCGGATGGCTTTACCTAATCTCTATATTCCTTGTGTTAGCGGCAGTAGATATTTCTTCGACCCATAATCTCCTGGGATTCTTTTCTGCCATTGTAGAATGATTCCAGAATCTTTAAGTTCTCTCAAAAAGTCGTTGAACTGTTCCAACTGTGGTCTTCCTTTTGGGAACGGGAAAGCTCCACGTAAATGAAAAATACTATCTTTCAACAAGTTAAGTGACCTGAGAGTATCTTCCTTAAGGAAATCTGCACTGTCTATATATCCGGAAACAAACTTTTGACACATGACTGCAATATCACCTCTTCGTGCCACTCTATTCAGTTCTATTCTATCTTCGAATATTCACTCGCACTGTTACTGATATGGAAACTCCCGTACTCGATAGAAGAGGGGCTGTAATGTAAAAGCTCCCATGTGCTTTGCACCACTCAATGAAGGCGTATAGAGGCTGTGGAGTTAGGGAACCACACTTTCTTGATGACGGCCGATCAATATGCAACTAGAGGGAGGGGCTGTAATGTACCGAATGTTATTTTTACTTTTGATATTGTTGTGAGAACCGAAAAAGAAGGGTAAAGAAATTAGAGCAATTGGAACTTGTTTACTTCCTGTCCGGTGTTCTCGTGCCAACACAACAATGACGGAGAACATTTTCCCTCAATAATGTCTCCACGGCTGTCAATTGTCGGCGGGATAAAAAAAGGGGGAAGGTGTTATTGTTCTGTACTATAGCTCGACCACAAGGAAAAAAACCTTCCGTCCAAAGCGTTCGCGCAACTTCCCTGCCGTTATCGGTGTTCGGGGCAGTGTTGCCAGGTAAGATTTGAAAAATTCGGGAGATTGTTCCTTGGGAAACCAGATCTGCTACAAAATCCGTTGATCTAATAGTAGCGGATGAAGGACGTTCTTGGGGGCGGAGGGGCGGCATAGTCGTGCGCACTGGGGGGAGGGGGTGAAGGCGAGTGGCGCGCATTGTTTACGGTGTAAACGTCACAGATACTTTTGTAACAATGGTGCTAAACCCAGCACCCTGTGTTTGGCGAAAATATACCGAAGATCTCCATTTCAGGAGTGGACATGTTTCAAACAAAAGAAAGTAAACCGCCCGAGGAAACCGACCAACATCTTTCATCTCTTCCGCATTTTCCGGTTAGAGGGTGCGTGAAAAGACCCTCAAATTTGCCCTTCTCAGCACCGACACAAGGGGTTTGCGATGCCTCTATTATCGCGAGGAATTTTTATGACAGGAAATGGTAGAAAGTTGTGTTCAGAGATGAAGCTAACGTGCCGCCTTTCGTTGTCGGCGATTTTCCACAATCTTTCAAGTCGAATGCTAACAATAACAAATCAGTTTGCCTTCTACTGGTGTTCGGTGTACAGCTATTGATAGGGGTGGGCACGCGTCCTGCATCATAATGAGAAAATGCATTACGTATGTGAAATATATTTGGTGAATTAGACAGCATGTCTTCCTCAATAATTCAAGATAGCAACGCTTATGCTAGGGTGCCACCCATCCTAGATATATACACACACACACACACACACACACACCCACAAACACATACATGTATAACATAATTTGCCCACGCTAAGAAGTCAGTGTTTCTACCTCGTAAGGAAAGGACGTTTCACTGTGTTTGCGTCACTTCATCCATTTCATCAGTTTTTCATTCATCCATATTGTCGTACTTACCCGTAGAGGCAAAAAAGCGACGTAAAATAACTAAAATAGAAATAGAGTTTAGGGTGGGATAAAATACAGCCATCTAAAACAGTAATGTAGTACAAGTAATAAAATAATGTCCTAGTACAATTGAGTAGCGTTTGACATAATTTCACAGTTCAAACAGCACTTTTCACGGCTGAGTGGAGTTCCACTCCACATCTCCCCTTCATGTTCAAGTAAGATGAGCAGGAAACGTGTTTTTAAGCTGGCCGTTGGAGGTTCCATAGCAATAGTTTATTAAGGAATTCTCCCGAGAAATCAAAAGGTCTGGCAACGCTGACGTGAGCCAGCGCGAATGTTGCTTCCCCCTGCTCTTTCTTGCACCCGCCGGCGCGATGTGCTTCTGCGCAGGTTTTTTTGCTTGTGGTTCCACTATAGTTGGTAAGAAAAGACGGCATCTGCTTTTAATTTCTTCGTAATTTCCTTATCCCGGATGGATGGATAAATCACTGGTTAACAGTATCTCGATTACATTAAATGTAGTAAATCATATGGATATTTTATGTACCATTGCGAATAGTTACATTTAATTTGCAATCGAATTCTAATTTTTCACATTACTCTGGACATATCATTATGTTGATATTTCTAACTTTTCATTCATTTTATACTTTGTCCGGTCAACTGAAACAAAAATTTCCAATATTATATCCTTTTTTACAAAAAGATATCCTGTTCTTAAGTAGTATAAAATTGTGCATCTGACTGCAACTCTGATTTCTTGACCAAACGACTACAAAAAGTTGAAAAACTCACTTTCTCTCCCCGTTCCGCGCCTCATTTATTACGCTGACGACGTTTCACGGGCGCAAAAAGGCAGTGATGAGTGAAAGATGAGCTCTCATCCCCTCATCCTCTCATCTTTCTCATTCTCTTTTTATTCTCTCATCTTCCTCTCATCCTCCTCTCATCCTCCCATCTTCCTCTTATCCTATCATTTTTTTATTTTCTTATTTTCTTATTTTTTGAAAGATGAGTGCATCTTATCGTAATTTTCCAAGTCTGGGACCAAATGTTTATATATCATGACCTACGTAAACCTCTTTTCTCATTCTCTCATTCTCTCATTCTCTTATTTTTTGAAGGATGAGTGCACTTTATCGTAATTTTCCAAGTTTGGGACCAAACGTTTATATATCGTGATCTTCGTAAACCTCTCTTCTCATCCTCTTATTCTCTCATCCTCTCATTCTCTCATTCTCTCATTCTCTCTACCTTTAGAATATTGTCGTCAACATTAGAGATGAAGTTGGAGTGCTGGAATCAACGGGGCCAAATGTTTATATATAGTGATCTTCGTAAACCTCTCTCTCGGGGGGGAAGGATGTGGCATATACACACGCGCGCGCTCTCATCTTCTCATTTTCTTATTCTCTTATTCTCTCATTCTCTCATTCTCTCATTCTCTCATTCTCTTATTTTCTCATCTTCTTATTTTTTGAAAGATGAGTGCACCTTATCGTAATTTTCCAAGTCCGGGACCAAATATTTATATATCGTGATCTTCGTAAACCTCTCTCTCGGGGAACGATGTGCCACACACACACACACACACACACACACACACACACACACACACACACACACACACACGCGCGCGCGCGCGCGCGCGCGCGCGCACGCACGCGGGCATATGTATTGTAACACAAACAAACAAACAAATAATAATTGTTGTTTTTAGGATGCCTGGCCCCTATAACCTCGCCAGGGTGCGTGGTGCCCAACCAAAAATGTAAAAGTTTTCTAATGGCTGCGGTTATAGATTACCGCACCTCTGTAGAGTTTCACGTGTTTTTTTTTCCCCCCAAACTTCCATGAAACCCTACAGAGGACCTCCGTAATGCATGCAACGTGTACTAACGACTCTAGTGTTATTTGATGTTGTGATATTTTTGGATATAGAGTTTTATTGTGAGATAGATAAAAATGATTATGTTTATTATTAATATTTTCTTGATGAAGATGGAGAATGTATGTGCTTGTGTTACAAATAAAGTTGCATGCTTTTTTTCTAGTGTGTGTGTATGTGTTTTTGATGTTTCGACAGCATCTGAAACAATAAAAAAGAAATTTTATTGTTAATTTTCACGTGTAAAAAACAACAACAAATTTTTTTTGTGCAAATTCTGATTGTCTTGTGCTATAGTGCAAAAAAGATATTGTGACTGATAACTAATGAAATTGACATTTGTAAGTGATCTGAACTAGTGAAATTCGTATTGTGCTATTGTAACTGATTGTACTAGTGCAGAAAATTTCTTATTGTGCAAGAAAAGATGTTAAAAACTTGTTAAAACTGCTCTGTGACCCTCTCGTTCTTCACATCGTAGGCGAAGGACTTCTCTGCAATCAGGATGACACTGCATAGGGTATCCTCGGGCAAGGCATTGTGGAACTCGCAGACGACCTTGATGTTGGTTCGATCGTTGACCACCACCTTCTTCCTCTTAGATGTGTTGATGACGGTCATGGGTCTCCGTGCTTTAAACTCGCTGGGCGTGTAGTACATGTCCACGCTTCCCTCGGTCACGCGTTTGTAAGCCGAAAACGCTTCGTAAAGTTTGAGGTAATCGTTTTTGGTCACGTCAAGATTGTAATTCTCGCGCGGGAACACTTCATTGCGTCCATTCTTGAGATAAACGTTCTTGATCTTGCAGTCGTCGAATTTGCTGGAATCTTTTTCCTGATTTTTGTCCCTCCCGGTCTGAAAGAGCACTACGACGAAATCTGGCATGTCGAACTGTATGTTGTTGAACTGCGTCGTCACGTCGAATTCCATGTGACTTCCGGACGCCATCTTTTGCACGCACTGGTAACCGTGAAAGTGAATCGGCACCTGGGGACTTTTCAAGATCTCCGCTTTGTACTTGAGGGCGTAGTTTGTTTCGTATTCCACCACCGGCATTCTCAATTCCATGCTTCGGATGACGCATTTCGCTGCTTCGGGTAAAGTGTTGGCTATCGGCGTGGTGCCGTCCGGGCCCAAAGTAGCGTATCGCATTAGTGCGTTGTTATCGTTGCCCGCTCTTCGAAACGTTACTCTCAGTCCTCCCTTCCACATGATCTCCTTGTAATCGGAGAAGAATCCCGGAAGCAGACGCATGGGAAAGAGCACTGTGTGACTTGTTGTCGATATTTTGGTCCCCGCTTCGAATCCTCCCGCCTGATAGTATGCTGCGTCTGTTTTGGATAATTTCAAAGTTCCCACTGCCGTCGACGTGATGCCTGGATAATCTATTCTGTCGATGACGGTGTTGTGTTTCCTCACCTCCACCTGCGAGAACAGGTGAGGCACGAAGTTGTCCACGAGTATCAAGTTTGCTGCTGCGGGAAACGCGTCTCCGCTTTCTTTCTTCACCACGTCGAATTGAAGGTAGAGGTCCGCTCTGTGAGGATGAATGAACCCGTCGCCTACGTCCACGTCGTATTCGATCTCCCTGTTCGCCTCGTTGAGATTGGCGAACGTGCGACGGTTGGGAGGGAAAGATTGCAATTCGTAACTTTCGATTTGCTCCATTTTTTTTTCACTATGTGTGTTATTTATTATACGTTGATCTCCACGATGGCCGTCGTAGTGGCACCTGCGAAATCCACCACGTCTCCTTTCTCGTTCGTCACCACCAACTCTATGTCGTCTATGCGGTTGCGACATACTGGAAAATAGATTGGCGAAGAGGGCGTGTAGATGATCGGTTCCATGAACTCGGAACTTGGTTTGAAAGTGGCTATGATTCCCGTCTGCTTGTGACTTCCTAATAATCCGTCCGAAGATTTCGTGATCATACCTTCGGCCACGTTACAGTGCACGTTCAGAGTCTCTATGGCCAAGAATTTAGGAATGTTGGTTGCTACGTGCTTGATGCCAGCTTCGAGTTTGGTGTCGTTCTCGAAACCTAAAAGTTCTCCCATGGTGCCCAGGTCCACGGTCTCCGTCGCGGATAGGATTTCCACTCTGTGCGTGACCGAATTTTGAGAAAGGTATGTGCCTTTGGGTAATTGAGCTTGCAAAGTGGAAAGATTGTATTGTCCTGGCGTGACGACGATGTGTTCGCTTCCGACGCTAATTTTGTTGTTGTGCTGCGTAACATTGGGTATGAGGTACATGCTGTAGAATGCACGCAGAGCCACGGATTTAGGATAGACGATGTCGTCGTGCAGCGTGAGTTTCAAGATCGAAGATTCGCTCGTAAGATGGAACACGCCCATTGTGTTTAAGATTCCACAATGCTTTCTGAAAATGTTCCACCGACGGGTTATTTATTTTAGACATGTATGCGAGAACGGAAAGGCATAGGTGGCCGCAGTTAACATCGGTGAAACCCTGGATGCGTTTGTCATTGTAGTAGAGGTTGGCAACACTGAGATACTTCACCAACCTGGCAGGTGGTGTGCCACCGAACGAATCGAAAACAAATGCATTGTTATCGTCAATTTTGAGGTAGCATATCCAATGTGTACCAGGATTTTTGTAACTGTCCAGGTTGACCACGCCATACTCCTTTTTCTTCACAGCAGAGGGTAGAGAATCGGACATGAAAACACCTCTGAAGTTTTTTATTCCCAACAGTTCGATCAGAGATTCAATATCGAAGTTGGACAGGGCTTCTTCTTTTTTTTATATTTCTTCAAAGCATCGAGGTTGCTTTTTTGTTTTTTGGTTATACCTTTCCCCTTCTTCTCCATGGCCAGGTTGTGACGTTTCTGTTCTTCCAATTCCGCCTTGTTCTTCTTCGAGTCGATGACGGTTTTCGCAATGGCGGCACTTCCGCCGGCCAAACTTCCAACGGCCCCCAATGCTGCCAGGATGGCCGGGATGCTGAATATGAAACCTCCGATCTTTTGCTGTTTCCGCGAACGCTGCAACCTTTTCAATTGAGGTGTGCTGAGCAGCAATTTCATTCCATGTCCTTTCGACAAGCAAGAACGTTTCTTCTCGCGTTGTTTCTTGGTGAGTAACCCATCGAGGGTACCTAGATTTTTTAGATTCGAATATGGTATCTGGTACACGACACCCTTGGGCTTCATGTTGATGCTCTATGTGTTATTTTCACGGTATGTTATTTATATATATATTCTGAGATTTTTTCTTGTGTAGTTTTTTTACGGTATGTTATTTATATATTTTCAAGGCCCCGCAGTCGCTACACAAATTCTATTACGTGCTTTGTTTTCTTGCCAAGAAGTTCCTTTGTCCCCTTGTACACGATTCGAGTTTTGTTCTCGATTAAAATAGATAGCTTCTCGTCCGATAACATGTTAGCGTATCGATCTGGTAAAAATAGACTGTATTGTGCGTTGAGCAACAGGCGTACCTTGGGGCCATACTGGGTAGAAACGATTGAACCGGAAGTTATCGTGTAAGATTTGTCGACTTCCAATTCCCGAATTTTTACATACTCGACTGACAAATTTAGCATTTGTTTTAATGCTTGGAGATCACTCATTTTTTCAGTTGTCATATCGAAGAAGAGAAATTTTCAGTGTGTGTGTTAGGGAAATTTAATTGTTTTTTTCACCATGTGTGTTATTTATATATACCAAAGTTTATTTTTTTTCACGATGTGTGTTATTTATATATCAAGTTTTTTTTTGATGCGTATATATATATTATTATTTTTTTAACAGAGGAAGAAAGTTCGTGCTTTGGAAAACGCGAGGATGTGCGTAGTGATATCTTCCGTCTCCTGCATAGACTTGTACCAATCATCAGTATACCGTCTTCTTCCCTGCCTTGCCTCGTGCAATTCGTCCGACCTATCGTTCAATTTCTCCCCTGCAGCCGAAAGCAGAATGTTGAGATCACCGCACCTCAGGCCGCTGATCTCCCGAAGAAGGTCCTTGAGAACCATTTCACAAGGGATGCGAAATTCCGGCGTCGTTCTTGCTATGATTACAAGTTTACTAACATCTCCGTTTACTACTTTCTTGAATATTTTAGATAGTAGTTCGTGCGGCAAATCAGTTATGCAAGCCATGTTGTTTTTTTTTACTGTATGTTATTTATATACCCCACCCCAATTTTTGTTTCGTGTTCATGGCGATGGTGGTACCCAGTGCGGCGACCCGTTCACCCAGCGATGCGTCTCTGCTGACGAATCTTTCGAAAGCTGCGTGCTCTAACTTTCTGTCTGCTTCGTGACGTGCATCCAGATCCGTCTGCGTGGTGTTGTAGGCTATGTCGTGATCTTTGCATGCCGCGTCCAACGGATTCACACCCTTGTCTCCTCTCTCCAATCTTTTCTCGAGTTTGGTACCCGGTCCGCAGTACTGGTAGCCAGGTAAATGCATCTCGAAAGGTAACTTGTTGATGATGTCGTTCACAAGCCCCTTTCCTTCGGCCACGTTCCAAAATTTAGGAGGCAGCGTGTTGATGATTTTGATCAGGTAACCTATGCCCTTGTCATCGTTCACGATGAAGTTGGAAAGTTTCGTGCTGATCATGTCCACGATGCCAACCTTCTCGTTGTAGAAATTACGGTTGCCTGCATTCTCTTCGCCGGCTATCACCAACAATCGGTCCACGAGTTTCCTCACATCATCCACCCAAACGAATTCTTTGGGTAACGTGTTGTAGCGTTTGACGCCGCTGCCTGTTTTGACCTGGTTCCAAATCGGTTTGATGAGATTCCTGTACTTCTCGCCGCTGCTCGATTTCACCCTATTCTGCGAGGCGTCGTTGTTCTGGTACAAGGCATCCGTCATGATCAGAATTTCCTTGTAACTTTGGTAATCTTCGTCGGTGTAATCTTTCGGCTGCTTTTTGGCGACGAGTTCCCACAGTCCCACCGTACCCGGATACCTGGTCCAACTATCCTTGTCGCCTAAATTGACTTTAATGTCGTTGCCTTCGAAGGTCACCTTCGATTTCCCAATCTTCCACACCACACCGCCGCCTTCGTTGGTTTCCATGCTGGGATACAATCCGAACACTTCATCCTTGTCGAACTTCCCCGTGCTCAGGTAGTCTCGTGCCAAAGGTCCCAACTCGATTTTATCCGAAGACGACGACGTGCTGCCTATGGCTCGACGTCGTGCCGGTGCATCCTTCAGTTCGAACGGCGTCGAAGGAATGCTCGAAATGGGCGTGGGTACAGCATAACTTTTAGCTGCGAGCGGTACGAGTTCATTAATCAAATTTTTATTTTGTTCCGTGACACTTTTAATTTCTTTACCTAGACCGCTGATGGCATCGATCACAGGTTGATCCTGACGTTTCTTCTCTTCGTAGAATCCGCGATTCTCGGATTTCCAACCTTTGAAGCGTTTCGCGAGGTAATCGCGAAGCTTGAGATTTTCGTCTTCAATTTTTCGTTTCCTCATGACGTTATTTATATACGTCGTTTCTCACAACGTTGCAACGTTTAGAAAGTCGTTGATTTTGTTTCTGTATTTTCCGTCGCTGGGTTTCCTCGTCATGTCGATCGTCACGAATCCGAAATCGTCAGCGTTCCAGCAAGAAGAGCAGCCTTCCGAAAATTGATTGTAGTTCATGTCTCCGCCTACGTAGTCATCGTACGCGTGCTTGAGGTTGGTGTGATCTTGACGAAACAAACATATGAAATTAGCGTTGTCGCGTACTAACTGTTTTGGAATTTTGGAAAACGTTTGAGCTAGGTAGAAACAATCCATTCCTTTGTGACGACCTTGCGTGAAAAAGTTGCGAATTTCATTTTGATTTTCCAGGATGGCGTCGTCGAACACAACAACTGAATTTTCACGACAATCGTCAAGTGGTTTTATTTCCGAGGCGAACGTTGCAATGTCCAGACCATCGTACAGTTTCATCAGTTGCTGGTATTTGGATTGCTCCAAACTTTTCGAGAACACGTACAGGTGCCTGTTCTTCCAATCTAACCAATTCGGTGCGAGGAGAAAATTGTCCACGAGCAGTGTTGTTTTCCCACACCCCGAAGGACCTACGATCAGACAGCGGATGCTGTCGGGAAGCAATTCGCCGTTCTTTTTCTTCCTTCCACTTTCCGAATTAGGTAAACGTTTCACAACATTCCACGTACTCATAGAATCACTTTGTTTGAATCGATCCAACTTGTTTCCGGAAGTCCCAGCCATTTCACCAAAAGTTTGTTGCCTCTCTTGCGCAAAACTTTTTCAATAAGGTACGTGTCGGGGTATTTAGTTTTAGAGAGTTCCTCTTCATAGAAGCGCCCCAATAAAATTTCACCGCCACTGTCCTTTATTATATACGTGTGACGGTTCCCGGGTAGAACTCGAACCACGGTAAAAAGTTCGGTGCTCCAGTTTCGTGTGAAACCCCTGTCGAACGTTCGCTTCAATTTACTGACCCTCACCTGTTCTCCAATTTTGTATTTAGCCTTTTTTGTCGTGGGCGTGTATTTTGGACAGTAAACGCTAGAAATTAAACGTTGCTCGTCAGACTTGGTAACGTCAGCTGGCTTCATGCCTATCGTTGCGTGCCGTGTGTGATTATAGTCGTTAACAAGTTCCGGAAGAATAGTGACCCACTTGTAGCTTCCCTGAAGCGTGAAGCGTGACCACATGCGCGATTTTAGAGTGCGATTGAATCTTTCCACGATGCTGGCCTTGACGTCACTGAAGGTCGAGTAATGTTGAACGTTGTGTTTCTGAATAAACTTTTGGAATACGGCATTGTAAAATTCCTTCCCTTTGTCCGTGTGCAGAAACCGAGGTCGTCTGCCGCCGCTTTCGCGAAAAATTGTCTTGAATGCTTCCGTGACGCATGTTCCCGTTTTCGCCTTCAAAGGTAGAGCCCATGCGAATTTCGAAAACGTGTCTATGACGGTGAGGAGGTACTTGTTGCCCTTGTTCAATTTATGTACGTTTTTTAACTTGCCGCTACTCATCTCCACGAGGTCACTTTCCCAGAGGTCGTCGATTCCCTTGGTTACCACAGCCAAACGTTTGTAGTTGCGGCGTGCAGGTTTATGCAATTCTTGGACGATAGCTTGCCTAGACATTTTTATTATTTTTAGAGATTACGTTTGAAGAGAAGCACAAGCGTGATGGGATTCAAAGAGGGTGGTACTTCGCTCGTGTTTTGAACGATCAGCTTATCGCCGGCACTCACGTCGAAAACGGTGAGATCTTCGTCTTCGTGTATTTCATATATGTTGCGCGTTTCGTTCCAACGTGCCAGAGGAATATTTCCTGCTTTCTGGACACCACGATTCGATATCAAAGTCATGGTGGGAACGCTAGCTTTTCTGCCGTGAGACCAGTACGAAAATTCGTTTATCTGAATCGTACCATCGAGGAGAAACTTGTAGTACGGATGATAAGGATGCAACATGTACAGTTTGTTACCTTCGACGAACGTGGAGATTCTCTGTTGATTGGGTACGCTGTTGATTTCGATGGCTTGCAGAGAATGCAGTTTAGCGAATTTGGTATCGATGCTAACGAGGTTGCTGTGAAGCTGACCCAGTGTGTTTTGTACGGGCACCAAATGCTCGACTATGGTATCCGTTACGGTAGAAAATGATGGTTTGATTTTCACTTCCACGTTCAACTGCTTGTAGCTTTCGTTGAGTTCTTGCAACTTGGCACCGAAAGAGGCCAGCGTTGATTCCTGCGTTGATTCCAGCACTCCAACTTGATCTCTGATGTTGACCACAATGTTCTGAAGGTTCTCGACTTGATTCAATTTCGAGCTCTTCTCGGTAAGATCGTTCACGATGCTTCGCATCTCTGTAAACTGCGTGTGAAGGTCGGCGACGCTCTGCGAAGTGGGTAGCGTCGACACCAGCGAAGCAAGTTCGTCTCGAATCTGTTCCACGTTCGTCGTTTCCGTTTCCAGTCGTTTCAGCATACGTGATATGTTCCTTTTCAAAGCGTGTAATTCTTTGGAGGTAGGGAGATTGGCCACTTTACTCTCGAGATCGCTCAACGAACTTTTGATGTCACTCGAATCGGATAGTGCCGTCACCGCCGTTTTCAATTTTTCCAAATCTTCGCTCGAAGGCACGCTCGTTCGTAACGATTCCAAGTCACCCTGTATGTTGTCCAGTACGTGATGAAAATGAGTAAGATTGGATTCGACGTTCAAATTTTCCAAATATTGGATCTTCTGCTGAACTGTGCTTAACGTGTCCTGAATACTCGTCAACACACTTACTTCAGCGTGAATATTTTTAATTTCTTCGTTGATCAACTCCAGAGACGCCTGAAGCGTAGCGATGGTGGTTTGAATGTGTTCGAAATCTTGATAAGCCTCCAGTTGAATTTTTATGTTCGCGACGCTTTTACCGATGACCTGCAGTTCGTCCGACGATGGTAGGTTCGTCATTGTATCTTCCAAAGTCTGCAACTTGGATTTAATTTCTTCCAACGTGCTGGTGAATTCTTCTTGTAATTTGGAAACGACGACATGCAAGCGTTCTGCGTCTATATCGTTCACGACGGTTTGAAGTTCAGAGAAATTCTTTTCTATTGCGGAAGTTCGTTCTTCGATTTCGAGTTTCAATTTTTCCAAATCTTCATTTTTCGCTTGAAATTGCTGTAATTTGGCCAAATCATTTTGAAGCGAATCCACGCTCAACTGTATATTTTGAACGTTGTCGTAAGAAGGTACGTCAACATAATTTTTTATCAGTGTTTTCAGTTCGGAATCGATTTTCAGAATGGGATCGAGACATTGCGTTTGGAGCGTAGCGATCTCAGACTCTAAACTTTTGTTTAAGGTCTCCTGCAAAGCGATCAAATCAGTCCTCAACTTCTTAACACGAACGTCCAACATGAGAATCTCTTCTGCGTGGTCTACACGCTTGGTGTTGCCGAAAATGTCGTTAGGCATTTTTGGTTAACGGTTATTTATAATAGGATAGACGATTCGTAATTCTACGAAGAGAGGAATAAGTTTGTCGTAATCTCCGAGAAGTTCCACGTACAGATAATCTCCTGCAGACACATCGTACGTAATGTTAGAAAGTATCTTGTCGTGCTTCATTCGAAAAATGTTCTTGCCGGTAGAAATTTTGATTTCGCCTGTGTTCTCCGGATTCACGGTGATTTGAAGTTTCCCGTCGATCGGAATTTCATAGAAATGTAAATTGTTATTAAAAACATAAAACATCTTGCCCACATCGTTATTTATTTCCGTCCATATACTATTAAGATGTACAATTAGTAGACCATTGAGTTTAGATAACACGGAAGGTAAGAGGTTATTGGAATTCGGTGATGCAGTGTCCATGTTGCGTTGTTTGCGAAAACCAAAGAGATTCATTGTCCTTGTTAGTTATTTAACACATTGTGCTTTTTCCTATTCTTCAAAAACAGACAGAGGAAAAGAATGAAAGAGGGAGCCCTCGGGCGATGAAAAGTTGCAACCTGTTATTATGTTGTTAAGCCCGCTCCAAACCGAGGCTCATTAAATTCAACTCTTATTTTTCATCGCCCGAGGGCTCCCTCTTTCATTCTTTTCCTCCGTATGCTATTCTTCTTCAAAAACACAGCGGACTTCATGGCTATGGGGTTATGGTTAACACACGTCACATTTATCGCTTTTATTGTAGTGCCCCCACTCTCGCGTGTGGATTTTACAATCGAGAACACGTAACTTATTGTCCGTTGCATCCAATGCTACTTTGGTTACGCGCGTCGTGTACAAATCATGCAATTTACTTGCAATGCGATGATCGGTGCTGAGTTGCCTTTTACCATGAAAAAGGCATTCCTTGTAGTCTTGCATGCTAAATTTGCTGGTACTTATTTTTCCCACCCCCTTCGCTTTCTTGATCTCTTTTTCTTCTGCAATCTTTACACAGTACATTTTGGCACGAAGCCCCGCAAATTCGCTGATGTAATTACCAGCCGCTTCATCTTTGAACTTTCCTATGGTCATTTTGTTTTCTGCCGAATGTAAGTGATGGCCTGATGGTAAGTTGCTAAAATCAAACAGATACTTCATCTTAGTCAGATCACGTTCGAGGTTTGGTGTGTTTTGGATTAGAAAAATGAAGCTATCCGTGTCAATGTAACATATTTGGATGTTATCTCCATAAAAAGGTTGAAACTGATCGTAGTACGATTGGTACATGTGCAATTTTGATAGTTCAAGGACGGTGGCACCTATGGCAATCGGCTTGTTGAGCATCACTTGCTTCTTGTTCTTCTCGACGAATACTAGATTCTCGTCGAAAATAGTGAAGTTTTTGAAGTAGGGGGACGCGACGATCTTCTCAAATTTCTTTTCGTCCGTGACCAACGTTGCGTCGATGTAATTACGCACGTTTTCCATCGTCTTGCCGTAGATGGCGTTGTTAAACAGTTTGTACAGATCCTTGTCTGCAGGCGATGTCGATTGCGCTCTGCGGCGCGTGTTCTCGGTTATGTAGGGTTCCAGCCACTTGCTCTGTCGGAACTTCAATCCTCTATGAACTTTCTTCAACTGCAAGCCATGACTTATGTAAAATTGGAGGAGTCGGTAGTGCAGAACGTAATTCCGCTTGTTCTCCATGCTTAGTATTAGTTTTGGCTCCGATCCTCCAGGTGGCTTCTTTTTGGTGGGGGCCAGGGCCAATCCGTGATGTTTCTCGTGAAGCCTTTCGGGATAATCGAGATCGACTTCCAAGAAACAGCCCCATTCATTATCTTCGCTCCAGTTGAGAAAATCTTCGCAGGAGAGTTCCTCTTCGGTCATCCACGCGTAGTCGCTGATGGGAAGACACTGGGACATGGAGTGGCCGTACAGGTTGTTGACATCCCAGTAGACGATGTAGGTGTTGGGCTTCGATGCGTCGTAACCAGGCGTATGAGGATTGTTTGCCTGAGCATAGCGTCGGGGACATTGGACGATGCCACCGCGTATCGCACTCTCCATGAAAGCATACTGTTCCTTCTCTGCAATAAGTCCCAGTTCCACGTTGGTGTATTTCATCATCGATTCCCAAGTCAATCCCGGCGTGGTGAAGAAATACGCAGGATCCAACTTGTATATCGCGATGCATCTCTTACGAAACGATTCGAAAATATCCATCAGAAGTGTCACGTCCAATTTCAGATAAAGATCGTGATAATCGCGAAAAGTTTGGCAATTGAATGCCGTCCATACACTACGAGCGTGTTCGTAGTCCTCTTCGGAACAGACGTCCTCCGTGAGAGAAGAATAAAATACCTCCCGGGGTGGAAGTTCCGTCTCGTCAAATTTGTCGAAATTGTTGACGTACTCGTAGGGGTAGACGCCCTTGCGACGCAACAGATTCAAATTCTCATCTCTCCCCGAAAAACATTTTTGCTTGGTGGCCACAAGATCTTCGTCGCCAAGTTGAGATGCAAGGCTTGCGAGGCTGGAGGACAGGAAATTGTAAGAGTCCAGGATTCGCACTTCCACACTTTTTCCTTCTTCGAGAGGGATCCACACTCTCACTGTAATATACTTCTCGCTCGTTCTCGGAATGATGCTGATTCGAGAAGTTATGTTGTGGAGCTCTTTGACGAAGAGATGCGTGTCGTACTTCTCCGTGTAGTGCAGAAACACGGCAACAAAATGCGACTCCTTAATCTTGAGATTGCACGAATTACAGATGGTGTTTAGGAATAATCCATTCTGATGGTTATGGTGGACGACCTTGTAATTTTCGGCGGTGAAAACCCGGTTACACTCCGCGCATCTTGTCGCCGCGTCATGTCCCCGTTGTTGTTCCGTCGCGAGAGCAGGTGGAGAAACGTAAGAGCCTTTCAGGCTGGGTGCAAGTTCTCTCGCACATTCCGCTATCTTCTTAACAAAATGTTTTGCCGCATCAGGTCCGCAATACAAGATGACATTATTCAATTTTTCTCCGTAGATGGAGAAACTGCAAGGCTCGTGGTGAAAAATTTGGATCGTGCTTGAGGTAGAGGGATCAGGGTCGCAAGACGTCATGGGAACTTGGAAGCTTTCAAAGTCGGCATAAAGGACAGCGGGATGGTGGAGAAGAGCCTGGTGTTTCTGAAATTTCATCTTGGTTCCGGGTTCCGGCATGACATCTTCGGGTTCTGCATTCACAGAGCCAAAACACTTGTGCTGTTCTCCCATCTTCTTACCCTGGCGAAAAATTCTCAAACACCGATCGCAAATTTCGATCTTATCGTGATTCTTGCTGATCTGTCTTCCTACTAATCCTGAGAAATTCCGTATCAAACTGTAACGGCCATCTACAAGCAAGAGTCGAATTACATTATTCTGGCTTCTAGCAGGTCTTAAGACACGAATATTGCCGGAATCGTCAACCCCAAAAACAGAAATATCGATATCTTCTCCTTTTTCCTCTCTATAGTTTTTTAAAAATTGATTGATCTTATTCAGGGGCACAGGATAGGAAATTCCTCTCATCATATTCTCGTATCTCCCCTCATATCCTCTGTAATTGGACAGACGTTCGGGGTTAACATTATTAGCTGGGTGTAATGCGGCGATAACAGACCATAGGAAACTCTTCTGATCATTACTTTGTATGTTCAACACTGCATTTTGCTTTTTTTGTTTTTTTGTTTTTTTTTTAGCGCTGCGTAATGGTTTGAAATTGCAGACTCGAAGTTCTAACGCGTGATTCTCACCGCAAAGAGTCCACCCACTTCCTCTACCTTCAAACTCTTCTTGTTTTTGTGTCAGGTGCTCAAATAGCCGTGTCACTATCTCGTCAAGATTCTCGTTATTGTCATCGTGTAAGCTTTCACACCCTACGTAAAAGCTAAAAGTGCTTGACTCGGACGAGACAACTTTCTCATACAGCAGGGTCAAGACGAGATGAATTTTAATTGCAACATTGACGAGGCAATCACGTAATTTATCAACTACCAGAGATTTCACATTGTCGAGGAAGATGCTCGAGTCACACTTTTCATCGCTTCCAGATTTATAGGTCATGATGCGTGCACTTTTATTCAAAGCACCGCATTCATGCCCATCAGTGCGAGATTTCTTTGCCGGCGGAACTAGGACATCATGATCCAGTAAACAACATTTTTTCAAATGCCTAGCAATATTAGGTTTAGAAATCAACTTTCCACAGTTGCGACATGCCACTTTCCCGCAAAGACCGGAGGGACCTGGTTGCGATTCCATTTTTTCTCTCTGTTATTTATATATATATATACAGAGAAATTTTTTGGGGGGGTTGTGGTGATGGTGGTGGTGGTAGGGGAAAGCGCACTGAAACAGAAGGAAAAAAAATTGAAAAAAATACTAGACATTTTTTTCCTTCCACATATATATATTAGACGCGAACAGTATGTATGTATGTATGTGTGTGTGCACTGTTGTAGGAGGTTAAAAATATGCGACATGTAAGTGTGTGTCAATTTTTATGACTCCTCTGAATATGTGTGTGTCAGAGGCAAAACAAAAATATTAATATATCATGAAAAAATAAAACTTACCTTTCAAGAGAGATAGAGAGAGACTCCAAAATAAAAAACTTGTAGCTCACTAAAACTTCCACGATGATATATATGTATACTGTCAGACAAACAATTAAGAATACTAAACTGCCACGATTGACGTTCACCTTTCAAGAGAGATAAAAAAACTTCAAAATAAAACTTGTAGCTCACTAAAACTTCCACGATGATATATATGTATACTGCCAGACAAACAATTAAGAATACTAAACTGCCACGATTGACGTTCACTATGATAATGATGTACAAAAGAAGAAACTGGTACGTTATATAGAAACTCCTCTCCTTTTTCTCCTTCCCTCCTTCCTACTCCACACGACTCTCTTTGGTGAAAACACAATGAGCGCTATAGTCAATGTCCTAGCAAATAAAACCCTTGTTGACTATAGCGCTCATGCTATATTTTTTTTCAACAAAAAACTTTGTGATGCGCACAATATCCTGTGGGGGACAAATAACAATAAACGGGACGTTGACAGTTCCATATTGTATGCATGTATTGTCGATCATTTCCCCCTCGGCCTCTATTCCACGCCCCGTCAGGGTGTGGTGTGTGAAACGGACGATCCCCAGCACAAAACTCAAAAAGCGGAAGATGCTGCTGTGTTCGCTTCCGCCGCATCCGCTTCTAATTCTATTGTTATCAGGGATGTGATGGGTTTTTATTCAGGACCGTGGGAAAGCTAAAAAAAAAATAGAATCTCTTCGGGCGGAAGAGGATGCAAGGTGAATGGGTTCGGGGAGGGGTTGCTGTGGATAGTTTGGTCCGTGATGAAAATATTACATTGAGCGACGAAACACAATTTCTCCACAGGGACGGGAAAAATTCTACCAAGCATCGCTATCCACGCAAACATTAGAAATTGCCTGAATACCTTGGGGGCTTGGCATAGGATTATCGATTTTCGTTTTTAGAGAATAATTTATATAAGATTCTAGCATCGAGAATAAACAATATTGATTAAATTTTTGACAACATTCACAGTACAAATCTAAACTCGTGATGATTTCGCCGTCACCACATGCACCTCTGGCGAGGTTATAGGGGCCAGGCATCCTAAAAACAACAATTATTATTTGTTTGTTTGTTTGTGTTACAATACATATGCCCGCGTGCGTGCGCGCGCGCGCGTGTGTGTGTGTGTGTGTGTGTGTGTGTGTGTGTGTGTGTGTATGTGTGTGGCACATCGTTCCCCGAGAGAGAGGTTTACGAAGATCACGATATATAAATATTTGGTCCCGGACTTGGAAAATTACGATAAGGTGCACTCATCTTTCAAAAAATAAGAAGATGAGAAAATAAGAGAATGAGAGAATGAGAGAATGAGAGAATGAGAGAATAAGAGAATAAGAAAATGAGAAGATGAGAGCGCGCGCGTGTGTATATGCCACATCCTTCCCCCCCGAGAGAGAGGTTTACGAAGATCACTATATATAAACATTTGGCCCCGTTGATTCCAGCACTCCAACTTCATCTCTAATGTTGACGACAATATTCTAAAGGTAGAGAGAATGAGAGAATGAGAGAATGAGAGGATGAGAGAATAAGAGGATGAGAAGAGAGGTTTACGAAGATCACGATATATAAACGTTTGGTCCCAAACTTGGAAAATTACGATAAAGTGCACTCATCCTTCAAAAAATAAGAGAATGAGAGAATGAGAGAATGAGAAAAGAGGTTTACGTAGGTCATGATATATAAACATTTGGTCCCAGACTTGGAAAATTACGATAAGATGCACTCATCTTTCAAAAAATAAGAAAATAAGAAAATAAAAAAATGATAGGATAAGAGGAAGATGGGAGGATGAGAGGAGGATGAGAGGAAGATGAGAGAATAAAAAGAGAATGAGAAAGATGAGAGGATGAGGGGATGAGAGCTCATCTTTCACTCATCACTGCCTTTTTGCGCCCGTGAAACGTCGTCAGCGTAATAAATGAGGCGCGGAACGGGGAGAGAAAGTGAGTTTTTCAACTTTTTGTAGTCGTTTGGTCAAGAAATCAGAGTTGCAGTCAGATGCACAATTTTATACTACTTTCTTATGTGGAAAGTCATATCCGTAATAAAAACTTCATAACAAGACAACTGTTCCGACTTCCATGTCATGATGAGGTAATCTGTCTTCGTTATCTACAGCGAACGAAACAAAGGCTTCACATTTACATGTGCTAAGGAATAAAGACACTCAATAGAAATTATCTTCTTTGTTCATCAGCTTCAAGATACTTTATTCAAGGGACCATTTTCTCTTAGTCGGGCACTTCGTAGATTGCAGATATAATGGAGTACTTCCTCTCTTGTTGTTTTCGTATAGCTCTATCTTACTATTCCTTTCATCATGACATGTCGATAATAGCAAGTAATTAAGGTAAATAAAATTTAACTGGTGGTTCGTATATATTGCTGTCCTTCATTACACGTGAGTTCGTCTGTAAAATACGGGCAACAACTTCAGTTTGTTCATGGTTCTTTAATCCATGTTGGTGCATTATTTTCACTTACAGAAATTAACTACTTTAGAACGTAAGTATTTTCCCGCTTTAAATGTCAGCAAAGTGATTTTGGGGTCTCTCCGATAGCGTAGTGATAACGTCGTCGCCTTGTAATCAAGGGGTCCCGGGTTCGATACCCGGTGGAGGCACATAGTTATTCGGATCCCACTTTAAACTGTAGGTCCAGTCCAGATTAGCCTTACTGTGCATAAAGTGAACTTAAAAACACCAAACCAATCAATCAAGTATTTGATAAAAATTTCATCCCTATTTAAGGATTGTTTTAGGAAACAGCTATTGTACGAACAGTGGAGAGCCAATATCTTCACATTATAATGTATTTCTTTTTACTTTAAATTTATTAAAAATAATCCGAGATGCACATCTCTTGTAGTTGGATAATATGATTTTCAATATAATACATTGTAGTCCAAATTAAACAGTCTGTTATGCACAACAAATTTAATGTTATTGTATTTTCAAATCATCACCAACTGAAACTGAACCGTTCTTGTGAAATGAGTCAACTGTCTTGAAGAGTCTTTAGTCACCTTTTCTAATTTTGTCCTTACTCTTTGTAGATGTTTGGTCGATCATTGATGGAGTGTACTCTGGCATACATATTTTCAACTACTTTCCACTTCGGCTCATCGGCTCTGAGAAATATTGAGATCACAAGCACTAGCTTATCGAAACTTCTAACTCCTATACTCCATGATGAGATGTATGGACATAAGTGCATGATGGTAACCTCAGAAGATGTGAATGTGGTTGAGATTATAGCTCAAGTGGCCATTGTGAACATCTCTAACATACTTTCTGTCATCTACGCGACTAGAAACATTTCACAAGACTCCGAGAGTGACATTTCCTTACTACTTCATGCAATGAACGAAGATTGCACTCTTTACGTCTTCAGTGTTGTCGATGTGAACCAAATGCTCTCGTCCCTTCGGGAAGCTTCTAGGAAAACAACAGGAAGAAAGAGACGAACATACATCGTAATATTCAGAGGATCCAAGAACAATATTGACAGATTAATTCGATTCAATTTACTGAAGCTGTTTCCTCACATCTACATTATAGTCTTGAGCAGATATGACTCCACCGAAGTTATTGATAATATAGTTTATTCCATAGACAATAGGCAATTACCAGGACGAATTAAATTGACTGGTACCAGAGGAAGTGAAACTTCAAGTAATATGAGTTTGGATTTGCCACATACCTATCCTGATGCGCATTCACTCAACATGCTATTTTATCCTTACAGTCCATACACACTGATCGTGAACAATTCTTCGTATGAAGGTTTTGATTACAGAATTCTCCTAGAATTCTCGAAGAAAATGAACTTTTCATGGAATGTTCATGTTTTCAAAGGAGCTTGGGGCGACCCATCTGTAAATGAATCTCATTCAACGTTCTATGGAACTTTTAAAAAGATGAAATACGATGCAGTAGTACCTGAATATTACGTCACTCACTTGTTATATAGTAATTTTGATATATCAGTCACATACAGCCAAAACAGCATCAGCTTTCTGACACCAAGACCAAAGCGTTTGATGTATTTGTGGTCAATATTCACGCCTTTCACAAAGTTTTCTTGGGCAGTTGTGTCTGCGTTTGTCTTATTTATCTCGATTATTCTGTATGTGTTTTCGTTGTCACATCATCGTTGCTACGCTTCAAAGAGTCCTTATGTGGATTATACTTACGCTCTCCTGCATTCGATTAGTATAACTGTTGGATTTAGTGTTCCAGGTACATATTTCTTTCTTAGGCACTTGATCACCACCTTCTTTATGGCGTCTATGCTGTTGATCACCGCCTACAACTGCAATCTAGTATCCCATCTCACGCTTCCCAATTACGAAACCCCAATTGAAACGCTAAGACAATTTGACGAATCTAGTTTGCAGTGGGGAACGGACGGCTTGATTGGATGGGTAAAACTGTTCAAGGATGCCGCAGATCATCTAGTCCAAAATATAGAGAAGAGATGCGTTGTAATTAAAGACACAGAAGAAATGAACAGATTGGTTACAAATGGTGAGATTGCAGTGATAGTCGACAGGCTATTCTCAGGACACATCACCAGTGTCGACTTCCTTGACGAAAGAAGTCTCAGCAATTTGTGCGTCATGAAAGAAGACATATTCCTGCGTTACACAGGTTTTGGTTTTCGCAAAGGATCTCCTGTATTTTACAAATTTGACTCCTTCTTGCGTCATGTCAGAGAATCTGGATTGATCAGATACTGGCAGAATAGGATTATTGAAGTTCATCAACCAAAGAAATACTTATTACCACTGAACAACAAATACAAGACCACGGAAGCCATTCGTCCCCTGTCAATAGATGATATTGCCGGATCATTTGTGCTTTTACTTGTGGGTCTTACTCTAGCATTTATGATATACATGTGTGAAGTTTACAGGAAGTGTATGTGTCACTGTGTATATTGGATTGGAAGACAGGTTTATTAAATATGTTTGCAAGATTTGGTTTGAAACAAGTAAACATTTAAGCAGGTAGATAAATTGTAATGATTTGTAGTTTTTAAAAGGAATAGCTCTAAAACGTTTTTTACTGAACAAAAAATTAGGCAATATTTTAACATCCAAATAGCCAATATCTTTAAATGAGTTTGAGTGTTTCAGAATGTTCATCAGTATTAGAATGATGTATTACACGTAAGTTTCTGGTATGAAATATGTACGTGACATGGGGAAGTAGTTGATTTTCCCTTTCACACTTAATCAATTTTACATATTTTTTTATACCAGCTACCGATATATTTGTAAGTTGCTGGGTTCTCGAATTTTACACGAACATCACGTTGCACAGTAATTTACGGATTTAGTAGCTTGAAATTCCAAGTATACAGAATTATCTTTTTTCCTATTTCTAAATTTGAATTTCTTGAGATTTGACACATACTGGGGATAAACCATTACCTTCTCAATCTGAAAGCCTCATGGCTTGCTCCGGTCACGTGAATAATCGTCATCAACTGGAGGCGAGATAGCCGCCACGTCTGATTTGCTTCTTCGGAATCAATGATGGACCTTTTTAGTGAATATGGAATTGTAATGCAAATTTAGGAACTGTAATCGAGTTTACATGACTTGTAAATATGCTTAAATGTGCAAGAGGTATGGTGTATAAGTGTTGTGTGCTCAATTACAGAGGCAATTATGATGAAAAAGTAACGTTCACATTTCTTCAAGATGTTGCTCAAAATGAGAAATGTTTAGGGCAATTCCATGTGATTCGGTCCCTACGAAAAGATACAA
This sequence comes from Lepisma saccharinum, assembly GCF_977018435.1. NCBI lineage: Eukaryota > Metazoa > Arthropoda > Insecta > Zygentoma > Lepismatidae > Lepisma > Lepisma saccharinum. Next base: position 144,025,318 of record NC_139229.1, read on the forward strand.
GTTAAGTAACAAAGGTTTTATACTCATAAATAAATAAGAGTTATAGTTCATGACGTAAACATTTCATGTGTACGGAATAGGCATCTAATATACTCTTAAACGTGGTCATGTCAACATTTGTTGTTATTAGAAATATCAAATAATTTACCCTGAATTACAAACGTTTAAAATATTACGTTCGTGTCTACTAAAGCAATATGTTAGTGAAAATTTTATGCAAGCATTCGATAAAATTTTCATATTATTTACACAAATTTTCAGTTTCAAAATGTTTTTAATGAAAGAAAGCTATACAACGGTGTAAAGTTGATACATTTGTACATTTACATTCTTATTTTATCCCGCTTTATGGTTCTTTATGCTAATCGGAAGATATGTTGTATATTCAAATACAAGGGTGTGATGTGTAACAAGAACTTCGATGAGATATTCGTGTGAAAAACTATCCAAGAATATATTGCTTATGTTTCAAATACAAATGTTTTCACACAGAAAGCATTTTGTTACCTAGCTATGTTAATATGAACTACAAATGTATTAAATTTTATAATACTGTTTCATATGAACAGATTTTTATTTTTTGTCTTTGGGAAGCTTCAATGTTCGTAACTTTGATTATTAAATCAGTGATAATGTTTATTGTTTCCTAATTTATTAACATTCTTCACGATGTTATTAACAGAATGTAAAAACAGTGTAAGGAAATATCCCAAATGTTTATATCCCAAGTGAACGCTAAGATCGAAATATTAATCTGCTTTTTTTCAATGAAACTCTTACGTTATTGTCACAGATCTTACTAACGACAATGAAAAGATTCAATTTGTATATTATCTCTCGTTCAATAAAGTCAATAGGATCGAAATTACAATATGACAAATGATTTAGGTTTAGTCTTTACAGAATGAAACATTGCCCTTGTACCAATTTGTTTCGCTTTTGCTGCAAGGAATAGAAATTAAGCTTTTGTATTGAGATTGTATAGCTAAGCAGAATATCTGCTTTATCTGGATGATTCATTTTGGGTAGAGTTAAAGACAATTTAATTAATTAGGTAACTTGGAAAGTTTACGGTCAACCTAACACGGCTTTTTTTTATTTAATCAATTGATTTTACATACAAAAGTTCATACAAAAGCAGTTACGAGTTTTACTGTAGCTGACAAATATTCCCGATAATATTTTTCAAAGATATACAATGTTTAAATTTTTCCGCAAGGAAGTTTCTAACGGTTATCAACTCTTTCTTTGTGCTATGGTAGGAATTTTTGTGGTGGCCTGAATGAAAATTTTGGTGTAAATATTCAATATTATACATTTTTCTTCTATATTCTTCGGGAGGGTAAATGTCAAAATTTAACTTCATAAAAGAAATAAATATATCTTAATTATCTACGGTAAAATTACGACAAGGGGTTTACAGCGTTTAGACGATCGCCTCCAGATGATGACGTCTTGACTGAGCGCTGTGGCCTGAAGCTCAAGATGGTCTTGGATAAACACGGTCCAGAAATACGACGAAGCGCCAGCTTTTCAAGTCTCAAGAACTAAACAGACCACGGTAATCAGTTCACAGTTACATAAAGAGGTATTCTGGCGGCAGCTTTCTCCAGAATGTTAAAAAAATTCAAGCAGGCAGCCGATCAGGATGGGCCCTTTATACAGTCAACGATTGTCTACATTCTAGACAAAGTAATCTATATAATACGTGCTAGACTTTGTAAACAACATGACGATGACTATGAGCTTAACAACAGGTGTTGTAGAAATTAAATACAATTACCATGACTTCAATTATTCATATAGTGTGAGAGGTACTTTGTACTTCACAATTATAAACAATTTTCTGCTATGTGTCAAACAGAATACATGAAATATTCTTGTGATTGATTGAAAAATGTACTACTTTTATCTCATGAGTAGTATGATTGGCTATATTACTGGCGCGATAAAGTATGAACCCCCCTCAGGCAGATTTGGCTACACTTAAAACAAGCTCAACATGCCTATATGAGCTTTTTGCTCAAGTGTGGAACCCTGTCTAATCTAAGATTTTTGTAAAAATGCCCTCGGGAATTTCCCGTGAAAGTATGACCCCCCTCAGATTGATTTGCCTACACTTATAAAAGGCACTTCTGTGAGATTGTTGTCCATAAATTTGTTAAAAATATGCCCCTCTTGATATTTTTTTGGCTACACCTAAAACTAGGCCAAACGTATTAACACACACACACACCCACACACACACACACACACACACACACACACATATTTACTTCCGGTCCACTTCCGGTCCACTTCCGGTTTGCCTACTTCCGGTCCACTTGTGGCCTATTTCTGGTTTATTTATATATATATATTATAATTTCAAAATACATAAAATCTAAGTCACTTGTTGATGATTTAAAGCTTAGATTCTTTGGCCTGTCCGAGTATGACCTGTTTACAGTGCAAAATGAAACTGAAATGCAGTGGGTGCTTGCCAGTGACAGGCCATTCCAATGCCTATTTCTCAATTTTATCAGCAAGTTTGAAAGGCTTGTATACAACAAGTACAAGAGAATTGTTGGATTGTTTGTTAATTTTTATACAGACAGGTGCCATTATGATTTAAGGTTGAAATTGTTTGACAATTATTGGTTCAACAATTGCTATGAGCATTGTTTACAGTATAGGATGCCTATGATTGCATCTCAGAGTTTAAATTGGAGACATTATAAATATTCAAATAAAATTATTAACAAGATATCTAAAAATAAAGTAAAGTAAAGTGTTCCCCTGTGCATAGCACCACGCCATGAAGGCGTATAGGGGGTGTGGGGGTAACGTGAAAAATAAGAAGATTGAATTTGTTACAACTGATAATGGGAATTTGTACAGTGGTGAAGATTTCAATCCAGAGTTTGTATCTCATTCCAACTATATATATTTGAATGAGCTTGTCATGTATTTTATAAGGCAGAAATTTAGAGATTGCACTTATGATTGTATTGTTGAGGCACTGGGGCAGAATAATTTGCATGATATATGCAATTGTGGGAGAGTTTTGTCCAGCTTCTCAGTGTGATTTCAGGCACAGGAATCTGGCAGTTGGGAATCAATCCGCAGCAGGCAGCCCTGTTTATTTCAGCAGAGACAGCAATCAAGGTAAATAAATATTTGCTGCAAGTGTAATTTAATTCTCTTCTCATCAGTGTAACACATTTTCTGTCTTATGCAGTTCCAAATCCCTGCCCCATCAGTGCTGCAGCCAGGCTCGGGTCTGTATGCAGGAAGAGGCAAGACATTTGTTTGAAATCTGTTTTGAAGCCTGTACCTAATCACAGCACAGCTCTGTCAGAGATAGGGACAATGAGTAATATCTGTAATTAATAATTCAGTAATCATTTCTAACAAGTTTAATTTTCAATAGGCTCTTCTCATCAGTGTAACACATTTCCTGTCTTATGCAGTTCCAAATCCCTGCATAGCAGTGCTGTAGCCAGGCTCGGGTCTGTATGTAGGAAGAGGCATAGTTGAAATCTGCTTGGGTATAATTTTTTGAAGCCTGTACCTCATCACAGCATAGCTCTGTCAGAGGATAGGGACATTGAGTATAAAATCTGTAATCAATTCTAACAAGTTTAATTTTTAATAGGATCTTCTCATCAGTGTAACAAATTTCCTGTCTTGTTTCACATGCAGTTCCAAATCCCTGCCCCATCAGTGCTGTAGAAATATGAGCCAGGCTCGGGTCTGTATGTAGGAAGAGGCATAGTTGAAATCTGCTTGGGTATAATTTTCTGAAGCCTGTACCTAATCACAGCACAGCTCTGTCAGAGATAGGGACATTGAGTATAAAATCTGTAATCAATAATGTCTGTAATCAATTCTAACAAGTTTAATTCTCTTCTCATCAGTGTAACAAATTTCCTGTCTTGTTTCACATGCAAATCCCTGCTCATCAGTGCTGCAGCCAGGCTTGGGTCTGTATGCAGGAAGAGGCAAGATATTTGTTTGAAATCTGCTTGGGTATAATTTTCTGAAGCCTGTACCCATCACAACATAGCTCTGTCAGAGATAGGGACATTGAGTAATAATTAATAATTATTCTTGTCAGTAATCAATTCTAACAAGTTTAATTTTTAATAGGTTCTTCTCATCAGTGTAACAAATTTCCTGTTTTGTTTCACATGCAGTTCCAAATCCCTGCCCAGCAGTGCTGCAGCCAGGCTCGGGTCTGTATGCAGGAACAGGCATGATATTTGTGAAATCTGCTTGGGTATAATTTTCTGAAGCCTGTACCCATCACAGCACAGCTCTGTCAGAGATAGGGACATTGAGTAATATCTGTAATCAATAATTAATAATTATTCTTGTCAGTAATCAATTCTAACAAGTTTAATTTTTAATAGGCTCTTCTCCTGTCTTGTTTCACATGCAGTTCCAAATCCCTGCCCATCAGTGCTGTAGAAATATCTTCCAGGCTCGGGTCTGTGTGTAGGAACAGGCAAGATATCTGCTTGGGCATAATTTTTTGAAGCCTGTACCCATCACAGCATAGCTCTGTCAGAGATAGGGACATTGAGTATGTATTATTACTGCACCTGCCCCATCTAACATGTTGCTGTGTTTCTTCAATACATTAGTCATAATCAATAAAATATTCAGAACAAATTTCTATAAGATATGATAATTTGCAATAATCTGGATGTATGAGATGTTTTATTTTCTGTATTTTTCAGGTTCTCTTGTTACAATCTTGTTTCTCTCTCCAATATTGCCATCACTATAATTCCACATGTTCTATGCTAACAATTTCAAATTTGAAAATATATCTGTAATCAATAATTAATAATTATTCTTGTCAGTAATCAATTCTAATATTTAATTTTTAATAGGTTCTTCTCATCAGTGTCCTGTCTTGTTTCACATGCAGTTCCAAATCCCTGCCCATCAGTGCTGCAGCCAGGCTCTGGGTCTGTGTGCAGGAAGTTTGTAGTTGAAATCTGCTTGGGTATAATTTTTTGAAGCCTGTACCTCATCACAGCATAGCTCTGTCAGAGATAGGGACATTGAGTATAAAATTATTACTGCACTATATTTTAAAACCTGCCCCATCTAACATTGCTGTGTTTCTTCATAATCAATAAAATATTCAGAACAAACCTCTATAAAATATGACAACCTGCAACAATCTGGATGTATGAGATATTTTATTTTCTATATTTTTCAGGCTCTCTTGTTACAATCTTATTTCTCTCTTCAACATTGCCATCACTATAATAATATCTGCCACATGTTCTATGTTAACAACTTCATAATCGATGCAAAAAAAATAAACCTGAAAACATATCTGTAATCTAATCAATTCTAACATTTAATTTTCAATAGGCTCTTCTCCTGTCTTGTTTTACATACAGTTCCATCCCTGCTCATCAGTGCTGTAGAAATATCAGCCAGGCTCGGGGGTCTGTGTGTAGGAACAGGCAAGATATTTGTTTGAAATCTGCTTGGGTATAATTTTCTGAAGCCTGTACCTAATAACAGAATCACAACATAGCTCTGTCAGAGATAAGAACATTGAGTAATATCTGTAATCAACAATTAATAATTATTCTTGTCAGTAATCAATTCTAACAAGTTTAATTTTTAATAGGCTCTTCCTGTCTTGTTTTACATACAGTTCCAAATGCCCATCAGTGCTGTAGAAATATCAGCCAGGCTCGGGTCTGTGTGCAGGAAGAGGCAAGATATTTGTTTGAAATCAGCTTGGGTATAATTTTTTGAAGCCTGTACCTCATCACAGCATTGCTCTGTCAGAGATAGGGACATTGAGTAATCAACAATTAATAATTATTCTTGTCAGTAATCAATTCTAACAAGTTTAATTCTTCTCATCAGTGCAACAAATTTCCTGTCTTATGCAGTTCCAAATCCCTGCCCATCAGTGCTCAGCCAGGCTCGGGTCTGTATGTAGGAAGAGGCAAGATATCTGCTTGGGTATAATTTTCTGAAACCTGTACCTCATCACAGCACAGCTCTGTCAGAGATAGGGACATCTGTCTTGTTTTAGATGCAGTTCCAAATCCCTGCCCATCCGTGCTGTAGAAATATCAGAGCTATGCTGTGATGCTGTTTTTAGGTACAGGCTTCAAAAATTACACCCAAGCAGATATCTTGCCTGTTCCTGCATACAGACCAGAGCCTGGCTGATCAGAAATAGGGACATTGTACTATTACTGCAAAACCTGTCCCATCTAACATGTTGCTGTGTTTCAATCTGGATGTATGAGATGTTTTATTGTTCTGTATTTTTCAGGCTCTCTTGTTACAATCTTGTTTCTCTCTGCAACATTGCCCTGCCACATGTTCTATGATTATATGCTCTAACAACTTCATATGAAAACATATCTATAATCAAGTAATCAATTCTAACAAGTTTAATTCTTAATAGGCTCTTCTCTTCAGTGTAACAAATTTCCTGTCTTGTTTTACATGCAGTTCCTGCCCATCAGTGCTCAGCCAGGCTCGGGTCTGTATGCAGAAAAAAGCAAAATATTTGTTTGAAATCTGCTTGGGTATAATTTTTCTGAAGCATCACAGCATAGCTCTGTCAGAAATAGAGATATTGGGTATTCCCTCCTTATCCTGTATTTTTTGTTTTATAGCAGCAACAGTGACCATGGAGGTAAATCCAGAGGACAAGTTTAAACATGACTACTGTACTTATATGTTTTCAAGAAACATAGGATTTTGTTTCTCCGAAACGTTTCAACGTTGTTTTCAACGTTGTTTTCAACGTTGTTTTCACTACGAAAATTATACCCAAGCAGATTTCAAACAAATATTTTGCTTTTTTCTGCATACAGACCCGAGCCTGGCTGAGCACTGATGGGCAGGAACTGCATGTAAAACAAGACAGGAAATTTGTTACACTGAAGAGAAGAGCCTATTAAGAATTAAACTTGTTAGAATTGATTACTTGATTATAGATATGTTTTCATATGAAGTTGTTAGAGCATATAATCATAGAACATGTGGCAGGGCAATGTTGCAGAGAGAAACAAGATTGTAACAAGAGAGCCTGAAAAATACAGAACAATAAAACATCTCATACATCCAGATTGAAACACAGCAACATGTTAGATGGGACAGGTTTTGCAGTAATAGTACAATGTCCCTATTTCTGATCAGCCAGGCTCTGGTCTGTATGCAGGAACAGGCAAGATATCTGCTTGGGTGTAATTTTTGAAGCCTGTACCTAAAAACAGCATCACAGCATAGCTCTGATATTTCTACAGCACGGATGGGCAGGGATTTGGAACTGCATCTAAAACAAGACAGATGTCCCTATCTCTGACAGAGCTGTGCTGTGATGAGGTACAGGTTTCAGAAAATTATACCCAAGCAGATATCTTGCCTCTTCCTACATACAGACCCGAGCCTGGCTGAGCACTGATGGGCAGGGATTTGGAACTGCATAAGACAGGAAATTTGTTGCACTGATGAGAAGAATTAAACTTGTTAGAATTGATTACTGACAAGAATAATTATTAATTGTTGATTACTCAATGTCCCTATCTCTGACAGAGCAATGCTGTGATGAGGTACAGGCTTCAAAAAATTATACCCAAGCTGATTTCAAACAAATATCTTGCCTCTTCCTGCACACAGACCCGAGCCTGGCTGATATTTCTACAGCACTGATGGGCATTTGGAACTGTATGTAAAACAAGACAGGAAGAGCCTATTAAAAATTAAACTTGTTAGAATTGATTACTGACAAGAATAATTATTAATTGTTGATTACAGATATTACTCAATGTTCTTATCTCTGACAGAGCTATGCTGTGATTCTGTTATTAGGTACAGGCTTCAGAAAATTATACCCAAGCAGATTTCAAACAAATATCTTGCCTGTTCCTACACACAGACCCCCGAGCCTGGCTGATATTTCTACAGCACTGATGAGCAGGGATGGAACTGTATGTAAAACAAGACAGGAGAAGAGCCTATTGAAAATTAAATGTTAGAATTGATTAGATTACAGATATGTTTTCAGGTTTATTTTTTTTGCATCGATTATGAAGTTGTTAACATAGAACATGTGGCAGATATTATTATAGTGATGGCAATGTTGAAGAGAGAAATAAGATTGTAACAAGAGAGCCTGAAAAATATAGAAAATAAAATATCTCATACATCCAGATTGTTGCAGGTTGTCATATTTTATAGAGGTTTGTTCTGAATATTTTATTGATTATGAAGAAACACAGCAATGTTAGATGGGGCAGGTTTTAAAATATAGTGCAGTAATAATTTTATACTCAATGTCCCTATCTCTGACAGAGCTATGCTGTGATGAGGTACAGGCTTCAAAAAATTATACCCAAGCAGATTTCAACTACAAACTTCCTGCACACAGACCCAGAGCCTGGCTGCAGCACTGATGGGCAGGGATTTGGAACTGCATGTGAAACAAGACAGGACACTGATGAGAAGAACCTATTAAAAATTAAATATTAGAATTGATTACTGACAAGAATAATTATTAATTATTGATTACAGATATATTTTCAAATTTGAAATTGTTAGCATAGAACATGTGGAATTATAGTGATGGCAATATTGGAGAGAGAAACAAGATTGTAACAAGAGAACCTGAAAAATACAGAAAATAAAACATCTCATACATCCAGATTATTGCAAATTATCATATCTTATAGAAATTTGTTCTGAATATTTTATTGATTATGACTAATGTATTGAAGAAACACAGCAACATGTTAGATGGGGCAGGTGCAGTAATAATACATACTCAATGTCCCTATCTCTGACAGAGCTATGCTGTGATGGGTACAGGCTTCAAAAAATTATGCCCAAGCAGATATCTTGCCTGTTCCTACACACAGACCCGAGCCTGGAAGATATTTCTACAGCACTGATGGGCAGGGATTTGGAACTGCATGTGAAACAAGACAGGAGAAGAGCCTATTAAAAATTAAACTTGTTAGAATTGATTACTGACAAGAATAATTATTAATTATTGATTACAGATATTACTCAATGTCCCTATCTCTGACAGAGCTGTGCTGTGATGGGTACAGGCTTCAGAAAATTATACCCAAGCAGATTTCACAAATATCATGCCTGTTCCTGCATACAGACCCGAGCCTGGCTGCAGCACTGCTGGGCAGGGATTTGGAACTGCATGTGAAACAAAACAGGAAATTTGTTACACTGATGAGAAGAACCTATTAAAAATTAAACTTGTTAGAATTGATTACTGACAAGAATAATTATTAATTATTACTCAATGTCCCTATCTCTGACAGAGCTATGTTGTGATGGGTACAGGCTTCAGAAAATTATACCCAAGCAGATTTCAAACAAATATCTTGCCTCTTCCTGCATACAGACCCAAGCCTGGCTGCAGCACTGATGAGCAGGGATTTGCATGTGAAACAAGACAGGAAATTTGTTACACTGATGAGAAGAGAATTAAACTTGTTAGAATTGATTACAGACAATATTGATTACAGATTTTATACTCAATGTCCCTATCTCTGACAGAGCTGTGCTGTGATTAGGTACAGGCTTCAGAAAATTATACCCAAGCAGATTTCAACTATGCCTCTTCCTACATACAGACCCGAGCCTGGCTCATATTTCTACAGCACTGATGGGGCAGGGATTTGGAACTGCATGTGAAACAAGACAGGAAATTTGTTACACTGATGAGAAGATCCTATTAAAAATTAAACTTGTTAGAATTGATTACAGATTTTATACTCAATGTCCCTATCCTCTGACAGAGCTATGCTGTGATGAGGTACAGGCTTCAAAAAATTATACCCAAGCAGATTTCAACTATGCCTCTTCCTACATACAGACCCGAGCCTGGCTACAGCACTGCTATGCAGGGATTTGGAACTGCATAAGACAGGAAATGTGTTACACTGATGAGAAGAGCCTATTGAAAATTAAACTTGTTAGAAATGATTACTGAATTATTAATTACAGATATTACTCATTGTCCCTATCTCTGACAGAGCTGTGCTGTGATTAGGTACAGGCTTCAAAACAGATTTCAAACAAATGTCTTGCCTCTTCCTGCATACAGACCCGAGCCTGGCTGCAGCACTGATGGGGCAGGGATTTGGAACTGCATAAGACAGAAAATGTGTTACACTGATGAGAAGAGAATTAAATTACACTTGCAGCAAATATTTATTTACCTTGATTGCTGTCTCTGCTGAAATAAACAGGGCTGCCTGCTGCGGATTGATTCCCAACTGCCAGATTCCTGTGCCTGAAATCACACTGAGAAGCTGGACAAAACTCTCCCACAATTGCATATATCATGCAAATTATTCTGCCCCAGTGCCTCAACAATACAATCATAAGTGCAATCTCTAAATTTTTGCCTTATAAAATACATGACAAGCTCATTCAAATATATATAGTTGGAATGAGATACAAACTCTGGATTGAAATCTTCACCACTGTACAAATTCCCATTATCAGTTGTAACAAATTCAATCTTCTTATTTTTAGATATCTTGTTAATAATTTTATTTGAATATTTATAATGTCTCCAATTTAAACTCTGAGATGCAATCATAGGCATCCTATACTGTAAACAATGCTCATAGCAATTGTTGAACCAATAATTGTCAAACAATTTCAACCTTAAATCATAATGGCACCTGTCTGTATAAAAATTAACAAACAATCCAACAATTCTCTTGTACTTGTTGTATACAAGCCTTTCAAACTTGCTGATAAAATTGAGAAATAGGCATTGGAATGGCCTGTCACTGGCAAGCACCCACTGCATTTCAGTTTCATTTTGCACTGTAAACAGGTCATACTCGGACAGGCCAAAGAATCTAAGCTTTAAATCATCAACAAGTGACTTAGATTTTATGTATTTTGAAATTATAATATATATATATAAATAAACCAGAAATAGGCCACAAGTGGACCGGAAGTAGGCAAACCGGAAGTGGACCGGAAGTGGACCGGAAGTAAATATGTGTGTGTGTGTGTGTTAATACGTTTGGCCTAGTTTTAGGTGTAGCCAAAAAAAATATCAAGAGGGGCATATTTTTAACAAATTTATGGACAACAATCTCACAGAAGCGCCTTTTATAAGTGTAGGCAAATCAATCTGAGGGGGGTCATACTTTCACGGGAAATTCCCGAGGGCATTTTTACAAAAATCTTAGATTTGACAGGGTTCCACACTTGAGCAAAAAGCTCATATAGGCATGTTGAGCTTGTTTTAAGTGTAGCCAAATCTGCCTGAGGGGGGTTCATACTTTATCGCACCAGTAATATAGCCAATCATACTACTCTCATGTGTTTATTGTCTACATCATACTTTTTTCTGAACAGTCATGTTTGGAATTTTTGTTGTAAATAGATTTGTTTTCATCGGTATGAACCACCTTGGTTGAAAAATGTCACGTTCAAAAGAGTCTTGTAAATCAATTTAACTGCAATTTATATTGTCTATGTAAACTCCAATGTAATTTACACATAGGCCATGTATGTAGACGGTGACTGATCTACTGTCACTGATCGTAGCCTGCAAAGAGAGCTTCAGTTGCCAACAAAAAATGCAACTTTTTTTAAGCTTTTGTTTTCAATACCCTTCCCCTCTCCTCCCTCCGTTTCTTTCTGTGGTGCAATCAACCAAGCTTCAGACACACCATTCATCTGTCTCTTTTGCAGAGTCTAAAAATGTTCAATTCTTCCCGTGACTGCCACTTGCAAGTGCTGTGATCAACAAGGGCTCCCTACTATGTACTATGTAAATTAAATTATAAATTTTATTTCACGGTAGGCGCAGTCTGACTTTACTGGGCAAAACTACGTTTGTAGCTCATATTGTAAATAGGCAAAACAAAAGGTGTCAACATTACAGGTAATTCTAAAAAATAAGCATAACGAAGCATAATGTGTAAAGTTTAACAATAGATTTGTTTTGTACACAAAAAAATGCAAAGTGACAGTAGGGATGAGGGAAATAAATTACAGCTATAAGCCAATCAGCAATAAGGTCATTACCATTACAATACCATGCTCTGACTCTTGTGCAATAGTCCATGTTCATTAATTCTCAATTGCACACACACATATAAATGTTCTGACTAGCAAATAATCGAATCCTCATTGGAGATATGATCATCCTAATAATATGTCATGAAGAAGAATCGAGAGTCTTCTTCCTCCATTATTTAGTTGCAGTAGCAATGATTCTAGTACTTTGGATGCTGGACAGACTCAAGTGAGTAGCTTGAGGCGCAGTCTGATGATTCTGAATTCATGGAGCCCTCTCCCACAGGGGTTGAGGCAGTGTCATGTTCTGCTTGGAAGGGACAGTACGACTCAAGGGATCCCCTGTATACGAGGGTCACTATTTATATTTTGAGCCTAACAATGAAAAAACAGGAATTTGGCATTGAAAACTGCTTTATTGTTTTTCGAAGTATTCTCCTTTATGGTCAATACACTTTTGCATTCGTTCGAAAAGTTTTTCCAATATTCTTGAGACACCTCCATAATATGGTTTTTGAACGCATCAACGGCGTCTTCCGCCGACGAAAATCGTTGTCCACGCAATTTATTCTTGACATTCGGGAACAAGAAGTCATTGGATGCCAAATCAGGACTGTACGGCGGATGACCCATCAATTCGATTTTTTGACTGTTCATAAAGTCGGTTGTTAGACGAGATGTGTGACAGCTGGCATTGTCTTGATGAAGAATGATCCGACGGCGTTTGTTTGTTTTCCGTATTTGACCGAAGACCTCTGGCAAACAAATTGTTGTGTACCATTCAGAGTTAACCGTTCTACGTTCCTCTAAAGGCACAGTTGCCACATGACCAGTTTTCCCGAAAAAAACAGGCGACCATTTGTTTCGATGTGCTTCGAGCGCGAACAACTTTTGTTGGATTGGGTTCATCTTGAAACACCCATACAGTCGACTGCTGTTTACGTTCTGGCTCATATGCATATATCCATGATTCGTCACCTGTTACAATCTTATATACGTCTTTTGAAGCACCACGATTGTATTTATTGAGCATTTGTTTGCACCAATTGACGCGAGCGTCTTTTTCAGTTTTTGTCAAATTGTGTGGGATCCAACGAGAACATACCTTTCTCACAGCTAAATGATCATGTAATATTTTATATATGCTGGTGGAACTAATGCCTATGGTTGCCTCAATCTCACAGTATGTCACATGACGATCTTGCAGTATTAGGTTTTGCACAGCATCAATGTTTTCTTGAACAACAACTGATTTTGGACGACCTTCGCGAATCTCGTCGGTGAGCGAATGGCGGCCACGATTAAATTCGTTATACCAGCGTTTCACAGTAGCAAAGGATGGGGCTACATCGCCAAATGTGGAAGTAAGTTGATCGATGCACTCTTGTCTTGATAATCCACGTCGAAAATCGTAAAAAATCATCGCACCAAAATGTTCACGAGTTAATTCCATTTTATTGTTGTCGCGCAATCTCCAAGGCAACATAAACAACACAAATCAAGCTATTGACAAAACATTTGAAGTACGTTATGGTCAATAATGCCAGACGATTGCGTGCAAACGTCAAATCGCGCCTAACTTCAATCAGTGTTGTCAAGGCTCAAAATATAAATAGTGTCCCTCGTATCCTGGCTTATTTTAAATCAACTAGTGGTAGGGCAGAGTCGACTTTGTAATAAAAAGGCCCGTGGCTACTTTTATATTAGTAATTTTGTTATTTAACGTCATTTTCCGTCCCTTTTGGCTAATCGGACGATGATGATGAGCGATGAGTACATGAAATTGATGAATGCGCACTTACAAAGTACACCAGTGGCAAGGTCGGAATTCGAACCCGGGACCCTTGGCGTCGTAGCGCGCTGTGCTAACCAATCCGCCGCGGAGTTCTGCTACGATGGTACGAACATAAGTTTGAATCTTCCATTCACTCTTATTTTATTGAGTATATGAATGATTAAGCATTACACTTTTTGTAATACCAAACTTAATTTTCTCAATTGTCAGTCAGTAAGGATGAGTTTGTGATTTTCTTCATGTATGAAATCGTGGAAATCCAATTTGACAGAATTAAAAACGAAATTATAACTCGAATATTGATGTGGACGAAAAAAGAGACGCCAGCAAATGTACGGAACGTTTTCATGGTCATACATAAGATGCCACGTCCAGTTAACAAATGATAACATGCTGTCGATAGTAATGATTTTTCTTGTGCAAAACACATTGTGAAACACAAATCATGAAAGCAGTACGTATTGCAGTGACAAAATGTCAATACAAAGCTTTCACCTGAATAAATAGCTATACATGTATTATTCGGAGCCAGTCCATTTTTAAAAAAATCCCTTTTGCATAAAGTTGAAAGGCAGATGACAGACACGCGCAATTTATATTAAACATATCACCCGTTAAAATAGTCTGCAGTAGTTTGCATTAAAACGCTTGAATTATTGACATGTTTCAGAAAAGGACGTAATACCTCATCCACATAGTCCCTCGATAAGTAAATACGTGTACAAACGCAATTTACTTTCAAGATTTCAATAGAAATCAATTATTACTTAAAATGTACATTCTACCCGTGAGCGTAAAAGTTGACCATAATATGTAAGAAATTTTGTTACGCCAAACTGAGTCTCCATTTCCAATATCGTCTACAGAAGGTAAAAATGATGAATGTATATCTTCTTGCATTCTGATAGGCTATACGTTCTGGTATCTGAAAGTAACCCTTCAAAGATATATTTGAGCTTCGAAGGAAGCTGGATTTTTTTATAACTAAATTTAGTCCGTGTTTTTATATTCTGTACTAATGAATCGTGTTTGATTACTAGTCCATGATTGCTTGTCGTCACTTTACTTACTTGCTTAGAGCGACCTTTCGTCAACTTAGTCTTCGTCGAAGACATATTTCATTTGCATTATATTTCTTCTGGTTGCTTAGAAATAATTACCAGTTAATTTCATACTATCTTCCTGAAAACGAAAATTTATTATTTCCTATTTGCACGGTTTAAATTAGTTTGTGTGTTATATCACGCAGTTCTTTTGACAGTCAAAATGCTTCTCTTGCAGGAATTGAAGGTCTTATTTTCCGTTAAGGGGCTTTTACACAAAATAAGACAATTGATTTCTGTGGATTTATATTCCACCAATTATTCTGTGCTTCCTATGGAGAGAGGTCTTACACACTCACGTGTGAAAATTGTATTACGTGTTTTTATTACAATCCTGCATTCCTTTGAGTTTCGAAACGCTCCTAATAAGGTTGAGGAGGAAGGGAACATGGGGAATGTATGACTGCTAGATTCTAGATGTCAGACACGCGTTTAGAGAGTATAGCATTGGGCTACATGCGAGTAACAATTTAGGAAAAGGGTGTGCTTGTCTTACTCGTAAATCCCTGCGATGAAGTAATAGACCTTCCCGCGCCGAAAATTAATGCACGACATGTATGTATCAACTCGTCACATGATATGACTCGGAAACAGAATTGCAGGAATTTATGACTGTAGCCCACGCACCGAGCGGCAGAGATTCTGAAATAACTCTCGAGCATTAGATTAGCGTGAAAAGGTTACTCGATCGAAAAAAAATAGTTCGCAAACATTTATTTTACTATATTCCAGATTTCTCCATTTATGCAAATCTTACAAAGATGTATTAAAACTGATAAGGTTTATTTTTACTGCCATATTTATTAGTGTACGTCTCTATGATAATATAAATAAACCATTAAGCATAGAATACATGATACCTTCATCGAAAGTTGTACATGGTGATAATGATGACATTAAATGTTGGTCGCCAAGATATTTTTTTTTTCCAAATTACTGGGGATCAATTGGAGAAAGTCGCTTCTCTGAGGACGTGACCCACCATGGCCCCTTGAGCATCGCTACTGGTTAGTAAACCACGCTTATCAGTATTTGATCTGATGAAAGTATTATGAGAAAAGAATTGATACGTTGCTACAAAATATAAACACAATCCTTATTCAATTGTAACCTATGTTTTTGTGGAAGTCAGGCCCGATTGTATAAAGCAGTTGGTCCTCGATTAGCCAGTAAAATTGATCTGCAGTCACGCTGAACTCGGATTTTGTGTTGTATAAAAGTTGAACTGAGATTAAGTCCCTGCGATCTGCGGTCAAAGTTGACCCGCGATTTTTCTCCGCTCAGCAGACATTGACCGTAGTTCAGCTGTTATAAGTTGTAACATGGCTATACTAACGAATATTTGCTTGTAAAATGTGTTGCAAGTGAACGTATGCGTTTCCATAATAATAAAGAAGAAGCATGCACAACGAGGTGAACAGTGATACATATTTCTTCCATTCTTCTTTCTTTCCATATACCATTGTTTTACATTTACTGTTTGAAGTGCCATGTACAGTGGGATCCATGAGTATTACCGTGCAAATTGTCCATGACTATTTTCATTAATTTTTCTCTTACATCCTATGTGTTTTTAAGCAATGGATTTTTATGTATGCTGATGCAGAAGGTGTTAACAGCTTGTTTTGAGTTTTCTTTTAATTCTTGAAGCTTTTATTGGGTCAAATAAAGTGCACGAACATGGTGATGGACAATTTGCACGGTAATACTCCTGAATCCCACTGTACAGTATTTTTCTTGAAATTTGCCTTAAATGACTGCAAGATCATATTGTAACATTTTTTAATTTCACGATCAGAGAAAGGTAACGTGAGAACAATCAAGTGTTGATCTTGATACAAACAGAAAATATGGGATGATGCGTTGGGATGAAGAGGGAGTATATAAGTATTACCATTTCGCTTTACTGCATCCAGCCAAGTGTCATTGGAATTCATTGTTGTCCGCAGAATGGAACATAGCATGTAACTTTGGCTGTAGTGTATATATCTACTGCTTTATGAACCGAGCACGTTGCATTTTAGTTGGTAATGCTTTCTCTCCTCCTGATATATAAATAACCCATATTTTATTTCGAATATTATTTGTTACATCCGAGAGGACAAACGCGATTGTTGTTTCAATATTTCTTTCCATTCGGGAAAACGCAAAGACATTTTACTTTTCACAACGTAGGTTATTCAATTAAGTGCAAGGAAAATTCCATATACTACTTACAGGAACTAATGGTCCACCTGTAACACGTTGTCGTGCAATCACAAAATAAATATAATAAACATCTCCTCACATGACCAATAGCACAAAATAAATATAATAAACATCTCACATGACCAATAGTTCCAGATCCGAGTATTAGAAAGTTGTCATATCTCTTTTTAGCATTAAAAAAATACAGATTGTTTTTAAAAATTATATTTATGCAAGCATTTTCTTCCCTTTGCAACCGAGAACCGACAGTTGCTTTCGTTGTCCATGACAAATCATCCACGTGGAACTCGCACAAGCAATAAATGCCCGTTTAGTATCTAATTTACGTGATTGTACTAAATTTGCAACATGTTCAAATATTTACTACGTCCAGCACCTCAGATTTATTCCTTATTCAAATATGAAATACATGCATTATCCCAAACAGACTTTTAAATCTTTGCTGTGGAGTGTTGGACAATTGGCAACATCACGGGCACACTAGCGACATGTCTGGATTTGCCACGTTGCCATATGTATTTCTTTGACCCAATATCAGGATTTGATCTAAGATCGACAAATCGACAGTTAACTTTATACAACATGAAAGAAAGAAGCTTGAACTTACTTCATTCCCGGATCGTAGGTCAAATCTGATCTCCAGTTAGTGATGTTTATACAACCGGCCCTAGTGGCTTTGGTAAATGATTTTCATTGTTCTCTTGACACCAACTATGCTAGCAATAATTTCCATCAGGATATTTGCTAAGCCTTATTTGAAAAGCCTTAAATACGAACACTTACTTATATGTGATTATACTGAGTTGCTTGCAACAACTTTTAAAATGTAGGCCTAAGTAGTTACATCATGGTAGAATATCATATGGATATCTTGACATTCACTGCGAATAATTGAAAATGTATTGGTTACATCTAATGCCCGATAGCATTCTAATTTTTATATTACTCCGGTTATAGTTCTATTTAAAATTGCCTATTTCTCGTTCTTTGTCTGGGAGACTTAGGGCCGGTTGTATAAACATCACTAACTGGAGATCAGATTTGACCTACGATCCGGTAGTGAACTAAGTTCAAGCTTCTATCATGTTGTATAAAGCTAACTGTCGATTTGTCGATCTTAGATCAAATCCTGATCTTGGGTCAAAGAAATACGTTTGGCAACGTGGCAAATCCAGACATGTCGCTAGTGTGCCTGTGATGTTGCCAATTGTCCAACACTGAACAGCAAACATTTTAAAGTCGGTTTCGGAAAATGCATGTACTGTATTTAATATTTGAATAAAGAATAATTCTGAGGTGCTGGATGTAGTAAATATTCGAACATGTTGCAAATTTAGTAACATAACGTAAATTAGATACTAAACGGCCATTTATTGCCTGTGCACGTTCCACGTGGATGAGTTGTCCTTGACAACGAAAGGAACTATCGGTTCTCGGTTGCAAAGGGGAGAAAATATGCTTGCATAAAAATATTTTTTTTAGAAAAAATATGTATTTCTTTTTAATGCTAAAAGAGGTATAACAACTTTTTACACTCGGATTTGGAGCTATTGTTCATGTAAGGAGATGTTTATTATATTTATTTTGTGATTACACGACAACATGTTACAGGTGGACCATTAGTTCCTGTAAGTAATATACGGAATTTTCCTTGCACTTGAATAGCCTACGTTGTGAAATGTAAAATGTGTTTGCGTTTTCCCGAATGGAAAGAAATATTGAAACAATAGTGGCGCTTGTCCTCTTGGATGTAAATTATGCACAAAACAAATAATATTTTAAACAAAATATGTGTCATTTATATATCGGGAGGAGAGAAAGCTTTACCATCTAAAATGCAACGTGCTCGGTTCATAAAGCAGTAGATATATACACTACAACCAAAGTTACATGATCTGTTCCATTCTGCGGACAGCACTGAATTGCAATAACACTTGGCTGGATGCAGTAAAGCGATATGGTAATATTTTTATACTCCCTCTTCATCCCAACGCAAGTTTTACAATGATATCATAACAACAAGAAAATGTAAGCAGGTCTATTTTCGGTTTGTATCAACACTCGATTGTTCTCAAGTTACTTTTCTCTGATCGTGCAATTAAACAATGTTACAATATGCTCTTGCAGTCATTTAAGGCAAATTTCAAGAAAAAATACATGGTATTTCAAACAGTAAATAACAATGACACACGATATATGGAAAGAAAGAAAAATGGAAGAAATATTTATCATTGTTCACCTCGTTGTGCATGCTTCTTCTTTATTATTATCGAAACAGGATTTTATGAATTGGTTCTCCCGTCTTGCCGCATACGTTCACTTGCAACACATTTTACAAGCAAATATTCGTTAGTACAGCCATGTTACAACAGCTGAACTACGGTCAATGTCTGCTGATCGGAGAAAAATCGCCGATCAACTTTGATGGCAGATCGCAGGGACTGAATCTCAGTTCAACTTTTATGCAACACAAAATCAGAGTTCAGCGTGACTGCAGATCAATTTTACTGCTAATCGAGGATCAACTGTTTTATACAATCGGGCCTTAGAAACAAAATTACATGTGCACAATACGAAATCCGTTCCTTTAACTAATTGTATGTTCGTATGTGAAAAGTTATTGTAGTAGTAGAAAATCACAGCTAAACTTAGTTTCTACTTTGCTTATTTAACATCTCTTTTCTACCTCTTGGATTGATCACGACTATGAACGAAAGACTGATGAAAGTTTGAGTTGGTGTTTTAAGTCCACTTTATGCACAGTAAGGCTAATCAGGACTGGACCTACGGTTTAAAGTGGGATCCGAACCACTGTGCCATGTGCCTCCACCGGGTATCGAACCTGGGACCCCTTGATTACAAGGCGACGACGCTACCACTGCGCTATCGGGGAGGCCGACTGATGAAAGTGGTGATGGGACAAACATATTAATACATTTATGCCAGCCAAGAGTTTGACCTTGACATCTCTAGCTTCAGCTAACCACTCTATCACGTAGGCCATCCACAATTGATTAATTTCTCTTACTAAGTAAAAAAAGGTAAAGTGCTCCCCTGTGCTTAGCACCACGCCATGTAGCACCACTTTCTTGACATGTGATCAGCATCACGCCCCTGACCGCCTTTACCCCCCAGGGTTTCCCCCAGGGTTTCCCCCAGGTACCCATGTCATTCGACGCTGGGTGGGCGCCGGGGCCGCTTCCAACGTTAGAAAAGTTCCCGGATTTGAAGCGGCCGGGGATCGAACCCTGGACCTCTAGCATGGTAGTCAGAAGCGTTACCGACTTTTTTTTCAAAGGAAAGCCCCTAAGCGGAAGCTTTCCGCATCACACTTCATTCACTCATATCATTTACATTTCTATTTCACAACTATTCAGGACAGACAATCACAAATACCCATGCCTTACCCGGGACTCGAACCCGGAACCCCTGGCGTTGTAGCGCGCTCTGCTAACCACTTCGCCACGGAGGTCGACTCCTGAGCCACTAAGTAATCCAAATATTCAATAGCAATGAAATTTTATTAGTCAATAAGCTTCAGTATGTTTTATTTCACAGATCGTTTCTGCTTATTCAGGCACTTCGTAGGTAAATTGCAGATACAATGACGTGCTTACCTTTATGTTGTTTTTGTATAGATTTATCATACTGTTCCTTTTATGATGACAAGTCGATAATAGCAAGTAAGGAAGGTAAACGAATTTGTCGATATTCACGGATGATTTATATATTTAGCTGTCAGTCATTGCAGATGAATTACATTTTAATTATAGCATTTAGTATTTCATTTGTCTGAATTCGTCTGCAAAACACAGGCTCAAAATCCCATTTGTTTAAGCACATTGTTCCGTACTGGCAATTAACCACATTAGGATACCAATGATATTATTTTTTTAGTTCTTGTTAAATCTATAACATTATAAGGAGAGCTCGTACGGGTTATTCAACGAACACCGTTCGATGATGTAACATGATGGTACTTAATGCTATATCATCGAATGATGTCATGTACACAATTTCTTGCATAAGTGTGAACTTATGTTAAATCATCATTGAAAAAACTTAATCGGAAAACAGAATATCCAAAATAGTATTTTCCCATAAATTTGTTACGATTTCGATTTGAGATAACATTAGATTTTAGATAAGAATTTACACGTTTCACATAAAGCTGTGAGCTGTGTCAACTATCTTAATCAATCTCGTAGGAATTATATTACCTAATAATGTGCTTTAATTTTTGTAGATGTTTGGTCGATCGTTGATGGAGTGTACTCTGACATACATATTTTCAACTACTTTCTACTTCGGCTCACCGGCTCTGAGAAATATTGAGATCACAAGCACTAGCTTATCGAAACTTCTAACTCCTATACTCCATGATGAGATGTATGGACATAAGTGCATGATGGTAACCTCAGAAGATGTGAATGTGGTTGAGATTATAGCTCAAGTGGCCATTGTGAACATCTCTAACATACTTTCTGTCATCTACGCGACTAGAAACATTTCACAAGACTCCGAGAGTGACATTTCCTTACTACTTCATGCAATGAACGAAGATTGCACTCTTTACGTCTTCAGTGTTGTCGATGTGAACCAAATGCTCTCGTCCCTTCGGGAAGCTTTTAGGAAAACAACAGGAAGAAAGAGACGAACATACATCGTACTATTCAGAGGATCCAAGAACAATATTGACAGATTAATTCGATTTAATTTACTGAAGCTGTTTCCTCACATCTACATTATAGTCTTGAACAGATATGACCCCACCGAAGTTATTGATAATATAGTTTATTCCATAGACAGTAACCAAATGCCAGTAAGAATTAAATTGATTGGTACCAGAGGAAGTGAAACTTCAAGTAATATGAGTTTGGATATGTCCAAAACTTATCCTGATGCGCATTCACTCAACCTGTTATTTTACCCTTACAGTCCGTACACACTTGTCATGAACAATTCCAATTATGAAGGATTTGATTACAGAATTCTCCTAGAATTCTCGAAGAAAATGAACTTTTCATGGAATGTTCATGTTTTTAATGGACATTGGGGCGACCCATCTGTGAATAAGTCTAGTTCAACATTCTTTGGAACTTTTAAACAGTTGAAATACGATGGGATTGTGCCTGAATTTTATGTCACTCACTTGATGTATAGTTATTTTGATATTTCTGTCACATACAGTCAAAACAGCATCAGCTTTCTGACACCAAGACCAAAGCGTTTGATGTATTTGTGGTCAATATTCACGCCTTTCACAAAGTTTTCTTGGGCAGTTGTGTCTGCATTTATCTTCTTTATCTCTATTATTCTATATTCATTTTCGATGTTACATCATCGTGGCTACTCTTCAAAGAGTCCTTATATGGATTATACTTACGCTCTCCTGCATTCGATTAGTATAACTGTTGGTTTTAGTGTCCCAAGTACACATTCCTTTTATAGGTACTTGATCACCAGCTTCTTTATGACATCTACACTGATGATCACCGCCTACAACTGCAATCTAGTATCCCATCTCACGCTTCCCATTTACGAAACCCCAATTGAGACGCTAAAGCAGTTTGACGAATCTAGTTTGAAGTGGGGAACTGACGGTTTGTTAGAATGGGTAAAACTGTTCAAGGATGCTGCAGATCATCTAATCCAAAGTATAGGGAAGAGGTGCGTTGTAATTAAAGACACAGAAGAAATGAACAGATTGGTTACAAATGGTGAGATTGCAGTGATAGTCGACAGGCTATTCTCAGGACACATCACCAGTGTCGACTTCCTTGACGAAAGAAGTCTAAGCAATTTGTGCGTCATGAAAGAAGACGTATTCCTGCTTTACACAGGTTTTGGTTTTCGCAAAGGATCTCCTGTATTTTACAAATTTGACTCCTTCTTGCGTCATGTCAGAGAATCTGGATTGATCAAATATTGGCAGAATAGAATTGCTGAAGAACATAAACCAAAAAGGTACTTACTACCACTGAACAACAACTACCAGACCACAGGCTCTATTCGTCCCCTAAAAATAGATGATATTGCAGGATTATTTGTGTTGATACTTGTGGGTCTTACTCTTGCCTTTATAACATGCATGTGCGAAGTTTACAAGAAGTTAATGTGTTATTGTGTATAAGATGGGAAAACTAATTCTCAAAGTTGATATCTGTAAGAAATGGTTACAACAATGTGAAATGTTTTGAAGTATGTAAGATAATGAAAAAAGTTTGTTGAGTTTTCGTTATTAATATTAATAATATTTCAGAATATATTAAGGCTAATACTTTTTTATATAAACTAAACAAAAAAGGAAGCAAAATTATTATTGTCCAATTTTCAGCTGTAAATAAATAATATAAGGCCTAGCTATTTCACTTGTTTCTATCTTTCAATTCTTCAACTTAAAAAGCTATTAATTCTTCATTGTAAGTATACAATTGTAATTATATTCTTTCTACCACATAAATTGATCGACGTAATGCAAGATATTCTTCATTTAAAAAATGCACAACAAATTTGAAGTTCAGACACATACATTGAAACGCTGCACAATGCAGCGATGAGTATATGAGGCACTAATATGGGTTTTGGAAAGATAACAAATTTATTTGCTTTACGGGATTTTGACTAAACTTTATTCTTTGTAATAATGTATAATTAACTTTAATAAGAATACTAAACGTAGTACGATAAAATAAATACTAATGCATTTTTTATTTTGTTGCTGACATTGTTCATGACACCTTACAATAAAGTAGCAATGACCACATAGAAAGTTAAAATGATGGAACACTGAATCTGGTTACAATTTGCTACTTCAAAACAACAATTGTAAGACACAGACATATAGTAGCATTAATTGTTTGGCTAGGTCATTTTCAAGAATCTAATAAAAGAAGGAACAAATCTCCCAACTTCTTTATTCTCTTTAATATCTGAACCAGATACAGGTGTATAAGCTTAAATCTGCTGTTTTGTTGTCAGAAAAACACATGGTTTGTTCATAGAAAGCAACAAGAAATTTGTTCAAAATACTTGCCCTCGCGAGCTACACATTTTGCTCACCTCTCAGGTAATTTGTGGATACCACGCCAAAAAAAGTCCTTCTCTTTCGAGGCAAACCACTCATCAAGCCATTTTCGGACGTCTTCATACGAATCGAAGTGCTGCTCACCGAGGGCGTGGCCCATCGACGAAAACAGATGGTAGTCGGAAGGGGCCAAGTCTGGTGAATAGGCGGGATGGGGTAGCACCTCCCAGTTGCGTGTCTCCAAGTAGTTTTGGACCAGTCTTGACGTGTGCGATGGGGCGTTGTCGTGGAGGAAAGTCAGCTTGTCACGTCTTTGTTGATAATCCGGCCTTTTGTCACACAGAGCACGGTGCAATTTGATCAGTTGTTGGTGGTAGCGGTGGGCAGTGGCAGTTTCACCAGGTTTCAACAGCTCAAAGTACACGATACCCTGTTGATCTCACCAAACACACAGCATCGTCTTCCGGCCGAAGCGATTTGGTCTCGAGGAAGATGTTGATGGTTGACCACGATCAACCCACGATTTCTTGCGTTTAGGATTCTCGAAATAGATCCACTTTTCATCGCCAGTCACAATCCGATGCAGGAAAGACTTTCTTTTTTGTCTGGCAAGCAAGATTTCGCATGTGTTTTGGCATCTCTCCAGCTGCCAATCGGTCAATTCATGCGGCACCCATTTTCCGATCTTTTGAACCTTTCCCATGGCACGTAGACGCATGGAAATGGCTGCTTGAGTAACACCCAATTGCTCGGCAAGCATCTTTTGCGTTTGGGTATCGTCCTCGTCCAAAACAGCCTGCAATTGATGGTCCCCAACCTTCCTGGGCCGATTTGCAAGCTTCTTGTCGCTCAGGTCAAAATTGCCGTCTTTGAACCGACGAAACCAATCCCTGCACGTTGTTTCCGATACAGCACTGTCACCATAGGCCTCCACAAGCATTCGATGCGATTCGGCAGCCGATTTCTTCAAATGGAAGCAGAAAAGCAGAGCTTCCCGCATATGCTCTTTTTCTGGCACAAAACTAGACATGCTTACCACAGGAACACTGTCTGTTGTTGTCTGCACGTGCTGACGATGTGCACTGATTCGTGTTGGCAGATGTCCAACTCATACAAACACCAGGTATGGCGTGCCCATGGTAGCTTCTTACGCTCACTAACACCATCTATGAGCAAACAGCAGATTTAAGCTTATACACCTGGTATAACAATTGTAATTATAATTTTCAGATTCTTTCATGATATTAATGTAGACATATGAAAACTATACATATTCAAAATTTGTAATTTGATGTAACAATATCCTGTATGACTTATTTTAGGACACTTTGTGTAGAGCTGATATAACAGCTAAATCCAATAAGGAATGAATAAATGAATGAATGAATGCTAAGTCATTATTGATAATTATGGTCTTCATTGTTGTTCATGGACACTTCATAGTGAAGCTGAAAGCGTATGCGTGTCAGAGAATTGTGTAAATGAGTATTGTGGGTAGTTTCCTTTGTATATTTGTGATCCCTTTCTGCATGTGATGTCTTTCCTCTAGGGAAGCCGGGCCTCATGTGAGAGTTATTACCATTCCCTTTGCACACAACTCTCTATTTCAGGAAAGAAATAATAGTACGTACTATCGCAATTACTTTCTGTTTACAAACGATGTCCTTAGATAAGTTTTCGTGCTGTAGAATTCGTTCTTCGCACCTCACATCCTTCAATGTTTGCCTCTATTTCCCTCGCGTATAATTACCTTAGACGAGTTAGCGCAATGCAGTCACCCTATTCCAGATGGTAAATACAGTTGGTTCATTTGAAATTTCACACTGCGGATTTTCAACATTTTTCGAACGTTTTAGAAGTGAACTTGTCAAAGTGAAATCTGGTGTATCGTAACAAATCTTATTACAAATTCTTTTCCTTGCGTCTACTTCTACTTCCAAGTCAACTGTTTAAACCAGAGAATAATGATTTCGACAACTTTTCGAGATTTAATGTGAATAATACAAGTGAACATGTAAGTTTTCTTAGGTAAAATATAAATATAATACCACAGGATTTTCTAGAATGTATGTTGAAGTTTTGTAAAATTTTAATGAAAGGTAGGTTAAGTGCTATATTCTGCAAGTGTTCTAGTTGGAGCCAAGTTTGGGAAAGTTTATTTTAGCATATCCAATTCACTGTATTCTCAGATAGACTGCTCGGGACTGGAACTACAGTTTAAAGTGGATATGAATCAATGTGTAATGTGTCTCCACCAGAAATAAGACCCGGTATCTTTTGAATCCAAGTTTACAGAGTTTACAAGTTACAAGTTTACAAGAATACAAAGTTCACGGCTATGCTATTGGGAAGGCTTTGTAGGAGTCATAGACAACTCTAACCGGTTATGTTGGTTACATACTTCAGCAGAGAACGATTTTTCAACCAGACCACCATGAGGAAAATACAATGGGTAGATAAATTACATTAAAAAATAACAGTAATTACTTGTAAAAATCAAATGAAATTGCCGCCCATTGAGGTCGATTACCAATAGTCCTGTCTCAAAACTTTCCCATTTTGAATATATTTATATTTTTTCTAATTTCACAAAGATATTTTGTCACTTTTGACTAATCACGACAATGATTTCAAAGGGACGCTCATGAAGAAACACCATGAGCAGACCGGGACTCTAACCCGAAACTCTCGTTCACGCGATTGAAAGCCTAGCCCTTATCGCGCGGTCACCGATACTTCGATTTCTCTTTCTCCCCCTCGCCAATACACACACAGACACACAAATAATATTAGTTTCGTTCCCACAAACGGACAATAGTCTACATGTCGACTTCTGTAGAACATAGGAAATGCTTTAGATCAATGTATATGCATGCATTTCACTTTCCAGACGCTGTAAGCAATATCTGGAATAAGGAACTTCTTTTTAAGGATTATGGATGTTGCTTACGAGATTCTCTCTGAATTAATTAAAGCCAAGATCCTGGTATTTCCGTGAGTCGCACAAGCTGCTTTGAATATTACTAGTCGAATAAGTGATCAAGGCAGTCCGCATTTTCTTCTTCAAAACTGTTCAGCTCCCTCAAAAGAACTGCTTAAATTTAAAATTCTGAAGTTCCTGTTACGATCATGTACAATTATCAATCACTCCCCTATAATTAGTGAAGCATTGTTATTAAAATGACATATAATTTTCGTTTGACATTCCCCTCGACCTCCCTCCCATTCCATAAACCAATACTAAGGTTCAAATCAAGGGAGAATGTAGAGGGGTAGAGCCTCAGAAATTTATTTAGAATCCGTTTTTTGGCTAATTGCGACGATGACGATGATTGATGAAATTGATGAAGAGACACTCACAATTCGAACTCCGGACTGTATTTTATAAGAATTGGGATTGGGGCAATTTGCAATTTTATATTTGAACTGTAGAATATTTCTTATTGTTATTAAAATTTACATTTAGGCATAGTAAAATGTCACAATGTGTCACCTCTAGTATTTTCAATTAAGAAAAATGTGATTACCTAATAATAATAATTAACAGCTCAAGTAAAATGTGGGTCCGGTGTCCCATTCTACACCCTCGATTTCGGAAGTTTATTTTCTTTTTTCATGAAGATTATGTGATGCTAAATATGAAGAACAAAAATTTGGAGCGCGGAAACAAGTATTTACGAATGTACAGTCGTTTGAAGTTTAGATATTGTCGTTTGAAATTGTTGAGTTAAAATTTCCCATCGATTCCGGGATCCGCCCCTGGGGTAATTGACCTACCGCCCCCTACCGCTACCGCGGCCCCGCCTTTATCTATAGAGTCCCTTTTAAAGGCATGTTACAAATTGGCTGCAGTCACCTGCCCCCAACACTATTTCTCACTGTTTTCCGCATTGACACATGAAGATACCAAAAATTAAGGCTAAAATTAAACCTAAGAAGGTAACTTGCTTCTTTTTACCAAGGCCAGGCACTGAATTGCCAGAAATCGAGGGTGTAGAAAGGGATACCGGTGCCAGATGGTTTCACTATAATAGCAACAACCACAAACAGGTAATAATCCACAGTTTATTTTATTTAAAATCTATTTGATTTGCTACGAAGTTGATATATCGATTCTTCATAACGTGCTAAATCGGCTATTACTGCGTGATTGAAATATGGAAATGATGAGAATAAACACTAATAACATATGCCAAATGCATTTCCAAATACTAACGCACGCACACGTAATGTGTATATAATAACGAGTTGCTTATCCGCGTACTAGACTTGGATTAATGAATTTATTGTTACTGACGTTGCCAACAACGAAGCAATTACTAACCACACGTGAGCGTTCAAGGGGAATATTGTAGTCTCTTTTATGTCACTCCTGAAGGCCGAACGGAATTTCAGAAAGTTCGAAACATATTATAGTTGTAAGTCAATTTCTTCAGACAATTCTTGGATACTTGGCATCAACAGGTGATGATTTGGAAGTATTTAAAAATCACGTTTATAGATGAAGGAATGGTACGATTGTACATGTTGACCTGTATATGCTTTATCATAGTTTTACAATTATTCATTCATTTGCAATATTAGAGCTTAATTTGGAGGAAGGAAAGCGATAATTGCACTACAATCAGATGCAGTGGCGTGCAGACCACTTTGTGTAGCAACTGATTATGTTAATGAGTAAAGCATTTCGCACCGCTCCTCCTTATCCCTCTTACACACGCAAATGTAGATTGCAATGTTGTTCCAATACAGATGAAAGAATATAGCAGGAAACATGAATGCTATTTATCTGTACCGCATCTGCAAATAGCTGAATCCTCTATGAAGTTTCATTTAAAGAATTAAGCGTGATTTGCATCTAACGTTATAGTAGAGAGTATAAGGGGCATTCCACGAAAATGGCCCTAATATGGAAATTATTATTGTTTTTAATTGTATTAAGGTTTAGATGTTTTTGAATTCACATAATTTAAACATTTCATCAATAAACGTAACTAGCATCTGCAGCCTATATGCTTCACAGACAAGTGAAGTCAAAATTTGCCAAATTTTAAAGCGTCAGACACGTAACGAATTTTGTTAATGCCTTTCATGCATTCAGCATACGCCATCATACTCAAGTCTTTTTCATTTGTTAGCAGACACCACAAAGTACTTCAAAATCCTATGAAATCAGTTCATTGTGAATTTTTTAATCCAATCTCATGTCTAGAACCTTAAATTTTGTGTGTAAATGCTGGAATGTTCCATAAAGGACTAGTCCTCACAGTCGCAATAGATATTAAATACAGGTATACTTCAGGTGACTGAAAATCGTGTCGGATTGAACTAAAGTAGCTTTTGTGTTTCTTCACGCATATGTTACAACTGCGGACAACACCCACGCAAGAATCATAGGCGCGTCGAAGGAAGCATTATGGAGGACAGAATTCCCTTAGATTTAATTTTATTGCAAAAAATAAATAATTGTTGGTCTCTTTTTCCTACCATTAATGACATTCAAAGTACTTTTTCAGCAGCTTCCTCCCTTTAATTTTATTTTCTCGTTGCGCCTATGCACGCAAGCACTCACACGGGTAATTTTAAGAAAGAGCTCTTTGATAACAATTAACACATATCCATCTGGGTGGGTAAGCTTGTATTTAGTGGGGTGTAAATGTGTATATTTCGTTCCGAAATGACCATAGAGGGGTGTTGAAGGAATTTTGGAGAGGGGTATTGAGTGCGTGTGAATAAATAACTGGCACCAAGATTTTTTCCGATATCCCGGCGGACCAGTCCGGCTCTATGCTATTATATAAATGGATCTTATCAGCAATAATGCCTTTGTTGCCTTAAACGTATGTTACTGCTTGTTGAACATGTTCTTAGCAAGTCACATTAGTGAACCGTGTCCATGAGCTTTTTGCGTCCTCACATAATTATCCTTGTATTCTTTTAACGTCCACTAGCATGAAGCACGACATCTGATGCAACATGTTTCATGCTTTTTATCAGGAAAGAGCTTTATAATGTAGCAATTCACGAAAAATCCATAAAATGATTTCTACGCACTTAGAATCAGATTTTTCTTCCACTAAACGTCACTTCGAGTGAGACTATATGCGCTTTGATACGGACTATAGCAGGAAGGACGCTCTAAAGCAGAAGTTTGAATCTTTCCAGAGATAGGAAATCTGAATTCTTGCGGTCACTTCATCTACCTTATACGAGATAGGAATCTTAGTATGTGAAAGGTAAACAGTTATTTTATGATTTTCCTGTCAGTTAGTCATGTAGAGTGTAACAGGGTTCAAAATAGATATTTTCACGAAACGGAAGCCTTTATAGTCGTTAACATGATGTATTTTTGTCCGGTTATTAGAGCGATGAGATAATGACTAGTGAAATGATGCACTGCATTACAATTAATAATCGTTAATATTAAAATATTTACATGAACTTCAAAGAGTATTATCAATGAGCTTTCTCAAATTTTCTCCCCCTTTCAAAATTTAAACAGACTAAAATCGTGGATGGTTGTCAGTTCGCCCGGCTGAGAAAAATATTTTAAAATGAAATCATATCCTCAATATTGCTACCTTAATATTACTTATTAAAAAATCAATTTGTGCAAGTGAAACATATTTCCATATTTTTTTGCGTATAATGAGAGATTGGATGTATTGCCTTGAGGTTTGACTCATTTGAAATTATACTGCTGGTTTAATCTGTCATAAAAATAATAATAATAAACAAATAAATGGTGTAAACAGAACCACAAGGTACAAAATATGACGGCAACACCTTCATACACGATACTCTTCAAAGCCCCTTCATCGTCACGGAGAGGGGAAGCTTATATGAATGTTGTAATATGTACAGTTAAAGCGTATTAACAATTTAGCTTACAATGTAGTGAAATATCTAACAAATTTAACGAAATGGACCAGACAGAACGGGAAGGTTCCAGATATTCAAGAAAGGCAACGAAAGGGAAATGAGGAACTTCTTTCACACCTTCCAGGAGATCAAGCAAGGAATAAATCAGGATTTGCAAAGGGAGTGGGATGCTTCGGGAAAGGGCAGGAGATTACATCAATTCAATCCCTGTACACAAGAGAAAGTATTAGGAAACGAAATAACACCCTCCAAAGGACTGGTACATCTCTTAACTGGGCACGGCCCCTACGGGACCTATCTCATGAAAATAGAAAAACGGGACAATGGTCTTTTGCAGTACA
This sequence comes from Lepisma saccharinum, assembly GCF_977018435.1. NCBI lineage: Eukaryota > Metazoa > Arthropoda > Insecta > Zygentoma > Lepismatidae > Lepisma > Lepisma saccharinum. Next base: position 144,056,722 of record NC_139229.1, read on the forward strand.
TGCAACACCCAAACGGACACCCCGGAACACAAAGTATTTTTCCGTTCGTCTTCCGAAGAAAAAATCATACTGGCCAGAAGAAAATTACCGAACACAAACATTTTTTAAATTAATACGCAGTAACCAATTACAGAATTTGAATGAATTAGCAAATATAGTGTCACGGATCTTCAAACAACAACAAAACATTCCACGTCCAGCCTCTCCTCCTAACCCTCGACAGGCTAGAAGAAGTGCCAGACTGAGGGACCAAGCCTCCCACCTGGAACTACCACTAGCGGACCGAGGACGGCCGCCGGAAGAAGAGGAGGAAGCGCCCGAAAGGTTGTTTCCAGGGAAGGTAGCAAGCAGAAGAAGAAAATAAAATAATAATTAGAAAATAATTAAAAGGTAAGAAAATTAAAAATCTGGATGTAACAAATACATCAAAATTTCGAGTCGCTTAGAATAAACGCACATACGAAATAAAACACACTAAATAATAAAACATTATGTGACTGTTGTTATTGAGCATAATGTTATGTATAATTACAGTGGCTCCAGAAAATATTCGTCTGTATAGAGGAATGGGTTATTGGATGTACAGACTGGCATTAATTTACAATAAAAAAGAACACAAATTGCACTCGATTACTTATTCGTTTGCACACAAAAAAATATACAAAAATGTCGTATTTGTTATACAAAGTGAATTACAACAAAAAATACCTTAACACGCATCATCCGATGCCAAATAAATATTCGTCTGCAATACATAAAAATAAAAGTGTGTCATCTTTACAAATGTTTAATATTTGGTGGGACCACCTTTGCTTTTAAGGATAGCTTCCATCCTTCGTGGCATTGATCGAACCAAATTACTTGTCGTTTCCTGTGAAATATTACGCCAATCAGTCATTAGAGCTTTCTTCAGATCATTTTTATTAGAAATGTTGTGTTTGCGTATGTTTTCCTCCAGCATATTCCACACATGCTCTATGGGATTAACATCTGGAAACTGTGGAGGTGTTTCCATCCAGTGTGGTGTATTATAGAGTAACCACAACTTGGTGTTGTGAGCTGTATGCTTAGGGTCATTATCTTGGGTGAAGATGTATCCATCAGATAGACCCATATCATGCACACTTTTGGGAAGGTGGGACTTCAGGATGTTGATGTATGCTTTATGATCCATGATGCCTTCCACAAAGCACAGATCCCCAACACCACTGGCACTCATGCACCCCCATACAAGTATTGAACCTCCACCATGTTTCACAGTCGGTGTTAGATTCTTCTCAGCCAGTTCTGTGTTCTTCTTCCGCCATACCATGACCCGTCCATCTGACTTGAAAAGATTAAATTTGCTCTCATCTGTGAATATGACTTTCTTCCAGTAGTCATATATGTCTTTTTTGTGTGCTTTGGCGTAGTCAGTCCTTTTCTTCCTGTTGCGTTTGTTGATGTACGGTTTTCTACGGGCAGTTCTTTCCCGATACCCAGCTTGGTGGAGAACACTTGTTACTGTTTCTACTGAGACCGTTTTTCCAGTTTCATTTGCAACCTCAGCAGCCAACTTTGGGGCACTCACTTTCGGATTTTTCGCAACTTTCCGCATTATCACACGTTTTTCTTTCTGTGTTAGCTTTGGAGGTCGGCCATTTCTTGGGGCATTTTTGTAATGTTCTTGTATTCTTAAACCCATACACAATACTTTTAATTGTGGTGATTGGCCTACTGAGTGTTTTGCTTATGTCTGTGAAAGAGTTACCACTACGAAACAAACTCACCACAATACGCCTTTTCTCTTCGGTACTTTCCTTCGATTTGCGCCCCATTTTTCCGCACAGGTCCAACCCTGGCCTTTAGCACGCACATTCCACGCACATTCCCTGTTGCAACGGAAGAAAGCTCGTACTTGCACTAAACTTGATTCACCTTGCGTCTCAAAAGCGAGTACCTGGGAGGGCGTGATTTCATGGAACTATGTAGCAGACGAATACTAGTTTGGTGCGTAATATGACATGATTTTCGATATTTGTGTTGTGTTCGAACACAGCAGGAAATATTTTTGCTTTTTCTCTTGATTTTCGCAGAACGAATGTGGACGTGTGTCGGTATTACATTTTGCTCATGCTTTTCTTCTTCTGCTAAGTGCTATACGTGGTTTGACAGTCTGATTGTGCTCAGACGAATACTTTCCGGAACCACTGTATATAGCTGCGAGGAAGAATAACAAAGTGTTCAGCAGCCTGTTGTTGATAAGATAGAGTTAATTCTGGATTTCTCAGGCGCCATGTTGCACGCATCTTGAAAGTTAGTTTGTGTTTTTATGTACAAAAGTATTTTATTTCGTCTATCCATGTTTTCACGTGTATCTAAGCATTCTACAATCACTCGGGAACCTTTCAGTGACCCTCAACATAAAACAAAATTTTTATTTTATTATTTTCCAGGAGCTTAACTCCTGAGGAAACATAATTGTAGCAGAGGGCACACCAACAAGAAACGTGAATAAAAATTATCCCTAGATAAACACCAGCGGACTTTCTCGGGAGACTGAAATTTAACCAGAAGGACATTATAAGCAAATAATTACTAAAATATACGTATATGTCTACCCTGGTGTATTTATTTCCCAGTTTTAATTACCATCCTATAGCTAAAATAACTTTATTATTATTATTATTATTATTATTTAATCTCTACACCATGCAAATATCTCACTTTTAAGGTTTTAATCTACATTAACCCTTTACTAACCTATTTAATTATAATTATATTTTCATGTTTGTGCTGGTACTATATCATCTATTTCCCACACAAATAACTAACAAATAATACTTAATTATACTCACTAGCCGCTCATCATAGTTGTATATTATTAAAACACCATACAACATAGAAGCATATCCATTTTATTTATAGATTAATTTCACAGCAAAAAATACACCAATCATTCTTTTCCACCATCCCTCAGTCATTTCATAGCTTTCCCACTACAATCTCGCGGCTGCGTTGCTATGTGTGGACGTTGCAACTTGGACTGCAGTCATCTTTGTTCCCGTGGAAGAAGGCTTACGCGGCTCTTCTAAACAGGCGCCTGTCCTCGACACACAACATTGCATGTGTCAGCGTTGAGGCTTTTAATCCCCACAAGGAGTAAAAGAAACACCTTGTAAAAATATACAAAAGAAGAAAACCACGAACCAGAAGTGATAGTACTTTGCCTAGTTCAAGTTCTTGAACCCAGAGCGAGAACAGAGTGTCCGGCCGGACACGCCAAATCGCATCCCAACCTACCTAACCTTTCCACAACAACACTTCATCCCCTTCCAACATACGCTCGCCACGCCCCATACGTCATCTAATCCACTGTTGTTCTGGACCACAGAATATTTATCAAAAAAAGAAAACTCAACACTAAAATATTATTAAATTCAATAAGACGCATAATTACAACAAAACTCTATAAATGTTATGATCTCGATATAATATATTAAGACTAATAAATTCAAGCACAAGGCCTGTTCTGGTCACCAGAATGGGTCCATACTTTGTACTTTGCGTCACCTTTATATTATGTATTATATATGTTCTGTTTGTTTGTATATTATATGTATTTTTATATTGCAATTGATAAATATATAAATAAATATGAAAATAAAAAGACGGGGCAACCGATCAAATTCAAACAACTGACGTCCTGGTTTATTTAAAGGCACCAGGACTTAAGCGCATACCCTCGAATGTATGCGGGAGGAGGTGTCCTCCCTTTTTTCTATCATTTTCTTTTCTATGCGGGAAAGGTTTCCCAGCATTTGCTTCTTTCGGAATAGGTTTCTCACTACCTTATTGGAGTGATCTAATAGGGACAGTTCACATGCACACTGATGCTAAATTTTGAACTTTCCCCACAGATTATGTATAGCGTTTTGAATTTTTGCTCTTCCCTTCAAATAAATGGACAGACCTCACAAGGTACTTTGGGTTCCCATTATATTGACTTCTAGAAAAGGCTGACCTCTCCTTTTACAAATTTATTTCCATTTCTTAATATTACGCTGGCTCTTTTTATAATTTTCATTTCTTAATATTACGCTTGTGTTTATGTTGCGTGGGGTTCATTTTGTTCAACATGATCTGTCTATATCACTATGCACGAAAATGGATATTATACCTGCAAATATTTTGCAATGTACAGATATAATATGAGATACTTTGAGATTTCCTTCTTTAAAAGTTAACCAGGTCAATTCAATGAATATTTGAAAAAGCAATGTATTTATAAATTTGTTTCTGACTAATAAAAATTGACGGAACGAAAATGTTCAACTAATTTTCCATAAAGTGTTTGTGTTAAAAAAAAATAATACAAACTTTCTCAATGCATGCAGAAAATTAGGAAATTTTTTTCATCTAAAAAAATGTAAATAGCTTGCTGTGGTAGCAAGGCAGTTAAATGTCGAGAGATTTATTGCTATTTGATCATTTCAGGGAAGAAGTTGGACTAATGTTCACAGTTCTCATATTTTTCATTGCAACTCATATTGCACCATCTGCACAACTGCTTCTTCCATCACCATCACTGGGTGGAGTCGATCAGGATGGAAATCTTCTAGGTCTGCTTCAGGATGTCACAAGTAGATACTTTTGTGAAGACAGATGTTTAGTTGTGATTCAGGACACAGATGGTGTTCCCTTTGTATTCAGACCATCGTGTAAATTGCAATTAAATGTACCAGTAATTATTATGACCTCACTATCTGGTTCACGAACACATGAATTTATTCTACAATCGCTTAATCTGAGGTGCAGGAACTTCATAATTGCCTCCAGCAACTTCTCAAAACTTTTAGGCCAATTTCATTCAATCGCCAAAGTATCCATACAAAGACCTAACAGGCGATTTTTCGTTGTATCCAAAGATACTGATAGTGTGCTGAATGTAGACAGAAGGTTTCTCAAGTTCTTTCCCGAGACTGTGTTCACAAAACCATCCAGCAACGAATCAACGTACGAAATTGTAACGTTCGATGTTGGTGATTATTTGAGACCAGCAGATATCTACACTATCGACAAGTGGGAACTGAATACTTTCGTTACAAAAGCTAACCTATACAGTGACAAATTCGAAAACCTTAAAGGAATATCGGTGATATCGTGCCTCATGGAGTATAGTCCTTACACAATAATGTTAAGCACGAATTCATTCGAAGGTTTAGATTTGAGGATTGTTCATGAGATTTCTCGCAAGTTCAACTTTACTATTGGTCTAGAGGTTGTAGACGGTGGATTCGGAGGAGTTCTTGAGAATGGAACTGTGACAGGTTTCATTGGATCAATAATTAAGGGTAAGTACAATTTTGCCTTGCCCGGGGTATACCTGACGTTTACATTTTACGAAAGGACGGAAGCTAGCACTAACTACCTGCAATCAGGAATCACGTTTCTTACACCGAAACCAAAACTGAAGTCATCGATATGGAGAGTCTTCCGTACATTTGAGAAATCCATGTGGTACTTTGTTATGATGTTATGTTTGATCGGTTCTGTGACAATGTATATATTATCTTTTGTTCATAGACGTATTTCTCGCCGTAAGCTGAGTAATCCTTTCCGTAATTACAGCTACTCATTACTTTACTCAGTTGGAATACTAGTGAATTTGCCTCCTCGGTTATCAAAGTATACTTTTCTAAGGTGGATTCAAACTTGTTTTTCCTTCACAGCCTCGCTGCTAGTTACAGCCTACGGGACCAATCTAGTCGCCTCACTTACAGTTCCGAATTTTGAAAATCCCATTGAAACGGTCGAACAATTTGCTGATTCCAACTTATTGTGGGGTATTGACGATATCAACTGGAGGGATCATTTTGCTAGCGCCATGAACACTGTTTTGAAGATCATAAAGGATAGATTTTATCTATCGGACGACCATGAAGAACTTGACAGGCTTTCCTTGGATGGAAAAATAGCAATACTTGCTGAGAAGTTACCTTCTGGGCATATCTGTGCTGCCGATTACTTGAGCGAACGTACGTTGAGGTCGCTCTACCTGATGAAGGAACTTGCTATATCAGCATACGACCACTTTATTCTCGAAAGAGTATCTCCTCTGGCGAGTAATTTCGATAAAGTGATTACCGCATTGGATGAAGCTGGGATAATAGGTTTTTGGGAGGAAACAGTAGCTTATGAATTCACACCTAAGAAACTAAAGTTGCCTCTTTCTTACAAGACAGAAGGACACTTAAAACGACGTGCGATTCAGCTGAAGAATTTGGCCGGTGCTTTTGTTGTTCTGGGAACTGGTATAGGATTGTCCTTCATTATGTTTCTGTTAGAAACTTTGAGCTCTAGAAAGAAGCTTAGTAAGCAAGGGGCATTAATTCTAGCACGGCCACACAGAAAACAAAGGAAGAGATATGTGAAACCTCGAGAACATAAAATCAGGAGGCGAAATGTATCCATCATATCTGAACAGTAATCTAGATGTAGCATGAAGTATGTTATGGGTATTTAGCAGTTTTGTGAGAATGTTCCTACATGCATAATGATTATGCTTCTGATTTTTTTTAAAAGAATTAGTATGTGGCCAATATTTAAAATTGTATCGTGAAAGTAAAGAAAATGTCATCTATTTCTAATTCTAGTTTCTATAAGGTAGAAAGAGTTACCCATAGAATTGCATTTTACTTATTTTCACATCTCACCGATTCGGTGACCGAGCCATTAAATGGCCTACTTTCGGTCTCGCCACCAAAGTTTCGGGGTTCGAAATCCGGCCTGGGCTAGTTATTCCATGTGTCCCTTTATACGTTTCATCTATTTATCACTCATCCTCAGCGTCGCGATTATCCAAAGTGGCGATCATTAAAAAAAATACAATTACCCTCATATCTTTAACTGCTACTTGAATATCACGATATCTACTTCAGTTATATATGTAACGTTTAACCAAAATTAAATGAGAACTAAAAGTGGTAAACGTTGTAAGTGCCAAAAGCGAAAGTGTTGGGAAATCGCATCGTTCCGCAGATCAGCCCGTAAGAACGTGCACACTAGTGACCTCTTTACACGCCCTTTGAACTACTTAGAGGGCTACCAGCCACATTTCACGTTTACCACATTATAAAGCATGGCACATTTCACAGTTTAACTTGGAAAACGGTGTTTGAATTATTGTGGCACTTACAGCGTTTACCAATTTTAGTCTTGAAATATAAAAATAAGATTTCTGAAAATGGTTACAAAAATGAGATATTTTGCAATTTTTCTCTTAATCGTGGCAAAATGCCCTAAAATTGGAAATATGTTCTGTTGTCATATCGAGAACTAACGTCAAACTGACGTTAGTTCAACATATAATTAAGTATAATTATTTTCCATTCCCGATTAGAAAAATTGATGCAAAAATGGTAGTCGAGTGATTAATGAGCATTTGTCTATCTTATATATTCTTACCATGCAATCTTTTATTATATCGGATTGGTAAGTTAGTGGAGGTAACGTGCCAAGAGTTTCACGTTTAGATTAAATGATTGCAAGCCTAGTTTGCAAGTCTATATTAATTGAGCTCCATATACAGGGTGTTTCTAAAGATCGTTTACAACGCTTGGGAGGTGATTCCTCACACGAAAACAAGCAAAAAGTGTGAGTTCCATTTTTACGACTGAGGCTTCGTTTCCGAGATAGGAACCTCGCAAAAGGTGACAAAGTGAACGTCACACCTAACTGGGACGAATACTATCACAGATAGAGAGGCGGTTCTAAGGGAATCGTCAAGGAATCGTATGTGCTCAGTCCGGAAGTCACTATGAAAATTTCACTGCACGCATGGGCAATGGAGTCCTCAAAGGAATTGGGGATTTCCCGCAAGAACAATGCATGGAATGGGTATGTAACGCAGCAAGAAGGACCGTGACAATGAGAAATGCGTTAAAGACAACACATCCCGAATGCAAACATCAAAACATGAGAACGGAACACAAAATCCGAAAAGTTGAGCACGGTTGCATACCCCAGTTACACGCGAGGAATGAAGGAATCATGTCATGTGGCATACGAGAGACACATTACTCCACCAGGAGGAGGGAAATAAAAACACAATATCAGATGATTGCGACAACGTGTATTTTTACACGCGACAACTACGTAATATCCCCCCCCCCGGCCACACACACACACAACAAACAACAAATGCTACAATGTCTTACGCACAGACAGTGCGTGTCACTGTACACCAACTGAAGATGTCACTTTCACCACACAAAGGGGGTGGGGAGCAATACCAAGAGTGTTCACACGCGATCATTGTGACGTAAAAGAGACCAGTTTTGGAAGCGCTGCACAGGCAAGTCTGGCTCTCGTAGTCTACGTTTGACCTTCATGACTGCTGTTCCCGCGAGAGGAGCTCGAATGGTTGGTTCACTCCGGCAGTCGTCCCAGTCGTGTTGCAGGTGCTGGGATATGATCAGCAGTACGCTCTAGGTTGTCATACGCATTGAAGATTACTAGTATGTTGTATTGAAAGAAGTTGACTTGGTGGAGTGGGGAAGTCAAGTATCGCAACAATTGGTCTGTGGTGTTCGTACGGTGATACGGCCAATTTGTGCAGTGTGCCAGTGTTAAACAAAAACGATACTTTGCAGTTCCAGCTCCCTATTACACAGATGGCTGCGTATACGACCCAGCAGCTAGCAGACATGCATCTCATGTATGGGGAGGCACGTGGTAATAGCCGTGAGGCAAGGCGTCTTTATGGAGAACGCTTTCCACATAGACGTTTAACGTCTCACGCCTTCTTTCAGGTAGTGGACAGTCGACTGCGTGAAACAGGGTCGGTGTTACCACCGCGGCAAGAAGTTGGAAGACTCCGAAGTGTCCGCACACATCAATTTACAGAAGATGTGTTAACAACAGTCGCAGAATATCCTGGCACCAGTACGCGCGTGCTCGCTCGGGCACGAAACACGTCTCATGTGAATGTCTGGCGAGTGTTGTCAGAGGAAGGAATGCACCCTTTTAAACTGCAGAAAGTACAAGAACTATTACCTCGTGACTTTCGCCCTCGTATGGAGTTTTGCCAATGGTTGTTGCATCAGCTGGACACAAACCCTCACTTCGGGGCAAAGGTATTGTGGACAGATGAAGCCATTTTCACCAGGATGGATGTCTTCAATAGTAGAAACAGTCATGTCTGGGACTTTGACAACCCACATGCACTTTTTGTGGCCCATCACCAGCACAGGTTTTCAGTGAATGTGTGGTGCGGGATAGTACATGATCATTCAATTGGACCATACATTCTCTCTGTTGGCCTGAATGGTTGCACGTATCATGCATTTCTTAGTGAGGTTCTGCCTGAACTGTTGGAGACCGTATTTTTGGCACTGCGGCAAGAAATGTGGTACCAACACGATGGGCCACCAGCTCATTTCAATCGTAATGTACGACATTTCCTGCATGACGTGTTTCGCAATAGGTTCATTGGTAGGGATGAGCCTGTGCCTTGGCCACCGAGGTCGCCAGATCTCAACCCTCTCGATTTTTTCTCAACCCTCGTATACGACACACCTGTCACATCAGCTGAGGACCTCGTTGCTCGCATCAACGTCGCCGCCGCGACGGTAGCAGATAAACCTGGCTTGTTTGCTCGTACTCGACAATCCTTGATTCGTCGCTGCCATCTCTGCGTAGAAGTAAACGGCAGACATTTTGAAAACCGTCTGTGATTATTGCCCTCGGCAAATACCAGTGAGAACACTCTTGGTATTGCTCCCCACCCCCTTTGTGTGGTGAAAGTGACATCTTCAGTTGGTGTACAGTGACACGCACTGTCTGTGCGTAAGACATTGTAGCATTTGTTGTTTGTTGTGTGTGTGTGTGGCCGGGAGGGGGGGGATATTACGTAGTTGTCGCGTGTAAAAATACACGTTGTCGCAATCATCTGATATTGTGTTTTTATTTCCCTCCTCCTGGTGGAGTAATGTGTCTCTCGTATGCCACATGACATGATTCCTTCATTCCTCGCGTGTAACTGGGGTATGCAACCGTGCTCAACTTTTCGGATTTTGTGTTCCGTTCTCATGTTTTGATGTTTGCGTTCGGGATGTGTTGTCTTTAACGCATTTCTCATTGTCACGGTCCTTCTTGCTGCGTTACATACCCATTCCATGCATTGTTCTTGCTGGAAATCCCCAATTCCTTTGAGGACTCCATTGCGCATGCGTGCAGTGAAATTTTCATAGTGACTTCCGGACTGAGCACATACGATTCCTTGACGATTCCCTTAGAACCGCCTCTCTATCTGTGATAGTATTCGTCCCAGTTAGGTGTGACGTTCACTTTGTCACCTTTTGCGAGGTTCCTATCTCGGAAACGAAGCCTCAGTCGTAAAAATGGAACTCACACTTTTTGCTTGTTTTCGTGTGAGGAATCACCTCCCAAGCGTTGTAAACGACCTTTAGAAACACCCTGTATATGTATATTAGCATATTGTTTGCATTACTTCTATATAATCAAATACATATCTTACATAAACTTTGTAGACAATGAAAACAACAAAACAAGGAATATTTTATTTATTGAAGCTATTTTAAACATTCTTTACATCACATTGTAAAATGCACGCAAGTGAATTTATTTCTTTGTTTCGCATGACCGGCTAAACAAATAATAAATAAAATGAAATACGTTATGTTCATTTTTTTTTGAAAATACCATAACAAGCTTAATAAACCTAGCAATTGTATTTACACATGCAAACCATATTGTTAAAATGCACATTAATTACGTTACAAAATGTACAATTTTGAATTTGCTATGCATTTAGCTATTTTAGACAGACTAAAAAAAATTCACAGAACGCTATTTGAAACATTAAAGGGTGGAAAGAATGGATTTTAGTCCAACATTGTAAAAACTAAATCATTGAAGTTGAATCTCGGTAAATTAATGTCAAAGATTGAACATGATACACTAACTAAACTAACTAACCCTCTAGCCTTCTTAAACCCGAAGGTTCATGGCTGCAGCAACACAGGCCTTCCATCTGTCCCTATCTTGAGCAAGATCTATATACTCTTTTCCATCCCTACCGATTTCCTTTAGGTCCATCGCAACGTTGTCCCTCCATCTTCGTCTCGGCCTTCCTACAGGTCTCTTACCATCAGGTTTCCCAACAAGAATCCTGTAAACTCCTCTTTCCTCTCCCATTCGTGCCACATGGCCTGCCCACCTAAGTCTTCTTGATTTAATCATTCTAATAATATGTGGAGATGAATACAAATTATGTAGTTCTAAATTATGTAACCTTCTCCACTCACCTGACTCCTCATCCCTTTTAGGTCCAAATATTTTCTTAAGGATCTTATTTTCAAATACTCTCAATTTATGTTCCTCTTTCAATGTAAGAGACCAAGTTTCACACCCATATAATACTAGAGGCAAAATTACTGTTTTGTATATTTTAACTTTTAGTTTCTTAGATATTAAACGAGAAGACAAAAGTTTATGAAGAGAGAAGTAACATGCATTTCCTGAATTAAGCCTATTTTTTATTTCCTCTTTGATATAATTTTCATTTGTTAATATTACTCCTAAATATTTGAATTTGGAAACTGGTTCAAACGAGTTGTTATCAATAATTAGATTTTGATTATTACCTAACACTTGGTTTCGGCCTGTAAGCATATATTGAGTTTTCTCTTTGTTAACTTCCAAACCTATCTCTTTAGCAGTTTTGAAAAATATTTTAGCATTATTCTTAATTGTATTTATATCATCCCCTAATAAGTCTACATCATCTGCATATGCTAACAACTGAGTCATACCATTTAATTTTAGTCCTTCTTTAGTTTCTTTTACCTTCCTAACAGCATATTCTAAGGCAAAATTAAAGAGCAATGGAGATAATGCATCTCCTTGTTTCAACCCATCATGAATTGCAAATTTGTCTGACACATTAATACCCACACGAATTTTACTTTCTGTTTCACTGGTGCATAGTTTTATCATACTAACAAGCTTCTTAGGTATTCCAAACTCGACTAATATATTATATAATTTATCTCTTTTGACCGAATCATATGCTTTTTTGAAATCAATGAATAGCTGATGGACATTTTGATTATATTCCCACTTTTTTCAAGTGTCTGTCTGATGTGAAAAATTTGATCTGTAGTTGATCTGTTACGTTTAAATCCACATTGATAATCACCTATAATTTCATTAGCATATGGGGTTAGTCTTGTTAAAAGATACACATGATACACAAATATATTAATTTGAATTGGCCTGAATAAACCCACAACGTGTGGGAGAGAGAAAATCTTAAAATTTTCCTTTATGACATATAGCAAGTAGCACAGCTGCGGCGATTGGGTTTCAAAACTAGGGGGGCAAAGAGCAAAAAGTGGGAGGGAGGACAGTTTATTTCCCTTGGTATATAAGGTTTAGCATAGTTCAAGGGCAAAAGTGGCAAAAAGTGGGGCGGCAACTGCCCCCCCCCCTCGCCTCCCTGTAATCGCCGCCACTGGCAATGGATGGTATTCAACTTGACGTCATCACACAGTGCACTTTGGGAAGAAATAGAATGAAGTCAGGCAAACAGATTCGCACATGAGAAGCCTTCTAACAGCGAGAAATTTGCGATATTTTATACTTACACATTCCTCATAATATGATCACAATAATTATACCTTGAATCACTTCGGCAAAGACCATACGCACAATGCTTACTCAGCATATTGTCAACGCAAGATCTGATTGTTTGCCCGAAATATGGCGGCGGAGCGTGATTTCGCGCAATGAATTACAGGGGGAGATGCTCGCTGAATATAATCCATTACGTTAAGATTTGCTCAGAAAGTGATATACGTATCTGTCAGTTTCTTTATTTTGTTTTCTTAAAACTAAATAACAAATTTTACATGACACATGCAGTTATGATATCCATAGGAATATATATTTTAATGGAAAGATAAAAATGTATGAAATTAATTTTAGAATTGGAGAACAGCAAGTGTAATTAAATATTTAATTAAAATACTGTCTTAAACTAGAAGGAATAATCCTAAGAGAGAGGTAAGCAGTCAAGAATTCACAAATAAGGACTAACGTGGCTAATGATAATCCGATAGTTGAAAATGGAAAAGTTCCGCCAATGTGGCGAAGAGATAATGTTTCAGGTTCGTTTCCAATGTCTGCTTCATCAAGTACTGGCAACAGGAATTTCTGGTGTCTGTATGTGTCAAACACTTCCTTGTCCCACTGGTCTATGATACCAGCTTCACGCAACCGTCGAATGACGACGTTGAACATTTCAACGTAAGGTGAACGTTTCTCTAGCATTATACTTACGTGGAAACGTAATGCATCTCCCTTCATAAGGTAGAGTTGCTGAAATGTGTTTTCTTCGAGGTCCGTGGTGCTGATGTGAATCCGATTATATTTTTCAACTAAAACCGCAATGTGACCACCAGATGCAAGGTCATTGAATTCTTGCAGGTTTTTCAAAACGATGTATTTGTCTTGGATTCTTTTAATTCGTGTGTCGTTGGACCCTGCGAAAACACCTGCCCAGGCAATATCATGAATTCCCCACGTCAGTCCAGAATCCGCAAAGTCTTCTAGTGTGTCTATTGCTTTGTGGAAAGTTGGAACCGTAAGGAAAGAGACAAGATTGCAGTTATATCCTGTACACAGGAGAATTGATGTTAAAAAGAGCCATGTTTGCAAATGCTGTAAGACGTTATTCGAAGGGGAAGGAAAAGAAACACAAACAAGCATTCCAATGGAATTTAAGAAGGAGTACTGATAAGAACAAAATGGGGTAACTTCTTTGCGGGAGATTTTCCACTGCCGTTGAGCAAACGTAAACAGGAGAAGTGACTGGATTAGAACATAAAGAAAGACTCCAATCCACATGTTGGCACAGAATGGCGAAAATATTGACCATAGCTTGTATTTACGTTTTGGTTTTGGTGTCAAAAAGTTCACGCTAACCTGTGTAAAATCTGTGGTTAATTCCAGGAAATTGTAGTGCAACTTCATAAGGTAAGCACCAGGAACTGCAACGTTAGCATCACCCTTCACCAAAGTTCCTACAAGACCAATTGACGATCCATTTTTAAAAACAGTTCCAAAGCCATCAGTGACAACATTATTCTCCCAGCTGAAGTTGTACTTTCTTGATATTTCTTTAATGAGTCTGTAGTCTCGCTCGTCGTAAATGTTGTCCCTGATAACTATCAAATGACTGTGATTTAACAAACTGAGCTTAAGCAGTTTTCCATTAAAATCCAGTAGCTTGTCTTTGTACAAACTTCCATTTCTGAGGAATTTACCATTATCCCATACATTAATGGTTTGTAAAGATTCTGGATATAAGTTGTTTCCTATGGTGGAAGTTTGTAATATGTATACCGTGTTATGTTTGTCTATGGGAATAGACCGCTTTGCAACCACACTGTACGGAAATAACTTGAGAAAATTAATGTCAACTAAATTACCTAAATCTCCATTCTCGTCGAACAGAATGAAGAATTTCAACTCTTGTCGTTGAACGGATTGCTTCGCTGCACTGAGAATTGCCTGGGAAACGTAGAATATATTTTTCGATATAATGAAAAAAGCTTTACAGCCGAAATTAATAGTATCCGTGAGAATTTTGTGATTATTTGAAGAGTATTTCCCACTATTTTCGTTAATATGAATTATTGGTGTCAAGACACATTTATTTTTGTTCTCGATTTCAGTCGTTAGCTTCTCATCGCCTATAATAGCTATGCACTTCTCAAGACAAAATTGTTGCGCTATCACTTCCACAATTAAATATTGCAAGTTGAAGAGTTCCAATTTCGTTTCAAGGGATCCAGATGCTTCAGGAATGTATACAATCAGAAAAAAAATAATCCAGTATAAGTTCATTTCTTGGTCTGCAAAGGAAATGGATATAATATAATAAAGAATCTGCAAATGTTAAATACTATTTATCAGAAGTGCTATATTCTATAATCCTACTTAATACATTGCTAATTTGCTAACATACAATAAGCAAAGAACAAGAACGAAGAAAACACAAAAGTGGGAATCTCATTAAATTGCTCTAAGAATTTGCTAACCAGAAGTGTGAGAAGTCAAGATGAAAGTTTTCAATCCTTGCTTGTTACGATCTGGGTACCAACTCGTACTACAAGGGTCGTTGAAGATTGACCAAGACTTTCGTGCATAAAATATTAATGAATCAATGTAGCGCTGCATTACTTCGGCAGGACAGACCATGATTCCTTTCAAGTAACCATGATCCTTTGCGACGCATTTGGTGCATGCCAAGGAGTGTAAACAAAGATGGTGGCAAGTAGTGTATCTGTTGATGTGGAACAGCGGTGTATAATGAAATTTCTCGTGAAGGAGAAGGTGAAACCTGCTGAAATGTGGCATAGGTTGCAAGCACGGTATGGTGAACAAACACTGTCACGGGCAAGAGTTTACGAATGGTGTCATAAGGGTTCCTCTTCACCTCAAAAAAGCAAAGCGCTGCCGTCTGCCGGTAAGATTTTTGGAACTATCTTCTGGGACATGAAAGGTGTTATCCATGTGGATTTTTTGGAGAAGGGTTAGGGTTACCAGACGTCTGGTTTATCCCGGACATGTCCTACATTTTAGCTTTATGTCCGGCCTCAGGGACGAATTTGAAAAATATCATAAATGTCCTACATTTTGAGCGTCACATAATATTAATTAGGAAAATACGTAACAGAAAAAAGTCATGCAAGTTACAAGTCTATGGACTGCGCTTCCAAACTCAATAGTGATATTTATTTTCATTCAGTCATTGCACAAAAAGAAAGAAAAAGTTTGTCCTGCTATTAAACAAACAGGAAAACGGAAGCAATTAATGAACAAAGTTTTGGGACCACTTTCTGATAACGTCACTTTTCAATGCCTGAGCAGAATTTCTTGCGTTAGGGTTTATACTGATGGAACAAGGTGTTGCCCATTCTTATTCAATATTCAATATAATTTGATTGTAAAGAAGAGGTATAGAGAACTAAGTTATTCAGGGTGTCAGCCAGTGAAGAAAGTCATGGAAGCCAAGAAAAAGTAAAGAAATCAACAAGTAGGTCAAGAAAGTCAATAAAAGGCAACAAATTATTCTTGTGGTCAAGAATTCCTACTATCATAATGACTGATTGGTTGATTTAGTTTATTTTACTTCACTTTTTCTGTCTCTTTGGCTAATCGTGAAGATGAGGATGAATGGTTTTACGATAAGATGGATAAAGGGATAATCGCAAACATATAGGGACAACCGATACAAGTCACACATAAGATTATACTGACTGTGAGTCCAGACGCCAAAGCCTCGCTTGCTGCCAAACACAGTTCAGGATACATTAATACGAGAAAGCAGATCTAATTCTCTTCTTAAATTCAGCTTCAGTTTTTATCTTAACTGGCCCTTTGGTAGGGGTTTTCATTAAATAAAAGTAAAGAAAAACGGAAAAAAAAAGGTCTAGAAAAGTCCAGAAAAAGTCAAGAATTCTGGATGTGTTATTTTGGTAGACACCCTGTTATTGATCTAAGAACTACCCAAGATGAAACTTCTGGAATCATTTTAAAAATTACAGTAATTGCCGAATATTTGTTTACCATTACAGGTCATAATTCAAATGTTGAGAGAATTCTTTCATTACAATCAACACAACAGACTCACGAGAGAAATTATTTTTTCATAAAGTCTGTAAAATGTTTGGTACTGGTCCTTATAATTTCAAAGAGTTTGACTGTCCACTTTAATATAAATATAGTTTGTCTAAACCTGAAATTTTGATTAAAAATGTCTTCTCTGAGAAGTATCACTTAATTTTGATTAAAAATGTCTTCTCTGAGAAGTATCACTTACATCATGTAGTAAGAAGTGCATTGATTAGTATGATTGCAAGTTTTGAAATTTTGCATTTTAAAATTCATTAAGAATTCATTTTTTTAAAACTGAAAAGTGTCATTTTACAACTACTTTTTAACGTGTTCTATAGAAATATGTATTATTTATTGAGAATATTTTGTGTCCTACATTTTGGGTGGAACAGCATGTCCTACATTTCCCTTGCAGCGATCTGGTAACCCTAAGAAGGGTGTATTACTCAACACTGCTTCACAGTGCTGTACGTGGGGCCGTTCGGAAGAAAAGACCTGGAATGTTATCGAAATATGTCATTTTTCTCCATGACAATGCCAGGCCACACACGGCCCATTTGTCTCAAACAACACTGGCCAACTTTCACTGGGAGGTTTTACCACACAGGCCTTACAGTCCAGATTTAGTCCCCAGTGATTTCCACTTGTTTGGGGCTCTTAAAGAGCATTTGGGCGGGACGCACTTCCAGACAGATGAGGAACTCAAGAACGCTGTCCTGCAGTGATTACGACACCAACCTACTTCTTTCTACGCCAACAGGGTCGGCGCCAGGGGACGCGAGGGGGTGCTTGAATTTTCTTCCGCAACCCCTACGTTCAACTGAAAACACTAACATTAGTATGTAATATTATGTCATGTTGTCATATTCAGCGCCGAATGATAGGTACTGAAGCAAGACCGTTATTATTGTATGCAACAGGCAAGCACTGAAAGAGGTGCCGGTACTTTTCTGTACAGGCGACAGCCTCTGTAAGGATCAGCGGCCGTTTTTCTTTCGTCAGCATTGTTGTTATGAATTTTCTCTTCTTTTGTTTCTTCAAGTGGTCTGTTCGTGGTTTTTGATAATTGCGGTTGGTTGATTGATTTGGTGTTTTAAGTCCACTTTATGCACAGTAAGGCTAATCGGGACTGGACCTACTGTTTAAAGTGGGATCCGAACCACTATGTGCCTCCACCGGGTATCGAACCCAGGACCCCTTAATTACAAGGCGACGACGCTACCACTGCGCCATCGTGGAAGCCCCTTGATAATTGCCTATAGCTTAATATGAGTTATGTTTTTTTTTCTTTTTGGCATTGTTGATAAACGGTTTGTTTTCCGCCTACTTGTTCTTCCTTACACTGGAGCAAAAATCTCATCTGCTTTTAAGGTATCACCAGGTCGTGCTCGGGAAATTATTTAATGCGAGTTTGTATTTGTTCCAGTAAACGTATCATTTCAAGCTTTTTTCAAAAACTGTTAGGAAGAGGCCCAATGTTCACGAATAAATTTTGCAGTTCGTTGTTGGGGATAGTGCGGCAGAAGGGATTTTGAAGATGACACAGTTGCTGTGCTCTTCGCGTTTTGTCTTGTGGCAGACAGAAGGTATAATAATGTACTATTTATTTTGTGCCATCATGGGTTACATTGAAAAAGTTCAAAAATTGTGTTTTTTAAGGGCAGGATGATTTTATTTTGTATAGTTTAATAAGAATGTAACGTGTATCTGAATGTTTACACTGTATCCACTTTCTTGGAGTAGAAGACTTAATACATATCATCATGGATGTCCAGGGAGTGGGCAAGGGGGGACGCAGCATCCGTGGAAAATGAATGTCAATCTAAAGTTATCTATTTCACACATATATTATAATTTCAGTCAGTAATTTATGTTAATCAGTGGCGGGGATTAGGGATGCAGTTGCCCCCCACTTTTTGCTATTTTTGCCCCCGCACTATGCTAAACCATATCTACTAAGGGAAAGTAAAGGGGGAGGCAAGGACTCTTTACTTTTCCTTGGTTGGTTGGTTGAATTGGTGTTTTAAGTCCACTTTATGCACAGTAAGGCTAATTGGGACTGGAGCTACAGTTTAAAGTAGGATCCGAACCACTATGTGCCTCCACCGGGTATCGAACCCAGGACCCCTTGATTACAAGGCGACGACGCTACCACTGCCCCATCGGGGAGGCCCACGTTTCCTTGGTAGATAAGGTTTAGCATAGTGCGGGGCAAAAATAGCAAAAAGTGGGGGGCAACTGCATCCCTAATCCCCGCCACTGATTAACATAAATTACTGACTGAAATTAAAATATACGTGTGAAATAGATAACATTAGATTGACATTCATTTTCCAGAGATGCTGCCTCCCCCTTTGCCCTCCCTCTGGACGTCCATGATGATATGTATTAAGTCTTCTACTCCAAGAAAGTGGTCATACAGTGTAAATATTCAGATACACGTTGCAGTCTTATTGAACTATCTAGTGAAATACAAAACAAGATCAACCTGCTCTTAAAAACACAATTGTTTAACATTTTCAATGGAGGTACAAAATACATAGTACATTATACCTTCCGTCTGCCACAAGACAAAATGCGAAGAGCACAGCAACTGTGTCATCTACAAAATCCCTTCTGCCGCACTATCCCCAACAACGAACTGTAAAATTTCTTCGTGAACATTGGGCTTCTTCCTACCAGTTTTTGAGAAAGCTTGAAATGGTACGTTTACTAGACATGTTACGTGGAACAAATACATAGAACGTATTAAGAAGAAAACTACCCTATTTGTTACAACTCGCATTAAATAATTTCCCGAGCACGACCTGGTGATACCTTAAAAGCAGCTGAAATTTTTGCTCCAGTGTAAAGAAGAACAAGTAGGCTGAAAATAAACCGTTTATCAACAATGCAAAGAAGAAAATACATAACTCACATTAAACTATAGGCAATTATCAAAAACCACGAACAGACCACTTGAAGAAACAAAGGGGAAAAAAATTCGTAACAACAATGCTGTCGATAGAAAAAAACGGCCTCTGATCTTTATAGAGGCTGCCGCCAGTACAGAAAAGTATCGGCACCTCTTTCAGTGTTTGCCTGTTGCATACAATAATAACGGTCTTACTTCAGTACCTATCATTCGGCGCTCAATATGACGACATGACATAATATTATGTATTAATGTTAGTGTTTTCAGCTGAACGTAGAGTGTGCTGAAGGGGGTGCGGAAGAAAATTAAGGGGCGCGCAAGCAACCTCCTCACGCACCCCTGGCACCGCCCCTGGTGAACTTCCACCATGCACGAGGTTGGTTAACACACTATGCGGAAAGTATGAAACAACTGTACCTCCAATTAATGGCACATTTTAATTTTTGTACTTTCATAGCACAATGTACTTTTCACTTGCAAAATTATACGAATTATTCATTATATATAAAATGTAAGAATTTGTGATTTATTTTATTTAATTAAAGCTTTTACTTGTTTACATGAATAAAGTAGTAAGAAGAAAATGTTTTTAATAGGTTTTTTAGGTTTTTATAGAAAACATTCTTTCAACATTTATCTATCTTTTACATTTACTTACATTCATTGCCTCATTGTTATTTATCATGCACGTCGCGATTTGCCATGTTCCAGAAATCGACGTAATAGCGATACCAGCAGATAAGTAGAGATTTAATTCGAAATGTGCCAGTCTAATTGCGTCATGCCTTGAGTACATGCGGAAGCTGTAATAGAAAAACAGGTGGTGTTGTTGATATTGTTTATCACAACAAACTGGATTCGTACACGGTGTATTTAGTCTCACAAAAACCAACAATAGGACACTCATATTGATTTTTATTTTACATGCTTTTACATATTTCATTGGATTCTACATATTTGTAATGATTTTACATAAATATAAAGAAGTTCACGTTCTAGAAATTTTAAATTACTGTCATAACGTGTGAATGTGGCGTAGAAGCTAATGCAGTTCCAGTAGAGTGTGTATTGAAATAAGAATTTAAACTGCATCACTGTGAAAACAAACAAAATGGAACAATTCGAACCTATGAGATCTTATACGAGGGCTGCTGTAAAAGTTTCTGCAAACTACCACCAACAGTGACGCTAGTGTTCCATTATTATAGAATTCGGAAGAATAGTCCTTTTTTATGTTTAAATTATCTTTGATTGTTTGTTTAAGCCTATTCGTTTATTTTTCACGGCAGTTTGAAGAAGTAGTTTCGTGTGAGAAATGGATATTTCTCGAGAAATGGAAATTTCTCGTGAACACTTTTTGGCAATGATTTCTTATGATTACAAATGTAGTTTAACAACGAAACAATGCATCGAGCGACTTCATTTGGCTTTTGGGGATCAAGCACCATCCAATAGGACTGTGTACAATTGGTTTTCCGAATTCCAACGTGGTCGAAATAAGATCTACAGTATAATGGAAGAGTTTGGAATCCCAAGGAAATTGATAAGACTGACAAAAATGACAATGAAAACAATGGAATGTAAAGTCAGAGTTTAACAGGAAATTACAAACATGCTTAAAGTAGAGAAAGGACTGAGACAGGGAGATTTACTTTCTACAATACTATTTAATTTAGCATTGGAAAAAGTAATCCGACAACTGCCAATCAACCCTGGAGGAACAATATTAAATAGGCTAACACAAATAGTAGCATATGCAGATGATGTAGCTTTAATAGCAAGGAATAAGCAAGCTATGGAAGAGAGTTATCAAGTGTTAGAAGAGAAAGCTCAAGAACTAGGACTGGAAGTGAACACAAATAAAACCAAATATATGAAGATGGGAGATCTAGAAAGAGGCAGAAGAGAACCTTACATAAGAATAAATGGAGAAGAATTTGAAAGAGTGGAAGCCTTTAAATATTTGGGCTCAATAATAACAGCAGATAACAAGACAGCTACAGAAATACAGGAAAGGATAACAAGTGGAAATCGATGCTATTTTTCTTTGCAAAATATGTTTAAAAACGTTAGTAGGAGCACAAAAATTAAAATATTCATTCATTCATTCATTGTTTTCTGCCTAATTGGCAGGTTTTTCACTGCAATCTCCAGCTTTCCCTGTTCTCTGCCTTACGCTTCGTAATAGCATACGACCCAGTTAATTTAATATCATCCATAAGCTGATATTTCTTTCTTCCACGGACTTTTCTTCCTTCAACCATTCCCTCCAAGGCATCTCTTAGCAGGCAGTTTCTTCTTAGAC
The DNA here is from genome assembly GCF_977018435.1 of Lepisma saccharinum. Taxonomy (NCBI): domain Eukaryota; kingdom Metazoa; phylum Arthropoda; class Insecta; order Zygentoma; family Lepismatidae; genus Lepisma; species Lepisma saccharinum. The sequence continues at coordinate 144,078,627 of NC_139229.1, forward strand.
AGTGTCCTAACCAGTTTCTTTTCCTCTTCTTGATGGTCTCCAGTATAGATCTTTTTTCACCAACTCTTTTCAGTACGGCTTCGTTTCTTACCTTGTCCGTCCATTTTACACGCTCCATTTTTCGCCATGTCCACATTTCAAAAGCTTCGAGTCGTTTCTCTTCATTTCTTCTCAACGTCCAGGTTTCTGCACCATATAGTGCTACACTCCACACAAAACATTTCACTAATCTCTTCCTTAGAACTATGTCCATGGGTCCACAAAAAACATTTTTTCTTCTATTGAAAGCTTCTTTTGCTATTGCGATTCTCATTTTCACTTCTTGGTTGCAGCTCATGTCACTGCTTATAGTGCATCCGAGGTACTTGAAGCTATCCACTTGCTGGATTCTTTCACTGTTTGCTCTCACATTAATATTCCTTGGTTTCCGTCCTATAACCATTGCCTTTGTCTTCTTTACATTAATCTTCATTCCATACTGCTCACAGCTGCTGTTTAACTCTTCTAACATACTATTTATGGTTATTTCATCCTCAGCGAATAATGCCATGTCATCAGCAAATCTTATGCAGTTTATTCTTCTTCCTCCCAATTTGACACCTCCTGTACCCTGGAAACAAGTTTTCACTATATCTTCTAAATAGATATTAAACAAAGTAGGCGATAGGCAGCATCCTTGTCGTACTCCTCTTCCAATTTCACAGCCTTCTGTCATTTCGTCTCCTGTTCTCACTTTAACTCGTTGATTCATGTATAAGTTGCTTAGAAGTCTTCTCTCTTTCCAATCTACACCAATTTTCTTCAGAATTTCTAAAAGTTTAACCCAATTCACTCTATCAAAGGCTTTCTCCAGGTCTACAAATACTACAAACACCTCCTTTCCTTTCTCTAAATATCTTTCCCCAATGGTCCTCAGTAAACCAATTGCATCCCTTGTACCTCTTCCTTTCCTGAAACCAAACTGTTCTTCCTCTAACTCGCCTAAGACCCATAGTAATGTATGGTTCAGAAAGTTGGGTGATGTCGGTAAGAGAGGAAGATTGGTTGTTAAGGTGGGAAAGGAAAATACTGAGAAGGATATTTGGAGCGGTAAGAGATAAAGAGGGATGGAGAATGAGAACAAATATGGAAGTACAGGAATTGTTTAATTAGCCAGATATTGTAGTGAAGATCAAACAGGGTAGAATACGATGGGCTGGGCATGTTCAGAGGATGGAAGAAGCTCGGGTTGCCAAGAAAATATTTAATGGAAAACAGGAAGGGATAAGGAGAAGAGGTAGGCCCAGGAAAAGATGGATAGAGGACGTGGAAGGACCTAAGAAGTTAAAGGATGGAGAAGAAAAGCAGACGATCGAGATGAATGGAGAGAGTTAGTCAGGAAGGCCAAAGACCTACATGGACTGTAGCGCCGAACAGTAAGTTAGTAAGTAAATATACAACAATTTGTTTGCCAGAGGTCGCCAATGAATTGCGTAAAAAAAAACCAAATTGTCGTGTTATTCTTCACCACGACAACGCCAGTTCTCACTCAGCACACCAAACTGTTGATTTTTTTTGTTCAGTAAAAATGTCGAATTAATGACTCATTGTCCGTACTCACCTGATTTATCACCTAATGACTTCTTTTTGTTCCCACACATGAAAAATAAGATGCGTCGTGGTGAGCGATTTCTGTCACCTGAAGCAGCTGTTGACGCATTCCGAACAGCGGTTTCTGAGGTATCAGCTTCAGAGTGCAAAAAATGCTTTCAAAATTAGTTTGAGCGTATGCAACAGTGTATCGATCTTAAGGGTGAATACTTTGAAATACAATAAAGCCATTCCCAGAATTTCACATGTCTTTTTTCATATTGATTGCAGAAACGTTTCCAGCAGCCCTCGTATAAGATCACTTCATCACTGCTTTATCCGAAATTGTTGACCTTCCAACATGGATTTAAAATTTCAACTCTCACTATGATTATCTACAAGAATATGGAGTCAACAATCTCCCCCTCCCGAAAAGAAACAGCCACGATGGTTCGGATAATCTGTTTCTTGGCTTTGCGAGATGGGCAATTTCTACATAAACCACTTGCCCGTGGATGTGAAGCATGTACTACGTTCAGGGTGTGAATTTCCGGGGAGCAACCCTCCCCCCCCCAAAGATCTTGTCCTGAAATTTTACCCCACCAAACTCTTCCGGGGGGGAGTTTTTGTTTTAACAACGAACATAAGCAATTAGTTTGGGATTCGAATATACTTGACTGGAATAAGATCGATAACATAACTGACAACAAAGAGACTCATCTATTAGGAAACTTAAACCAGCCAGCAATCCCCAGAACACAGAAATTAGACCGACTTATTTCTTCTCCATTTCTCATCGCGTTTCATTAGCAACGACGAAGTATATAAATATATTAATAAAACACGTAATAGCACTTATATGTGAATTTTATACAGGAAACTAATATATTCTTAATGTCTCTTATTTTTGGCCCTCCTCCCTTACGCAAATCATTGTTCATAGCATCAGTAGACATCAAAATCTTCAATTTGCAATTACATTTTCAATGAAATACAGTCGATATAATAAATTGTATATTTTATAATATAATTTAATTATTTAATAATTGACACATATTTAATGGCATTATACAGATATACGTATGTGTGTGTATGTGTATCTGTCTGTCTGTCTGCTCCTTCCCCCCACCAATCTGCAGTGATTTCGCACCCTGACTACGTTTGATTGTATTAGGATGAAATTTTCTTGGTCCTGCCTGGACTCCTGCGTAAGAAAGTGGTGATACAAGGGTGACAAAGCCCCTCTCCCCAGCTTCAGACTTCGTTCCTTATTCTTTCCGAACACAGCAAGTCTCATTGCAAGAAAGAATAATTACATTGCAGTGTAAATGAGAAAAACACTACGTCGTCTGCATGAATAGACTCTCTATCAAGTAGTAACATCCATTGTCCCGGAGTCAATTGATGGAAATAGCATGGAATCTGACATTATATTTCGTGTAATGCCTGGAAAGAGAATAAGCCGAGAAAAAATGGTAATGGGTAATGGTTTGATTTTCTGAAAGATGGCTTTCCTCACGAAACATCAAGAATATTTTTCTTTCGTATTCGGTACCCCAATAGAAAATCAAAAGAAAAAAAAGTAGAAGAAGCAGAGAAAAGAAAAGAAATGGTTTCAGAATTGTAGCTGTGTCACCGGTCTAGTTAAAGCAGGTTTCAATATTTGACTCATTATACTACGTATTTTGTCTGTGAGGCATGAAACGTACCTACGTGTAGGAGGGTTAGTGAGTAAGTAGGTCACAAACGCTTATTATAAGACTACTATGTGAGATACTCACTTCAAAACAGTTTTTATTTTTCAACACAATCTCCACCAACAGGCCCGTACCCAGGATTTTTTTGAGGGAGGGGCCAGAAACGAAATTATATATATATATATATATATATAGAGAGAGAGAGAGAGAGAGAGAGAGAGAGAGAGAGAGAGAGATAGATAGATAGAGAGAGAGAGAGAGAGAGAGAGAGAGATTAGAAGTGTTCTGCAAATTAACAATGTTTTAAAATTTCCTTCATTATCTTATGAGAGTGCCATTGAAAACCCATGATAATTCTATGTTTAGAAAATAATATATTTATAGAATAAACGTTGCGTATTAGCAAGTATTATTACCAAAAAAGATGTCTAAATGTTAGTTTACAAGAAAAAATAATAAAGAGACATTTTCGCATCACGACTGCAGTTCGAAAAAGTCGGGACAGGGATTAAAAATAACCCACGATCCTGAATAAATCGGTGAATCGGACGTCTGGTAGCCTTGCATCAATGATTATAAAACTAAAACTACCCAATATTGTAGACTGGAGACTTCTACACAAGAAAGACATTCATTTATGTAAGAACAAAATTGAAAGTTTTACAAATTTGGAAAATCGACGATGTTATTTTTGTAGGTTTTTTTTATAGGTTCATTAATATTTAAGGGTTCGAGGGGGGGGGGCCAAGGCCCCATGGCCTCTCCCCTGGGTACGAGCCTATCCACCAACATCGATACACTTATCCCTCGCTATATCAGTCCCCCAAAACCTGCTGCATATTAGTCCTTGGGCTGCTGTCTCAGTCTCAGTCACATTTACGTTCAACATCTTCATCATCCGCAAAGCGTTTATCGCCAAGGTGATTTTTTAGTGGCCCAAACAGGTGAATGTCGCTTGGTGCTAAGTCGGGGATGTAAGGCGGATATTTAAGAAGTAGCCACCCTAATTCATCAATTCTCTTCTGCCAGCTCGAATCATCTCCTCCACCCACCGCACTGTTGGTCCTGTCGCAATCTGGACAGGACTACTACCAGGTTGGTCTTCGTCGACGACGCTTGACTGTCCTTGCGAGAATTAATTGTTTCATGTGCACCCGTTTACACGACAAACACTTCTCACCGTAAACTCCTCGAGCTGCCCATGTGTGCTATCTAGCGACTGATAACTGAATATCACCATACTGCATTGTACTTCCACCTAATGACACATTTAGAAACTACTCACTATTATTTTCAGCTATTCCACATAAGTTTGTGACTTATTTACTGACTTCCCCTCGTAATGAGAACATAACCACGCAAAAAACAGCTTATATATAAGTCTATATTTATTGACAAGAGTCTTCTAGACGCTTGCATGTAAATACAGCTATCACAAGCAGGCACGTGCCTCCACGATTACATCACAGGATTCTCCGACAGCGAGGTTGGCAGAAATGCCAGTTGTGAAGGGACATTTTCAGGCAGAAAAGACCACGATTCCACGGATCTTGATCAATATTCCCTGATTATTCAGGAGTCAATCAAAATTATTTTTACGTGTTCCTTAAATAAATAAAAACCGCCGACAATCTTTTAAAACAGATGAAAACTCTTGAAACTGTGACCGACCAGTCGAAGATAAGCCTACTGTATAAACATTATCATTGAATACTTCAGAGATAAGGTCAAATATTTTAAATTTACAATCTTATAAACTTTTGGAAGAAATCTTACAGTTTTCTATCGCGGAAAAGAAGTGAACACAAGACTTATAACACACTGTGCCAAAAATGTGGAAATTCGTCTACTCTGCAAGAAGCAAATGCGTTAATAGGGCCCTACTATGCATGAATGTAAGCTGCTATAGTGCGCGTCAAATCTCCTGCATATGGCGATAGCCAATAGCAGCGCACTGCAGCGGTGCCATGTCGAAATCTCACACGGAAAAGAGACAGCGTGGTTGAGCGAAACGCCTTGTCACGGAGAGCACGGAACATTAGATAATATAACATATAATAAACTTAATGGGAGAAAAGAACATACCTGATTATGCCAGAGGGACTGCATAATTGTTTCAATATTCTCAAGGTGGAAGTTGTATTGTCCCGTGAAGAGTACGTTATCTTTTTGGCAGTAGAAAATTCGCCACAATCGTAAATTTCAAAGACGGTTCTACGAACTACGTCTTTTTCAAAGTCATCTAAGTTTGTCGTTCTTTTTTGGTACGTTAATGTGCTTTCTAGGTGATTGAAACATTGGAGCAGGCCCCGATCCACATTGTTTTGCCCCCGAACATATCCGAGAAACGGTAGCTTGATTCACACCACACGCTTGAGCTGTTAGAGCCTGGCACTTCTTAAAGTCGATTTTACTGCTCTCTTCTTCACTCGAACATTTTTTTAAGAAAAAAATTGTACACCTAAAAAATCACCTGTCGTGCCTGGCTTCGTACAACACTGCATTGTTCTCTCTTCTCTCGCTATCACTACCACTTGGTTTACTCAACGACATGCTGCGCACACACACACACACACTAAAGACGTGGGAAAAACGAACAGTGACGGTATCCTCTTCGTCAATTTCTCCTTCTACCATCACTGGGAACGAACCTGCTCTGTTCCCTTCGCTAATCGGAAAGTTTCGGAATGCGACAGGAACGAAGGGAGAACAAAAACGATACAATGCAAATACGTTTATAATAACATTGCTTCTACAGAGGGAACGGTATAAGCTACAATCACGCTTGTTTTTCGTACATACTCGCAATATCATTATCTTTCCATCTGTTGAACTACTGACACTTGAAATAATATATTTATATCCGAGCGCCAGGTACACGATTTAGTGGCGAGGTGAAACAGGTTCTGAACTAGGCAACGCCGCACGTCTGTGATTCGCTGGTGCTGTTCAGCAGTTCAAGGCCATATGCAGGAGATTTGACGCGCACTCTAATAAGACAATACGTAATTGCGGTAGTTTGTCACGTCAAAAATAGCTTAAGAATAAAGACAGACACACACAGGATAAGAGTGATAATTCCGGTTGTTTTGCATTCACATGTAATTAATGTGTCCAGTGTCTTATCAGCACTAGTCGTTCACCAACGGTCCAACGTAATGTTAATACTGTAATCGAGCGTACATCGAAACACAATTACAATGTTCACTGTCAATTTGAAGTGTATTGATAACACGTAGCTCACAAGCAAATATTTTGTGTGTAATTGTTGACACATTGTTTCGCAGTGGTGCAGGAGGGGTTCATTTTATCTCTCAAATATTTGATAAATACCTAAATACACGAATGAAAATTGTATCCAGTATTCCCCGCGCCCAATGCAGTTGATTGACTCTACAATAAACACTGTACTGTTGACAACCATGGTCTTTAAAATTGTCTTGTTCATTTCTTGGATAATACAGTTATCATGTAATTAACCATAAGTGGCCTTACTTGATTACAAATAAACTTCTACAAACAGTTGATTACAAAAATAAGATACGATAAAAATGGTCAATCCAATAGGAGTGTGCTGACCTGCGTGGAAGAGTGGTTAGCATCGAGCGCTACAACGACAGGGGTCCCGGGTTCGAGTCTCGATCTGGGCATGGGTGTTCTTTGTGAGTATCCCTTCATCAATTCCATCATATCATCATTCATTCTCATCTCGTGATTAGCCAATAGTGGCAGAAAATCGACACTAAATAACAAACAAAATAAAATTGCAGTGACATAATGAGATATCTTCTTTGGGGAGGAATGACAGTACGGGTAACTATTATTTTTTAAGTATTCAACAATACTATCTTTTCAAGCAAACTACTTATTTTTTAGAAAAGTCAAAGGAAATCACAGCCACCTTAAACTACTCCTGAATTTTTGTTATCTAGCGTCGCTTTTCTTCCACTTTTGACTAATTGCGACCTTGTAACTGATGAAGGCACGGACTCGAATGTGGGACTTTCAGTGGCAATATCGAAAGTAACTTAACAGGCTCGGTCACCGAGCCAGCTTACGCCTGGCCACGCTGATGTCGAATAGTAATATTAGATATGAAACTTATTTCATAATAAAATAAATATGAACGAATGTGTCATTTATATTATCATCGTTTTATTGAGGAATATGGGGAATACATATTTGCAGTCATTGTCAAATTTAGAAGATTGGAAATTGAAATGCGATACAATATGCAAGCTGCCTATGTGGCATCCCTCACCAACCTTGAGGTCCTCCCCGATCGCTTAGTGGTAGCGCCTTCGCCTTGTAATCAAGGGGTCACCTTGATACAATGAAGTCAGTGGCGGCTTGTAATCACACATTTGCGATTATCTCGAAAACGGCTCGTTTGCAGACCCATGTTTACTGAGACTTTTTGCTTCTATTATCGTGTACTTTCACCTATGTCAGTTTGCGCTATCACTTTTGAGACACCCTGTATATAGTATATTTTAATTGCATTTTTGTGTAATGTCCTCATGAATACACGATCGTGTGCCTCCCCGATGGCGCAGTGGTAGCGTCTCCTTGTAATTAGCTAAACGAAAGTAATGCTTGTTATACCTCACGTAAGCAACAAATTTCATTCCAGCTAAATTAATATCCATTTTTTTTTTTTGCTCTCCTCACATCTGTCCCCTTCCCTTTCCCAATCAGAATATCGAATTGCGCGAAGTCATGCAACACATTTAATGCATTATCATGAAAAAGCAATATGGCTAATGTAACCATTCACGAAAAATTCATAAATGCTTTCTGCGCTACACATTGATTCAGATTTTTTGTACCCTGTACATGACCGGCGAACTTTTGACTGTGATGATGTGTGCTTTGCGCAGGAAGGAAGCTCTCAAATTGAACGAAATATGCACATTCGGTTCATTTTAATATTTCCAGAAGTTCGAGATTTTTGGCGCATGCAATTAACAAGTTTGTCCGAAGTGTTCCGGTAAGCATGCGACAAGAAAATTGACAATTCCCACAAAGTAATGGGGTTTTCTATTTTCTTTAGTTCTCTAAAAACTTATTTTCGCATTGAGTAGTGCAGTGGCACAGGAATGGAACAAGGCGGTATATTTTACTCTTGAAATTTTTCATAGTAATAATAATTAATCGACATTGTACAGAATATCTTGGACCGAAAAATGTAAAACGCTGCGGTCGAAACCATTTCAATTTGTAATGAAAAATTTTGTGTTAAGTTGAATCTATTCCACAGCAGAACACGGTTGTCTCTCACCTTTGCAGTTTATCTTTGGTAATTTGTTGAATCTGTTACCGTCCATTACAAAGCACTATTCATATTTCCAGTTCTCTGACATATTTTCACTATAGTGACTTTCGTGTACGAATTTTTTTTTAAAAAAAAAATCATAAAGCTTCCGAACAATTGTCTCCCGTTTCAGACAAAGAAGTGAAGAATCAGAGGATAACCCCGTTAGTTCCGTACTTTCATAGAAAATTTCAAAATCACGTTCTTTGATGTACGTCATCGTGTTTGCTTGGCGCCATATAAAATCCTCAGGTTTTATGTAAAAGCATCCAAGCGACTCAGTAGTGCCTTAATCTCCTCGACCCCATCCCGTATAGCTACTGGAGAGAACTTTGTATACGCCAAGTAAAAAGAAAACAAAATTTTAAAAAATCTCCGCTACACCGCTGCCCTAGTGTGTTAGGATTCTGCAACGAGAATGAAGTGGGGAGACTGAGACGTCTTTTTAAAGATTGAAACGAGAATTGGATCAGAACCTTCGAGACTTGTCGAGACGAGACCGAGACTTACTTCGCGATTCTCGTCTTGTTCGAGACTTTGGTAAACAAATTTGTAAATTATCCTCATAAGAGAAGGAAATAAATAATAAATAATGTCCAATGAGTGTTTCGATCTTTGGTTTATTGTGCGTAATATAGTGGTTTGAATTCATCTTAAAACGCTTCATCCAGTTCCAACTAGCATATGAGCGTAAAAGAGACTTAAAAATATGCTATTAAATTTTTCTTGAACTCATGTCTGCCAAAAATAATTTCATTAAAGAAATTTGAACAACGGTGTTTTGTGATGTGTGCCTTTTTTGGGGGTGCATCATAGACTGGGGGTTGGAGATGGGTGAGCTTATATTTACAGGAAGCATTACACTCTCACTAGATCCCTCACCTTTTGTTGCAAATGTGTATAGTAAAGTTATTTTTACTATTATTTACATAAATAGGAATTTGAGCAAAATTTAATTATAAATTATGAAAAATTGCCATACATGCAACCATTTACGAGATAAATGTACAAAATTTATTCTCGGAGAAATGGCAGCGGTTTCCATCCTTGATGGTATGAACTTTATATATGTTATTCTGCAAATTTGTTTTTAACACAATGGTGAAATATTAATTTCTATTGGTTTTTTTTACCCCAAACTATATCTTTATTGAACTAATATGTAAATTTCCTAGCAACATATTGATGGAAATCAATGTTATTAAATAGACAGGACTACAACGTGTAATGTCACATGACAAGTTAAAATGTAGTTTACGACTTCAAATCAAGGTACGCGTGCATAGTGCATTTCTACACATAAAGCAGAAATTTTCCCTTTAAAACCACTTGTTGGGAACGCTGTTTGAACTGCACGTCATACAGCTCGAATTGAATTTTATGGATGAAATTGGAAACCTAGATCACAGAAGGTTTAAACGGAATTTGGGAAGCCGCAGAATAGTCTGAATCATGTTAAGAAAATCGATTTGTATTTGTATCTTTCTACGTTTACGTGTGCTTGGAAATCAAACTAAGTAAATTTAAATGACCCAAATTTTCCCTTTTATAATTTGGCGGTTTTCCAGTAAAGTCGCTACTTAATTAACTGATTAGAAGAGTTTTAATAGTCTACTTAGTCACCTAACGTTTATTGTACCTTCTTTGTTCCAGCTGTTTCTGAATCGTAATTATCGAACACGCAGAAACATGATTAAAACGTGATATGTTATGTAATTATCCTCTCCCAATATAATTATATTACAGTATTTTAGATATGCTCTTGCAATGCAAAATTCACGTACATATATTTATTTTCCTCATTTCTATTCTTTCATTTTCCCTTGGTGATTAATATCAAGAAACCTTCATTTTTATCTCTTTACATAACCTAAAAATAACTTTTGTGAAAGTGTTTTTATTTGTATAAGTTATAATTTCAGTAGATGGGGCTAAATGAAAGATAACATTTTAAAAAATTAAACGAGTTGTTCAAATGTGCAATTCATGTACTACAAAGTGTTTTTAATCAAAAAGCAATTCAGGAAACCTTCCCAATGTCATGTAGAAACAGGGGGTAATTAAATTACTCATAGAACTTAGAAATAAATAAAATTGCATACATTTAATAGTAACGAAGTGGTTGCACGGGTGTTGTTAGCGGGAGACAAAAGGGAAGCGTCCCCCTTCAATAATTCAGAGACGGAGGGTGAGGGGAGAAGCATTTTTCTGTGCGGCTTAACACATAAATCAAAACAGACACATTTGCTGATTGTCAACAATTGGTATATGTAAATTAGTCTGAATTATAGTAGGGATGGTTTTCCCTACTATAATTTAGTTTCAATAGTGGCTTTAAACATTTTTTCAGATTTTCGGAGAGGTATTTCGAAGGAGGTAGACGAGTTGGAATTCTCCGTCTTTTACTATGTCACCAATTTCTGTTACAAATTTTAGCCATTCCGAAATTCTTAGATTCTTCGAAGAAAAGTTTCGGTCTCTCTCCCCTTCTGCTGGCATTTGTTTGTAATTAACGCTCCTGAATAACTGAGATTCTATTCAACCATCTCTGGCAATCTGTGTGAGTAAGCAATCCACAAACTGTGTAACCGCAAGGTTTTGCCAAGACATTGCATCAGGCTACAGTTCCTTACACTGAAATAAACTGTCATATAACATGGAAAATTTTCATTTTAATAGAAGAGGAAGTTTCTGAAGCAAAAAACAAAACCAAATGTGGTTTAAAATTCTTCATAAACTTCAAAATTTATGTCAGCATTTTCTCTCATACGATCAAACTAATAAATATTAGGAGTTGTTAAATATACTTTTTAACCATTAATATAATATAGACAGTTATCATATTAATTTACCAAATTAATTATCCGTATCAACATTGATCTTATAGCAAAAAAGACAAATGTGGTAACATAAAAATCGGGATATTTTCAGGTTCAGGCTGCAGTAGAAAAATTGGAAAAGAGATAGGACTATACTAACTCAAGATCTGTTCTCATGACAACAAATAATCTCGTAATGAAAAGACACCTTTTTTTCCCTATCTTCCGGGAAATATGTTATCGAAGTGCCCTGAAACCGTAGGTTCAAAAACTGTTCATTCAAATTCTTCTCAGCCGTACATATCAGATGGCAACGAAACTGGGTAAGGATAAACTCAGGCGATATTGAGAATGCTCATGAAAAATCTGCTGTTCATCTATTGACTCATCTTTGATCAGCCGAAGTCGCCAGTAGAAGCAAAATTTTCAGCAAGACTGACTCAGCAGATGTTAACTTCAAAATGTTATATATATAGTGGCCGCGGTGGCTCAGTCGGTAACGCGCCTGACTACCATGCTAAAGGTCCCGGGTTCGATCCCCGGCCGGTTCAAATCCGGGAACTTTTCTAACGGTGGAAGCGGCCCCGGCGTCGAATAACATGGGTACCTGGGGGAAACCCTGGGGGGTAAAGGCGGTCAGGGGCGTGATGCTGATCACATCACCCCCACTCACGACCGGATCAAGAAAGTGTGGGGCGTTACCCCCACACCCCCTATACGCCTTCATGGCGTGGTGCTATGCACAGGGGAACACTTTACCTTTATATATATATATATATATATATATATATATACCGCGTGAGGCACCTAAAAGTACCACCTGAAATAGCGAAGAAACCAGAAACAGTAGCGATGTGAGGTTTGCGGGAAACAATAATATCAAATGGGGCTCGTAAATCGGAGGTATGGGGTGGGTCGAAAAATATCGACAAATGGGGCATCTGGAGCAAAGTCATATTTTTTTTAATGGAACGATATACAATAACATGCATAATATAAAAGAGCACACGCAGAGAAACACAACGCCGTTGGTCTCATGCATCTACTGCACATAGGAACGAAGATATGGCCATGTGAAAATATGTAAACAAACTTAACAAGTGGCCCACTTGACCGTCAGTACCACGGCATGTACTAGTATGAGATGTCGGAAGCCATTGGACAAGATGAAGACAGAACGTGTTAAAGGAAGAAAAAATACAGTAGACATCGTCAGCACCATGTATTTGACAGTGTTACAGCATAATGAAAATGACCATGACAGTATGTCGAAGAACCACTGCGTAAGAAGCGAAAACCTGTCAAAGTGTGTGTTGAAAGTGGTGGCCGTCAGCTGCGATACAGGCAACGAGGCGCCCACGCAAAGATCGTTGCACAGAATGTAGCATCTCGTAGGGAATGTCCCTACAGGCCGCAGTAATGCGGTGTTGCATATCCTCTGGAGTTGTTGGCACATCCCGGTAGACAATGTCCTTCAGCTTTCCCCACAGGAAAAAGTCTAACGGTGTCAAATCTGGGGAACGAGCCGGCCATTTCACAGGCCCTCCACGTCCAATCCAACGATTTGGAAATGTATTTTCCACACATGCTGTAGCGCGTCTTGCACTGTGAGCTGGGCACCCGTCATGTTGGTACCACATGTCCCTCCTTGTCTGAAGTGGTATGTCCTCCAATAGTACAGGCAGTTCATGTTGTAAAAACTGTATGTATCGGTCAGCACTCAGTGTCCCTTGTATAACAAAAGGGCCAATGAGATGTTCACCCACTATACCACACCACACGTTCACACTCCATGGGCGCTGGCGTTCCACTTGGCGAAGCCAATGTGGATTTGTCACCGACCAATAGTGCATTTTCCTTAGGTTGACATTTCCATGATTGGTAAAAGTTGCCTCGTCAGTGAAGAGGATACGTGACAAATCGGGTGTGTCGTGTCGTAACAACCATGTGCAAAACCGAACACGGTCCTCAAAATCATTCCCGTGAAGTTCCTGATGGAGGGAGATATGATATGGGTGAAACTTGTGTGTGTGCAGAATGCGCAATACACTTCGCTGACTCATCCCAGCATCCCTGGCAATTTCACGGGAGCTAACGTGCGGATTCACAGCAACAGCGGCGAGAACGTTTGTTGCACCTGCCTCACCTGTAGTTGGCTTGTTCCGCACACGTGCTCGTGGTGTTACACTTCCGGTGTCTCTTAATTTAATAAATAACTTACCAAACAGACGTCGAGATGGCTGTCGTCTGTCCGGATATCTCTCTGCGTACACACGGTAGGCTTCTGAGGCATTCTTTCGGCATTCCCCATAAATCAGGATCATGTCCGCTTTTTCTATGTTTGTGAACACCATAATCTTCGCTCTTACCACTACGACTGCTTGCTATGAACTAACACGATCTCGTGGACCTGCTATCAAAACTTGCTCTGCGTAAAGGCAGTTCTGTCAGGCACCTGAGAAGTCTTACATGCCGTGGTACTGACGGTCAAGTGGGCCACTTGTTAGTTTGTTTACATATTTTCACATGGCCATATCTTCGTTCCTATGTGCAGTAGATGCATGAGACCAATGGCGTTGTGTTCCTCTGCGTGTGCTCTTTTATATTATGCATGTTATTGTATATCGTTCCATTTAAAAAAATATGACTTTGCTCCAGATGCCCCAATTGTCGATATTTTTCGACCCACCCCATACCTCCGATTTACGAGCCCCATTTGATATTATTGTTTCCCGCAAACCTCACATCGCTACTGTTTCTGGTTTCTCTGGTTTCTTCGCTATTTCAGGTGGTACTTTTAGGTGCCTCACGCGGTATATATATATATATATATATATATATATATATATATATATATATATATATATATATGTGTGTGTGTGTGTGTGTGTGTGTGTGTGTGTGTGTGTGTGTTTATTATAAACTTATCTTAAGAAAGTCTGTTAGCACACTAGTCTTTAACCTTTATCATTTACGTGCATTTACATTTACCCTACACGTGCATTCACCACTTCTGGACTCAAAGGGGGACAGGGACCATTCAATTTATTCCTCGCAGTGAGGCGTCAGGGGGAGTATAAGGACCTAATTTTATTTAGGGCGCTGTTTGCGGCCGACGTCACGGGTTCCCCTGTAAGAGAAAGTAGTATGTGCGCGGTACCCCAACCACAGCTGGGAACTGGCCAGCCGGCACCTCCGACAAGCGGACGCTGGGTAAACGATTGAAGGATGCCGCGACACCCCCGGCAAGCGGACCGGTGTCCCCTGTACATGGGCGGCAGGTTAGGAAGGAGGCCTGGTGCTCCCAGACAAGCCGGGCAGGTAGAACCTTTCACCTATCAGCCGAAGCTATTAGACCAGGTAGTTAAGTTGCTGCTAGGCTCTTCTTCTTCTTTCTTCCTCCTTTCTTCCTTCTGGGATGGCTGCTAGGCTTCTGGCTGGATGGCCGGTTTTTCCCAGGATGTTTGCCAGTTGACATCCGGGAGCCAACTGAGCTCCGGTGCGGTGCGGTGCGGTAATATATCATAATCGATATGGAGTGTCATGCTTATATTTGACTCCAATCTGTTATATTCTGTAGAGAACATCTTTAACAATTACCTTCATATACATAATAACAAGAACAAGCTTCGGCAACTGTCGCTCGAAGTTTAAAATATTGTGTTCCCAAAGTGAACGAAACAATTACAATCACCACATACATCACACAACAATCAAAAATTTTCTCCAATCTCGGGAGTTTAATGTGGAAATGATGAGGCCTCTCCGACCCCAGCATGCTAATTAATGGATTTGTGTGTCCTCTTATTTTATTCCAAAAGGATACTTTGGCTTGTCGTAGTGCTACATCAAGAAGCTCTAAATTCAGATCTTCATGTATCTGGATTATGCGAGTAAGAGGAGGATGCCTTCCAATTGCTCTAGCAGCTCGATTTTGGACTCTTTGCAGTTTAAATGAGACTTCGCTGCATGCTGCCAGGCGGGACTGGTGTATAGTAATATTGGCCGCACCATCATTTTATATAAATGCAGGCGTGTCTCGAGTGTGAGTTCCCTGGACCGGAACATTGGGTATATATATCCTATCCTCTGTTTGGCCTTCTTAGTCTGGGCATTGATGTGTGGTCCGAAGGTAAGGCGTTTATCAATCAACACCCCCAAGTATCTAACTTGTTCAGCGCTGGGTACATCTCGCTGAAATAGTTGCAAGCTGGCCCCTTCTTTACCATTGGATAGACTAAAAACGACTGAAATACTCTTTTCTGGATTCATCTTAATTTTCCACCGCTGAGCCCAACGTTCAAACATCGGCAGGAAGGCTTGCATCAGTTTCTGACACTGAAGCACACGTTTGCCGGTAGTGAATAGTGCAGTGTCGTCTGCGTATGTGGCAATTATCCCTTTATCTGGGGTGGGTACATCTGCCCTATACAAGGAGTAAAGTATCAAAGAAATCACCTATCCTTGAGGTACCCCAGCACGAACCAGTCTTGGCGTCGATTTCTGCCCATTTATGGACGTAATGAAACTTCGGTTAGACAGAAAGCTGGCTATGACCTTTCTATAGCTGAGTGGAAGCCTCATTCGTCGCAGTTTATACAGGAGTCCAGCATGCCAAACTCGATCGAACGCCTTTTGTACATCGAGAAATAATCCTAATGCTCGGCGCTTCCAATCAAGGCGAATCGCTGCATAGTCAACGACGCGAACAAGTTGTTCGTTCGTCCCATGGGAACGGCGAAAACCAAATTGGTGATCTGGAAGCAGATGGTTAGTTTCTATGATCTCATGAAGTCGTCGTTGCATAACTCGTTCAAAAAGCTTGCTAAGATGAGAAAGCAAACTGATGGGACGGTAATTGTTGGCATTTTGTGGATCCTTTCCAGGCTTTGGTAGTACGATAAGTTTTGCCAATTCCCACTGAAGTGGAAAGTAACCAAGCTTCAGGATGTTTGTAAATAACTTTACCAAAAAGACGTAACCCTTACGGGACAGATGCTTCAGTGCAGCTGGCGGTATCCCGTCTAAGCCGGCAGCAGAGTTGTTTTTCAGTTTCCGTGTTGCATTTGCCACCTCGCGAGGCGAGACAGGTGGAACATCCAACGACGAAGGCTGGCGTTGAAGACGTTGGAAAGCAGCATCGACGATCTGTTCTGTAACAGCGTCATGGAGATCATTGTTTGGTTGAAACTGATCGTAAAAATGATCGGTTAGAAGCTCAGCCTGCCTCTGGGGATCCATAATTGGGCCTGCAGGGCTATTAATGGCCGTCATAGTAGGCTGTTGTCGTTGATTTAAGTTACGAGCAATCTTCCAAAATGTAGGATCAAACTCTGTCAGTTGGCCAAGTTTGCGATCCCATTGGTGGATTCGTTCACGGTGTAAGTATTGGTGAAGGTGACGCTGAAGGAGCATCCAGTCTCTCCGGTGGATGGGCGATCTGGAGCGATGCCATCGTCGGCGAGCCCAACGCACAAGTCGTGTTAGAATGTACAAAACCGGAGTAGCCTGAGTAGAGAGTGGATCTCTGGTGAATGTCGTGGATTGGCACCAGGAATCTGCGATGACGTTGGTGAAGATAGTAACACCCCTGTCGATGTCTGCAGATGATGACAACGGAGTAGTTAGGTCAACGGAATTGTCCAATCAGTAATAGCTTCTCATAAGGTGCGGAACTGATGTTGATATAAACCGTATCCGATGGAAGCAGACAGGGAGATGATCGGAATCGAGGTCCCAAGTTACAAATGGCATAGTGCTGAAGCCGACATCTTTGGTCAGCATGACATCTAGCACATAGGGGCGACTTCCATTGCGTGGATAATGTGTCGGTTCATGAGGAGCAGAGATGGAAAAAGCCAGCTGATCCATTATACCTGCCAAAACATTTCCGGCTGTGTTGGAGGTGATAGAATGCCAGTCACCGTGTTTGGCGTTCAAATCGCCCCCCAGTACAATTCAATCGCCAAGTGTTTCTAGTACAAGGAAATCGTTGGTGGCCAGAACTTCTTGTGGAGGCTTATATGCTGAAATGACAACTAGGTCTTCATTTGGTGCATGGAGCTTCACCGCCAAGGCTTCCAACGAAGCTAAAGGTGGAACTGGTATCTTGATAGCAGTGAGGCCACGTTTAACAAGTATTAACAGACCTCCCTTGCGACGACCAAATCGATCTTCTCGAAATATTTTGTAGTTGGGAACTGTCCATGTAATATGAGGTTTAAGATGAGACTCATTGATAAGAGCGACATCTATATTCCGTGAGTATAAATAATGTTGAAGCAATAAGGTCTGTTTTTCGATGCCATTGCATTAAAGACAAGCAGATTTATCTGACGTAGAAGTCCGTTGCGATTAAAAGCACCCATCACTTTGCATTTCAATAAGTGTTTGCAGAACAATCGTGACATAGTTCATGCTGGTTGTAGCGCGTGACATTCGCTGGAGTCCTCTATTAATGTGATTCAATATCTTCTCGAAGTGCATTTTATTAACCATATCCAGTAGAGATTTGAATATGGAACCCACATCATCTTCGTTTTCTTCATTAGCCTTAGGACGTTGTCGTCGTCTATTGTCTGCCACACTACTCACGGTATTTGCATAGCTGGTGGTATCCTGAGAGGAGGAGGTTACGGCTGGAGTGGTCAAGGACTCTGTGTTCGCATTCGACGCTCGTGTAGACTGTATCGGTTGTACTGTTTGCCGTTTCGCCATGGCGGTGAAGTATCGGCAACCACGGTAATTTGCCGGGTGATTTTCCTTACAATTACAGCAGACTGCGGGTGTTTCTCTGTCCTTCTTTGTACAATCTGCGGTAAGGTGGTTACTTCCACATTTCACACAACGTGGTCGAGCTGCACAGGTACTTTGGGTGTGGTCCAGGCGCTGACATCGGTGGCATTGTAGGATGCTGGGTGGTCGATATGCCAGAATCTTGATCCGATAATAGGAAAGGTACTCTTCTGTATAGATGTCAGTAGACTTTTCGTTCCTGCGAAGTATGACCAGATACAGAGGTATTTGCTTCCGGACGTGAGTTTTTCGGTCCCTCTGCGTCATGCGTTGTACATTTTGCACATCGTAACCTTTCTTTGCTAACTCCGCAAACAAAGTATCATAAGGCACGTTGATAGGCAATTGCC
Organism: Lepisma saccharinum; assembly: GCF_977018435.1. NCBI lineage: Eukaryota > Metazoa > Arthropoda > Insecta > Zygentoma > Lepismatidae > Lepisma > Lepisma saccharinum. The sequence goes on from NC_139229.1 coordinate 144,097,171, forward strand.
TGATTACGACCTTCAGAGGACGATCTTGTCGAACCGGTGCACTTGCAAATTCAATCTTCTTGGTGGTGAGGTTGCGTTCGAGAGATTCGAAGTCAGCAGTTGTTTGACAGTGAACTCGGTTACTGCTAGCTGTATATCGAATTCGCGGTTCGGATTTCAGAATATTGTGCAGCGTAGCCACAAATGTGTGCGGGGACGATACATTGTAAATAAATATCGGAGGTATCTTGCGATTGGACGAAGTTGTTTCACCCGCGAATTCAATTCCATCTTGATGTCCGTTGGTGGCAGATGTTCCTGCCATAGAATCAGAGTCCTTGGTATAAGTCTGAAGAAGCTGATATGCGTTGGACACTGGCACTGAGGCAGCAAGCGGCACAGATTGACTAGGCTTCGCAGCTTTCCTTGGATTCACTAACTGAAAACCATCGAAGTTGGTATCTTGCGAGATTCTTCAAAATCTAGCCTACTCACCGGTCTGGGGTTCAGGCCACCACGAAAACCACCTCTTGGGTAGGGATGATGTTGAGGGATGGCGCCGATATTTCTGGATTTCAGATCTTGGAAATGTGGAGTCATCTGGGCTGCTGGCGTGCTATCCTGGTTGGCAGTCTCTGTTGATAGGTTCTCTTCCATCTCGACCTCGTCTGACCAGTCGCGTCCTCCTTCGGTACCCATGGCTGAAGAGATGAACAACACACCGGAAGGAATGCGGTCGTCTAATGAAATCTTCTGCTTGTCCGACATCTAAGCACAGGTTCCACAACTAGGCGACGTCTTCCGTAATCCCCTGCCGTGGCTTGTTATCAACCACACCAGGGACTCCCTGAGTCCTGCTCCTGACTGAGCCTGTGTGATGGATCCCCGTGTGATGAGCTCCGGTCTCGCTGCGCTGGGTTTTATACACGCGGTGGCGCATGGTCGGTGAAAATTCTAACTAAAAGTACGCGTTGCCAACTCATTTTTTTACATATAGCAAACTCCGTACTGGGAATTATCGTGATTTGACATTGAGAAAACACTAGTGGAAAAATCACTAGATGCACGTGCTACCATAACTAAAACTGTGTGCATCCAGACAATACAATTAATAATGAGTCACGCAGGACTCTGCAATACTAAACAGTTTAAATGACAATAATTGATAACGTTTACAGAATACTGCGACCACGGAGGGTCTAATAATAAGTGAAGCTAATAAACTTAGAAGTGGATCCGTTAACGTTTACAGAATACATTTAAACTAAAAGCGTACGCCTCGCAGGGACATTCCGCTTAACTCTTTTATCCGATATTAAAAAGAATATAGCGACCACGCAGGGTCTAATAATAATTGAATGGCGACCAAGCAAGGTTGTTACATATGCCCCTTCCTCGGACGAAAATTTTGTAGAAATTTAAATCTTATAATTTATGAAAAATTTTCACGAAACATTAATTTCAAATTCAATAGAAAATATTACAGTAATAAGAATCTCTGTTTCTTCTACACTTTAGTCACTAGGTTATCTTCTTCCCCTACCACTTCTCTTCTTCGCTCCGATGAACACCTGTAGAGGCGAAGGTTGTTGAAGTTGACTCGGTCGACGGGTTGCCTGGTCCTGGGGTGAACTAACATTGCTGTGTTGTTCCGAAGATCAGAGGCTAAATAAGGTCCAATATACACTTCGAAGAGCTTAGCTATTGTTTTATTCTTCCTCGAACTAAGCTTATGATTTCGAACAAGAACCAAGTCGTGTTCGTGCAGCTCGAGCGCATGGCCTTTAGCCTTAAATTTTCGTTTCATATTTCTAGTGCGCTCTTTGGACTTGGCTAGAAATAGCTTTTGGTTCCAGTTGGAGATTTGCGGGTCTACTTCGTTAAGTAGTTACATCAAGGTAGAATATCATATGGATATCTTGACATTCACTGCGAATAATTGAAAATGTATTGGTTACATCTAATGCCCGATAGCATTCTAATTTTTATATTACTCCGGTTATAGTTCTATTTAAAATTGCCTATTTCTCGTTGTTTGTCTGGGAGACTTAAAAACAAAATTACATGTGCACAATACGAAATCCGTACCTTTAAATAATTGTATGTTCGTATGTGAAAAGTTATTGTAGTACTAGAAAATCACAGCTAAACTTAGTTTCTACTTTGTTTATTTAACATCTCTTTTCTACCTCTTGGATTAATCACGGCTATGAACGAAAGACTGATGAAAGTGTTGATGGGACAAACATATTAATACATTTATGCCAGCCAAGAGTTTGACCCTGACACCTCTAGCTTCAGCTGACCACTCTATCACGTAGGCCATCCACAATTGATTGATTTCTCTTACTAAGTAAAAGAAAAGGTAAAATGCTCCCCTGTGCTTAGCACCACTCCATGAAGGCGTATAGGGGGTGTGGGGGTAACACCCCACACTTTCTTGATCCGGTCGTGAGTGGGGGTGATGTGATCAGCATCACGCCCCTGACCGCCTTTACCCCCCCCCACAGGGTTTCCCCCAGGTGCCCATGTCATTCGACGCTGGGTGGGCGCCCGGGCCGCTTCCAACGTTAGAAAAGTTCCCGGATTTGAATCGGCCGGGGATCGAACCCGGGACCTTTAGCATGGTAGTCAGACGCGTTACCGACCAGACTTCTTTTTTTTTATTATTAAGGAAAGCCCCTAAACGGAAACTTTCCCCATCACACGTCATTCACTCATATCATTTACATTTCTATTTCAGGACGTTTCAGGACAGACAACCACAAATACCCATGCCTTACTCGGGACTCGAACCCGGAACCCCTGGCGTTGTAGCGCGCTCTGCTAACCACTTCGCAACGGAGGTCGATTCCTGAGCCACTAAGTAATCCAAATATTCAATAGCAATGAAATTTTATTAGTCAATTAGCTTCAGTATGTTTTACTTCACAGATCGTTTCTGCTTACTCAGGCACTTCGTAGGTAAATTGCAGATACAATGGCGTGCTTACCTTTATGTTGTTTTTGTATAGATTTATCATACTGTTCCTTTTATAATGACAAGTCGATAATAGCAAGTAAGGAAGGTAAACGAATTTGTCGATATTCACGGATGATTCATATATTTAGCTGTCAGTCAATGCAGATGAATTACATTTTAATTATGCATTTAGTATTTCATTTGTCTGAATTCGTCTGCAAAACATAGTCTCAAAATCCCATTTGTTTAAGCACATTGTTCCGTACTCGCAATTAACCACATTAGGATACCAATGATATTATTTTTTTAGTTATTGTTAAATCTATAACATTATAAGGAGAGCTCACGGGTTATTCAACGAACATTGTTCGATGATGTAACATGATGGTACTTAATCTTATATCATCGAATGATGTCATGTACACAATTTCTTGCATAAGTGTTAACTTACGTTAAATCATCCTTGAAAAAACTTAATCGGAAAACAGAATATCCAAAATAGTATTTTCCCATAAATTTTGTTACGATTTCGATTTGAGATAACATTAGATTTTAGATAAGAATCTACACGTTTCACATAAAGCTGTGAGATGTGTCAACTATCTTAATCAATCTCGAAGGAATTATATTACCTAATAATGTGCTTAATTTTTGTAGATGTTTGGTCGATCATTGATGGAGTGTACTCTGACATACATATTTTCAACTACTTTCCACTTCGGCTCTCCGGCTCTGAGAAATATTGAGATCACAAGCACTAGCTTATCGAAACTTCTAACTCCTATACTCCATGATGAGATGTATGGACATAAGTGCATGTTGGTAACCTCAGAAGATGTGAATGTGGTTGAGATTATAGCTCAAGTTGCCATTGTGAACATCTCTAACATACTTTCTGTCATCTACGCGATTAATAACATTTCACAAGACTCCGAGAGTGACACTTCTTTACTACTTCATGCAATGAACGAAGACTGCACTCTTTACGTCTTCAGTGTTGTCGAAGTGAACCAAATGCTCTCGTTCCTTCGGGAAGCTTCTAGGAAAACAACAGGAAGAATGAGACGAACATACATCGTAATATTCAGAGGATCCAAGAACAATATTGACAGATTAATTCGATTCAATTTACTGAAGCTGTTTCCTCACATCTACATTATAGTCTTGAGCAGATATAACCCCACCGAAGTTATTGATAATATAGTTTTTTTCCATAGACAATAACCAAATGCCAGTAAGAATTAAATTGATTGGTACCAGAGGAAGTGAAACTTCAAGTAATATGAGTTTGGATTTGTCCAATACTCATCCTGATGCGCATTCACTCAACCTGTTATTTTACCCTTACAGTCCGTACACACTTGTCATGAACAATTCCAATTATGAAGGATTTGATTACAGAATTCTCCTAGAATTCTCGAAGAAAATGAACTTTTCATGGAATGTTCATGTTTTTAATGGAGCTTGGGGCGACCCATCTGTGAATAAGTCTAGTTCAACATTCTGTGGAACTTTTAAACAGTTGAAATACGATGGGATTGTGCCTGAATTTTATGTCACTCACTTGATGTATAGTTATTTTGATATTTCTGCCACATACAGTCAAAACAGCATCAGCTTTCTGACACCAAGACCAGGGCGTTTGATGTATTTGTGGTCAATATTCACGCCTTTCACAAAGTTTTCTTGGGCAGTTGTGTCTGCTTTTATCTTCTTCATCTCTATTATTCTATATTCATTTTCGATGTTACATCATCGTGGCTACTCTTCAAAGAGTCCTTATATGGATTATACTTACGCTCCCCTGCATTCGATTAGTATAACTGTTGGTTTTAGTGTCCCAGGTACACCTTTCTTTTTTAGGCACTTGATCACCAGCTTTTTTATGACATCTACACTGATGATCACCGCCTACAACTGCAATCTAGTATCCCATCTCACGCTTCCCATTTACGAAACCCCAATTGAGACGCTAAAGCAGTTTGACGAATCTAGTTTGCAGTGGGGAACGGACGGTTTGTTAGAATGGGTAAAACTTTTCATGGATGCTGCAGATCATCTAATCCAAAGTATAGGGATTGCATTACATATGTTTTGACGAAATAAGTAAATACACCTTTAAAAGAGTAATGGCGTGGGTAGGCCCGACCTCCTGGCCTCATAGGACGCTTCGCCACTGTATAAAAATAACGTGTTTTTCATGGGAAAAAAGTTATCCCCAGCTCGAAAAATGTTCTGCTATGCATATGAGGTAAGTAGAAATAATCTTTATTTGATAATAAACGAGTTTAATGTGTCTCCGACTCATCTAACTGGTACCAAGTTGTGTAAAATTTTCATGAAAGGTAGGTTAAGTGCTATATTCTGCAAGTGTTCTAGTTGGAGCCAAGTTTGGGAAAGTTTGTTTTAGTATGTCCAATCCACTGTATTCTCAGATAGACTGCTCGGGACTGGAACTACAGTTTGAAGTGGGTATGAATCAAGGTGTAATGTGTCTCCACCAGAAATAAGACCTGGTATCTTTTGAATCCAAGTTTACAGAGTTGACAAGTAAGAAGTTTACAAGAATACAGAGTAAACGGCTATGCTATTGGGAAGCCTTTGTAGGAGTCATAGACAATTCTAACCGATTGTGTTGGATACATACTTCAGCAGAAAACGAGTTTTCAACAAGACCACCATGAGGAAAATACAATAGGTAGAAAAATTACATTGAAAAACAACAGTAATTACTTGTCAAAATGAAGTGAGATTCCCGCCCATTGAGGTCGATTACCAATAGTCCTGTCTCGAAACTTTCCCGTTTTGAATGTATTTATATTTTTTTCTAATTTCACATACATATTTTGTCACTTTTGACTAATCACGACAATGAGGATGAAGATGATTATATGGAATTTCAAAGGGACACTCATGAAGAAACACCATGAACAGACCGAGACTCTAACTCGAAAACGAGATTGAAAGCCGAGCCCTTATCGCGCGGTCCCCCAGACTTCGATTTCTCTTTCTCCCCCTCCCCAATACACACACAGACACACAAAATATTTTAGTTTCGCTGTTCGGAAAGGTTGGAAAGCCATTAGCTAGAGTCATGCTGGCGAACTATTCACCGATTTGTCTTTCCTGTAAAATCCATTCTTGGAAATTGGTGCCTGTATCGACCTTCTCTTATCACTAATTCCGCTATCAACTCCCACAAATGAACAATAGTCTACATGTCGACTTCTGTAGAACATCGGAAATGCTTCAAATCAATGTAAATGCATGCATTTTATATTAAAGGCGCTGTAAGCAGTATCTGGAATAAGAAATTTATTTTTATGGATTATGGGTGTTGCTTACGAGATTCTCTCTGAATTTAATTAAAGCCAAGATTCTGGTATTTCCGTGAGTCGCACAAGCTACTTTGAATATAACTAGTCCAAAAAGTGATCAAGGCAGTCCGCATTTTTTTTGCTTCAAAATTGTGCAATTCCCTCAAAAGAACTGCTTAAATTTAAAATTCTGAAGTTTCTGTTACGAACATGTAGAAGTATCAATCACTCCCCTAAAATAATGAAGCATTGTTATTAAAATGAAATATAATTTTCGTTTGACATTCAGTTTTAAGGAAGATGGTCCCCTCGGCCTCCCTTCCTTTCCATAAACCAATACAATACTAATGTTCAAATCAAAGAGAATGTAGAGGAGTGGAGCCTCAGAAATTATTTACCATAGCTTTTCTGTCACTTTTGGCTAATTGCGACGATGACAATGATTGGTGAAATTGATGAAGAGACACTCGCAAAGAATACTCATGTCCAGGCCGGGATTCGAACTCGGGACTGTATTTTATAAGAATTGGGATTAGGGCATTTGCAATTTTATATTTGATCTGTAGAATATTTCTTATCTTTATTAAAATTTACATTTAGGCATCGTAAAATGTCACAATGTGTCATCTCTTGTATTTTCAATTAAAAAAAAATGTGATGACCTAATAAAAATTAACAGAGCAAGTAAAATGGTTTCACTATAATAGCAACAACCACAAACAGGTAATAATCCACAGTTTATTTTATTTAAAATCTATATTTTCACCAATAGATCCAAGAGTATCATATTTTACCAAAGACATGAGATGCCAATATTCTTTACAGTGTGTCTCTGTGTGTGCCCCGCCATAAATGATTCTATAGATTTATTATTTAGGCTACTTGGGTGGGCAGGAAAGTATTTCCCGGTGGGTGCCCACTCGTTGGCAACATAGATTTGTATGTTGGTGAAGTCCCATTGGACGAGATATCTCTTGTTAAACACGATCATTTTATTGCCATTGTCAACATTGGTTGATTGATCGATTAGCTTTATTTCACTTCGCCTTTTGTGCCACTTTTGGCTAATTTACGAAGATGGGGACGAGTGATGATATGATGAAATTCATGGATGGACACTCACAAATATCCATTCCCAGGCCGGGATTCGAACCGGGACCCCTGGCGTCGTAGCGCGATGTGCTAACCACTCCGCCACGGGGACCGGCATTGTCAACATTCAATAACAACATTTTTTCAGAGTTCACTTGAATTTGAATGCTGTCACAAAGGTGCCCTTGGCCCTTTTGAGTTGATTCTGTTTGCTACAAAGTTGATATATCGATTTTTCATTAAAAATTAATAAATTTTCTAAATGCTAAATTGGCTACTACAGCGTGATTGAAACATGGAAATGATGAGAATAAACAGGGACACTAATAAAATATACCAAATGCATTTCCAAATACTAACGCACGTGCACGTAATGTGTATGTAATAACGAGTTGCTTATCCGCGTACTAGACTTGAATTAATGCATTTATTGTTACTGACGTTGCCAACAACAAAGCAATTACTAACGACACGCGAGCGTTCAAGGGGTATATTGTAGTCTCTTTTATGTCACTCCTGAAGGCCGAACGGAATTTCAGAAAGTTCGAAACATATTACAGTTGTAAGTCAATTTCTTCAGACAATTCTTGGATACTTGGCAACAACAGGTGATGATTTGGAAGTATTAAAAATCACGTTTATAGATGAAGGAATAGTAGGATTGTACAGTCACGGACACTGCTGGCTTGTAACGATTCCATTGAAAGTCAATGTATTCATTACAAGTCGGCAGTGTCCGTGACTGTACATGTTGACCTGTATATGATTTATCATAGTTTTACAATTATTCATTAATTTGCAATATTAGAGCTTAATTTGGAGGAAGGAAAGCGATAATTACACTAGAATCAGATGTAGTGGCGTGCAGACCACTTGGTGTAGCAACTGATTATGTTAATGGGTAAAGCATCGCGCACCGCTCCTCCTTATCCCTCTTACACACGCAAATGTAGATTGCAATGTTGTTCCAATACAGACCAAAGAATTTAGCACGAAACATGAATGCTATTTATCTGTACCGCATCTGCAAATAGCTGAATCCTCTATGAAGTTTCATTTAAAGAATTAAGCGTGATTTGCATCTAACGTTTTAGTAGAGAGTATAAGGGGCATTCGACGAAAATGGCCCTAATATGGAAATTATTATTGTTTTTAATTGTATTAAGGTTTAGATGTTTTTTGAATGCACATAATTTAAACATTTCATCAATAAACGTATTTTTCATTTTCTTTTTTTCCTGTTTCCAGTATTTCCATGTCATAGACCATCACTAAAAAAACCTTTTGTTGCCTTCAAACATCAACAGTGTTGCCACTGTACCTCATAATTATTTTAAAACACCCATTTCGACCGCTACGCCTTTACGAGGCTTTTCAGGAATGGCTATACGCGAAAACGATCTGTTTTCTTCTCTGAACTATAGATGGCGAAATAGTCCACCTACCCAAGGTGGAAATTGACGTCCAAATTTCCGTACGAATGTTTGACATGCAATTTTCCATGCTTTGTGGAAAAATAAATTTACACTTTCACTTCCATTTGGCAACACTGCATGAACAACACTGCACCCCGTTTGTTGTTTCTATGTTTAAAAATATCTACTTGGACAGGGCTAACATTTGGTGTATGACTTATGTATGTACAGGTTTCGGTTACAAAGTAACGCCACTCTTAATTCCCAGTTGCGCCGTTCGTGGGACACCCTGTACAAAAGAAGAAAACCACGAACCAGAAGTGATAGTACTTTGCCTAGTTCAAGTTCTTGAACCCAGAGCGAGTACATAGTGTCCGGCCGGACACGCCAAATCGCATCCCAATCTACCTAACCTTTCCACAACACTTCATCCCCTTCCAACATACGCTCGCCACGCCCCATACGTCATCTAAACCACTGTTCTGGACCACAGAATATTTATCGAAAATAGATAACTCAACACTAAAATATTATTAAATTCAATAAGACGCAAAATTACAACAAAACTCTATAAAAATTATGATCTCGATATAATATATTAATTCTAATAAATTCAAGCACAAGGCCTGTTCTGGGCAAACACTTTGTAGTTTGCGTCACCTTTATTTTATGTATTACATATGTTCTGTTTGTTTGTATATTATATGTATTTTTATATTGCAATTGATGAATAAATAAATAAATATGAGAATAGAAAGACGGGGGAACCGATCAAATTAAAACGACTGACGTCCTGGTTTATTTAAAGGCACCAGGACTTAAGCGCATACCCTCGAATGTATGCGGGAGGAGGTGTCCTCCCCTTTTTCTATCATTTTCTTTTCTATGCGGGAAAGGTTTCCCAGCATTTGCTTCTTTCGGAATAGGTTTCTCACTACCTTATTGGAGTGATCTAATAGGAACAGTTCACATGCACACTGATGCTAAATTTTGAACTTTCCCCACAGATTATGTATAGCGTTTTGAATTCTTGCTCTTCCCTTCAAATAAATGGGCAGACCTCACAAGGTACTTTGGATTCCCATTATATTGACTTCTAGAAAAGGCTGATCTCACTTTTTATAATTTTTTATTTCCATTTCTTAATATTACACTGGCTCTTTTTATAATTTTCATTTCTTAATATTACGCTTGTGTTTATGTTGCGTGGGGTTCATTTTCTTCAACATGATCTGTCTATATCACTATACACGAAAATGGATATTATACCTGCAATATTTTGCAATGTACAGATAATATGAGATACTTTGAGATTTCCTTCTTTAAATGTTAATCAGGTCAATTCAAAGAATATTTGAAAAACCAATGTATTTATAAATTTGTTTCTGACTAATAAAAATCGACGGAACGAAAATGTTCAACTAATTTTCCATAAAGTATTTGTTTTAAAAGAAAATAATACAAACTTTCTCAATGCATGCAGAAAATTAGGAAATGTTTTGCATCTAAAATAATTTAAATAACTTGCTGTGGTAGCAAGGCAGTTAAATGTCGAGAGATTCATGATTTAAAGCACGTTTATTGAATTCTAATTTATCGTGACGGTTTTTCTAATTTGAATTCATTTACTGATATTTGATCATTTCAGGGAAGAAGTTGGACTAATGTTCACAGTTCTCATATTTCTCATTACAACTCATATTGCACCATCTGCACAACTGCCTCTTCCATCACCATCACTGGGTTGAGTCGATCAGGATGCAAATCTTCTGGGTCTGCTTCAGGATGTCACAAGTAGATACTTTTGTGAAGACAGGTGTTTAGTTGTGATTCAGGACACAGATGGTGTTCCCTTTGTATTCAGACCATCGTGTAAATTGCAATTAAATGTACCAGTAATTATTATGACCTCACTCTCTGGTTCACGAACACATGAATTTATTCTACAATCGCTTAATCTGAGGTGCAGGAACTTCATAATTGCCTCCAGCAACTTCTCAAAACTTTTAGGCCAATTTCATTCAATCGCCAAAGTATCCATACAAAGACCTAACAGGCGATTTTTCGTTGTATCCAAAGATACTGATAGTGTGCTGAATGTAGACAGAAGGTTTCTCAAGTTCTTTCCCCAGACTGTGTTCACAAAACCATCCAGCAACGAATCAACGTACGAAATTGTAACGTTCGATGTTGGTGATTATTTAAGACCAGCAGATCTCTACACTATCGACAAGTGGGAACTGAATACTTTCGTTACAAAAGCTAACCTATACCGTGAAAAATTCGAAAACCTTAAAGGAATATCGGTGATATCGTGCCTCATGGAATATAGTCCTTACACAATAATGTTAAGCACGAATTCATTCGAAGGTTTAGATTTGAGGATTGTACATGAGATTTCTCGCAAGTTCAACTTTACTATTGGTCTAGATGTTGTAGACGATGGATTCGGAGGAGTTCTTGAGAATGGAACTGTGACAGGTTTCATTGGGTCAATAATTAAGGGTAAGTACAATTTTGCCTTGCCCGGGGTATACCTGACGTTTACATTTTACGAAAGGACGGAAGCTAGCACTAACTACCTGCAATCAGGAATCACGTTTCTTACACCGAAACCAAAACTGAAGTCGTCGATATGGAGAGTCTTCCGTACATTTGAGAACTCCATGTGGTACTTTGTTATGATGTTATGTTTGATCGGTTCTGTGACAATGTATATATTATCTCTTGTTCATAGACGTATTTCTCGCCGTAAGCTGAGTATTCCTTTCCGTAAATACAGCTACTCATTACTTTACTCAGTTGGAATACTAGTGAATTTGCCTCCTCGGTTATCAACGTATACTTTTTTAAGGTGGATTCAAACTTGTTTTTCCTTCACAGCCTCGCTGCTAGTTACAGCCTACGGGACCAATCTTGTCGCCTCACTTACAGTTCCGAATTTTGAAAATCCCATTGAAACGGTCGAACAATTTGCTGATTCCAACTTATTGTGGGGTATTGACGATATCAACTGGAGGGATCATTTTGCTAGCGCCATGAACACTGTTTTGAAGATCATAAAGGATAGATTTTATCTATCCGACGACCATGAAGAACTTGACACGCTTTCCTTGGATGGGAAAATAGCAATACTTGCTGAGAAGTTACCTTCTGGGCATATCTGTGCTGCCGATTACTTGAGCGAACATACGTTGAGGTCGCTCTTGATGAAGGAACTTGCTATATCAGCATACGACCACTTTATTCTCGAAAGAGTATCTCCTCTGGCGAATAATTTCGATAAAGTGATTACCGCATTGGATGAAGCTGGGATAATAGGTTTTTGGGAGGAAACAGTAGCTTATGAATTCACACCTAAGAAACTAAAGTTGTCTCTTTCTTACAAGACAGAAGGACAAGAAAGCCGTCCGATTCAGCTGAAGAATTTGGCCGGTGCTTTTGTTGTTCTGGGAACTGGTATAGGATTGTCATTCATAATGATTCTGTTAGAAACTTTGAGCTCTAGAAAGAAGCTTTGTAAGCAAAGGGCATTAATTCTAGCACGGCCACACAGAAAACAAAGGAAGAGATATGTGAAACCTCGAGAACATAAAATCAGGAGGCAAAATGTATCCATCATATCTGAACAGTAATCTAGATGTAGCATGAAGTATGTTATGGGTATTTAGCAGTTTTGTGAGAATGTTCGTACATGCATAATGCTTATGCTTCTGATTTTTTTTTTTAATGAATTAATATGTGGCCAATATTTAAAATTGTATCGTGGAAATAAAGAAAATGTCATCTATTTCTAATTCTAGTTTCTATAAGGTAGAAAGAGTTACCCATAGAATTGCATTTTACTTATTTTCACATCTCACCGACTCTGTGACCGACCCATTAAATGGCCTACTTTCGGTATCGCCACCAAAACTTCGGGGTTCGAATCTCCGCCTGGGCTAGTTATTCCATGTGTCCCTTCATAAGTTTCATCTATGTATCACTAATCCTCATTTAAGCGATTATCCGAAGTGGCGGTCAATAAAGAAAATACAATTACCCTCATATATTTAACTGCTACTTGAATATCACGATATCTCCTTCAGTTATATGTGCGTTTAACCAAAATTAAATGAGAACTAAAAGTGGTAAACTTTGTAAGTGCCAAAAGCAAAGGTGTTGGATAATCGCATCGTTCCGCACATCAGCCCGTAAGAACGTGCACACTAGTGACCTCTTTACACGCCCTTTGAACTACGTAGAGGGCTACCAGCCACATTTCACATTTACCACATTATAGAGCATGGTACATTTCACAGTTTAACGTGGAAAACGGTGTTTGAATTATTGTGGCACTTACAGCATTTACTAATTTTAGTCTTCAAATATAAAAATAAGATTTCTGAAAACGGTAACAAAAATGAAATATTTTGCAATTTTTCTCTTAATCGTGGCAAAATGCCCTAAAATTGGAAATATGTTCTGTTGTCATATCGAGAACTAACGTCAAACTGACGTTCGCAACATATAATTAATTAAGTATAATTATTTTCCATTCCCGATTAGAAAAATTGATGCAAAAATGGTAGTCGAGTGATTAAGTGAGTATTTGTCTATCTTATATTTTCTTACCATGTTTTTTTTTTGTTATATCGGATTGGTAAGTTAGTGGAGGTAACGTGCCAAGAGTTTCACGTTTAGATTAAATGATTGCAAGCCTAGTTTGCAAGTCTATATTAATTGAGCTCCATATATATGTATATAAGTATATTGTTTGCATTACTTCTATATAATCAAATACATATCTTACATAAACTTTGTAGACAATGAAAACAACGAAACAAGGAATATTTTATTTATGGAAGCCATTTTAAACATTCTTTACATAACATTGTAAAATGCACGCAAGTGAATTTATTTCTTTGTTTCGCATGACCGGCTAAACAAATAATAAATAAAATGAAAAACGTTATGTTCATTTTTTAAAAAAAAATACCATAACAAGCTTAATAAACATTGCAATTGTATTTACGCATGCAAACCATATTGTTAAAATGCACATTAATTACGTTACAAAATGTACAATTTTGAATTTGCTATGCTTTTAGCTATTTTAGACAGACTAAAGAAAATTCACAGAACGCTATTTGAAACATAAAAGGGTGGAAAGAATGGATTTTAGTCCAACATTGTAAAAACTAAATCATTGAAGTTGAATCTTCGTAAATTAATATCAAAGATTGCACATAATACACAAATACATTAATTTGAATTGGCCTGAATAAACCCACAACGCGTGGGAGAGAGAAAAATCTTACAATTTCCCTTTATGACATATAGCAAGTAGCACAGCTGCGGCGATTGGGTTTCAAAACTAGGGGGACAAAGAGCAAAAAGTGGGAGGGAGGACAGTTTATTTCCCTTGGTATATAAGGTTTAGCATAGTTCAAGGGCAAAAGTAGCAAAAAGTGGGGCGGCAACTGCCCCCCCCCCCTCGCCTCCCTGTAATCGCCGCCACTGGCATTGGATGATATTGAACTTGACGTCATCACACAGTGCACTTTGGGAAGAAATAGCATGAACTCAGGCAAACAGATTCGCACATGAGAAGCCTTCTAACAGCGAGAAATTTGCGATATTTTATACTTACACATTCCTCATAATATGATCACAATAATTATACCTTGAATCACTTCGGCAAAGACCATACGCACAATGCTTACTCAGCATATTGTCAACGCAAGATCTGATTGTTTGCCCGAAATATGGCGGCGGAGCGTGATTTCGCGCAATGAATTGCATGGGGAGATGCTCGCTGAATATAATCCATTACGTTAAGATTTGTTCAGAAAGTGATATACGTATCTGTCAGTTTCTTTATTTTGTTTTCTTAAAACTAAATAACAAATTTTACATGACACATGCAGTTATGATATCCATAGGAATATATATTTTAATGGAAAGATAAAAATGTATGAAATTAATTTTATAATTGGATAACTGCAAATGTATTTAAATATTAATTAAAATACTGTCTTAAACTAGAAGGAATAATCCTAAGAGAGAAGTAAGCAGTCAAGAATTCACAAATAAGGACTAACGTGGCTAATGATAATCCGATAGTTGAAAATGGAAAAGTCCCGCCAATGTGGCGAAGAGATAATGTTTCAGGTTCGTTTCCAATGTCTGCTTCATCAAGTACTGGCAACAGGAATTTCTGGTGTCTGTATGTGTCAAACACTTCCTTGTCCCACTGGTCTATGATACCAGCTTCACGCAACCGTCGAATGACGACGTTGAACATTTCAACGTAAGGTGAACGTTTCTCTAGCATTATACTTACGTGGAAACGTAATGCATCTCCCTTCATAAGGTAGAGTTGCTGAAATGTGTTTTCTTCGAGGTCCGTGGTGCTGATGTGAATCCGATTATATTTTTCAACTAAAACCGCAATGTGACCACCAGATGCAAGGTCATTGAATTCTTGCAGGTTTTTCAAAACGATGTATTTGTCTTGGATTCTTTTAATTCGTGTGTCGTTGGACCCTGCGAAAACACCTGCCCAGGCAATATCATGAATTCCCCACGTCAGTCCAGAATCCGCAAAGTCTTCTAGTGTGTCTATTGCTTTGTGGAAGGTTGGAACCGTAAGGAAAGAGACAAGATTGCAGTTATATCCTGTACACAGGAGAATTGATGTTAAAAAGAGCCATGTTTGCAAATGCTGTAAGACGTTATTCGAAGGGGAAGGAAGAGAAACACAAACAAGCATTCCAATGGAATTTAAGAGGGAGTATTGATAAGAACAAAATGGGGTAACTTCTTTGCGGAAGATTTTCCACTGCAGTTGAGCAAACGTAAACAGGAGAAGTGACTGGATTAGAACATAAAGAAAGACTCCAATCCACATGTTGGCACAGAATGGCGAAAATATTGACCATAGCTTGTATTTACGTTTTGGTTTTGGTGTCAAAAAGCTCACGCCAACCTGTGTAAAATCTGTGGTTAATTCCAGGAAATTGTAGTGCAACTTCATAAGGTAAGCACCAGGAACTGCAACGTTAGCTTCACCCTTCACCAAAGTTCCTACAAGACCAATTGACGATCCATTTTTAAAAACAGTTCCAAAGCCATCAGTGACAACATTATACTCCCAGCTGAAGTTGTACTTTCTTGATATTTCCTTCATGAGTCTGTAGTCTCGCCCGTCGTAAATGTTGTCCCTGATAACTATCAAATGACTGTGATTTAACAAACTGAGCTTAAGCAGTTTTCCATTAAAATCCAGTAGCTTGTCTTTGTACAAACTTCCATTTCTGAGGAATTTACCATTATCCCATACATTAATGGTTTGTAAAGATTCTGGATATAAGTTGTTTCCTATGGTGGAAGTTTGTAATATGTATACCGTGTTATGTTTGTCTATGGGAATAGACCGCTTTGCAACCACACTGTACGGAAATAACTTGAGAAAATTAATGTCAACTAAATTACCTAAATCTCCATTCTCGTCGAACAGAAAGAAGAATTTCAACTCTTGTCGTTGAACGGATTGCTTCGCTGCACTGAGAATTGCCTGGGAAACGTAGAATATATTTTTCGATATAATGAAAAAAGCTTTACAGCCGAAATTAATAGTATCCGTGAGAATTTTGTGATTATTTGAAGAGTATTTCCCACTATTTTCGTTAATATGAATTATTGGTGTCAAGACACATTTATTTTTGTTCTCGATTTCAATCGTTAGCTTCTCATCGCCTATAATAGTTATACACTTCTCAAGACAAAATTGTTGCGCTATCACTTCCACAATTAAATATTGCAAGTTGAAGAGTTCCAATTTCGTTTCAAGGGATCCAGATGCTTCAGGAATGTATACAATCAGAAAAAAAATAATCCAGTATAAGTTCATTTCTTGGTCTGCAAAGGAAATGGATATGATATAATAAAGAATCTGCAAATGTTAAATACTATTTATCAGAAGTGCTATATTCTATAATCCTACTTAATACATTGCTAATTTGCTAACATACAATAAGCAAAGAACAAGAACGAAGAAAACGCAAAAGTGGGTATCTCATTAAATTCCTCTAAGAGTTTGCTAACCAGAAGTGTGAGAAGTCAAGATGAAAGTTTTCAATCCTTGCTTGTTACGATCTGGGTACCAACTCGTACTACAAGGGTCGTTGAAGATTGACCAAGACTTTCGTGCATAAAATATTAATGAATCAATGTAGCGCTGCATTACTTCGGCAGGACAGACCATGATTCCTTTCAAGTAACCATGATCCTTTGCGACGCATTTGGTGCATGCCAAGGAGTGTAAACAAAGATGGCGGCAAGTAGTGTATCTGTTGATGTGGAACAGCGGTGTATAATGAAATTTCTCGTGAAGGAGAAGGTGAAACCTGCTGAAATGTGGCATAGGTTGCAAGCACGGTATGGTGAACAAACACTGTCACGGGCAAGAGTTTACGAATGGTGTCATAAGGGTTCCTCTTCACCTCAAAAAAGCAAAGCGCTGCCGTCTGCCGGTAAGATTTTTGGAACTATCTTCTGGGACATGAAAGGTGTTATCCATGTGGATTTTTTGGAGAAGGGTTAGGGTTACCAGACGTCTGGTTTATCCCGGACATGTCCTACATTTTAGCTTTATGTCCGGCCTCAGGGACGAATTTGAAAAATATCATAAATGTCCTACATTTTGAGCGTCACATAATATTAATTAGGAAAATACGTAACAGAAAAAAGTCATGCAAGTTACAAGTCTATGGACTGCGCTTCCAAACTCAATAGTGATATTTATTTTCATTCAGTCATTGCACAAAAAGAAAGAAAAAGTTTGTCCTGCTATTAAACAAACAGGAAAACGGAAGCAATTAATGAACAAAGTTTTGGGACCACTTTCTGATAACGTCACTTTTCAATGCCTGAGCAGAATTTCTTGCGTTAGGGTTTATACTGATGGAACAAGGTGTTGCCCATTCTTATTCAATATTCAATATAATTTGATTGTAAAGAAGAGGTATAGAGAACTAAGTTATTCAGGGTGTCAGCCAGTGAAGAAAGTCATGGAAGCCAAGAAAAAGTAAAGAAATCAACAAGTAGGTCAAGAAAGTCAATAAAAGGCAACAAATTATTCTTGTGGTCAAGAATTCCTACTATCATAATGACTGATTGGTTGATTTAGTTTATTTTACTTCACTTTTTCTGTCTCTTTGGCTAATCGTGAAGATGAGGATGAATGGTTTTACGATAAGATGGATAAAGGGATAATCGCAAACATATAGGGACAACCGATACAAGTCACACATAAGATTATACTGACTGTGAGTCCAGACGCCAAAGCCTCGCTTGCTGCCAAACACAGTTCAGGATACATTAATACGAGAAAGCAGATCTAATTCTCTTCTTAAATTCAGCTTCAGTTTTTATCTTAACTGGCCCTTTGGTAGGGGTTTTCATTAAATAAAAGTAAAGAAAAACGGAAAAAAAAAGGTCTAGAAAAGTCCAGAAAAAGTCAAGAATTCTGGATGTGTTATTTTGGTAGACACCCTGTTATTGATCTAAGAACTACCCAAGATGAAACTTCTGGAATCATTTTAAAAATTACAGTAATTGCCGAATATTTGTTTACCATTACAGGTCATAATTCAAATGTTGAGAGAATTCTTTCATTACAATCAACACAACAGACTCACGAGAGAAATTATTTTTTCATAAAGTCTGTAAAATGTTTGGTACTGGTCCTTATAATTTCAAAGAGTTTGACTGTCCACTTTAATATAAATATAGTTTGTCTAAACCTGAAATTTTGATTAAAAATGTCTTCTCTGAGAAGTATCACTTACATCATGTAGTAAGAAGTGCATTGATTAGTATGATTGCAAGTTTTGAAATTTTGCATTTTAAAATTCATTAAGAATTCATTTTTATAAAACTGAAAAGTGTCATTTTACAACTACTTTTTAACGTGTTCTATAGAAATATGTATTATTTATTGAGAATATTTTGTGTCCTACATTTTGGGTGGAACAGCATGTCCTACATTTCCCTTGCAGCGATCTGGTAACCCTAAGAAGGTTGTATTACTCAACACTGCTTCACGGTTCTGTACGTGGGGCCGTTCGGAAGAAAAGACCTGGAATGTTATCGAAATATGTCATTTTTCTCCATGACAATGCCAGGCCACACACGGCCCATTTGTCTCAAACAACACTGGCCAACTTTCACTGGGAGGTTTTACCACACAGGCCTTACAGTCCAGATTTAGTCCCCAGTGATTTCCACTTGTTTGGGGCTCTTAAAGAGCATTTGGGCGGGACGCACTTCCAGACAGATGAGGAACTCCAGAACGCTGTCCTGCAGTGATTACGACACCAACCTACTTCTTTCTACGCCAACAGGGTCGGCGCCAGGGGACGCGAGGGGGTGCTTGAATTTTCTTCCGCAACCCCTACGTTCAACTGAAAACACTAACATTAGTATGTAATATTATGTCATGTTATCATATTCAGCGCCGAATGATAGGTACTGAAGCAAGACCGTTATTATTGTATGCAACAGGCAAGCACTGAAAGAGGTGCCGGTACTTTTCTGTACAGGCGACAGCCTCTGTAAAGATCAGCGGCCGTTTTTCTTTCGTCAGCATTGTTGTTATGAATTTTCTCTTCTTTTGTTTCTTCAAGTGGTCTGTTCGTGGTTTTTGATAATTGCCTATAGCTTAATATGAGTTATGTTTTTTTTTCTTTTTGGCATTGTTGATAAACGGTTTGTTTTCCGCCTACTTGTTCTTCCTTACACTGGAGCAAAAATCTCATCTGCTTTTAAGGTATCACCAGGTCGTGCTCGGGAAATTATTTAATGCGAGTTTGTATTTGTTCCAGTAAACGTATCATTTCAAGCTTTTTTCAAAAACTGTTAGGAAGAGGCCCAATGTTCACGAATAAATTTTGCAGTTCGTTGTTGGGGATAGTGCGGCAGAAGGGATTTTGAAGATGACACAGTTGCTGTGCTCTTCGCGTTTTGTCTTGTGGCAGACAGAAGGTATAATAATGTACTATTTATTTTGTGCCATCATGGGTTACATTGAAAAAGTTCAAAAATTGTGTTTTTTAAGGGCAGGATGATTTTATTTTGTATAGTTTAATAAGAATGTAACGTGTATCTGAATGTTTACACTGTATCCACTTTCTTGGAGTAGAAGACTTAATACATATCATCATGGATGTCCAGGGAGTGGGCAAGGGGGGACGCAGCATCCGTGGAAAATGAGTGTCAATCTAAAGTTATCTATTTCACACATATATTATAATTTCAGTCAGTAATTTATGTTAATCAGTGGCGGGGATTAGGGATGCAGTTGCCCCCCACTTTTTGCTATTTTTGCCCCCGCACTATGCTAAACCATATCTACTAAGGGAAAGTAAAGGGGGAGGCAAGGACTCTTTACTTTTCCTTGGTTGGTTGGTTGAATTGGTGTTTTAAGTCCACTTTATGCACAGTAAGGCTAATTGGGACTGGAGCTACAGTTTAAAGTAGGATCCGAACCACTATGTGCCTCCACCGGGTATCGAACCCAGGACCCCTTGATTACAAGGCGACGACGCTACCACTGCCCCATCGGGGAGGCCCACGTTTCCTTGGTAGATAAGGTTTAGCATAGTGCGGGGCAAAAATAGCAAAAAGTGGGGGGCAACTGCATCCCTAATCCCCGCCACTGATTAACATAAATTACTGACTGAAATTAAAATATACGTGTGAAATAGATAACATTAGATTGACATTCATTTTCCAGAGATGCTGCCTCCCCCTTTGCCCTCCCTCTGGACGTCCATGATGATATGTATTAAGTCTTCTACTCCAAGAAAGTGGTCATACAGTGTAAATATTCAGATACACGTTGCAGTCTTATTGAACTATCTAGTGAAATACAAAACAAGATCAACCTGCTCTTAAAAACACAATTGTTTAACATTTTCAATGGAGGTACAAAATACATAGTACATTATACCTTCCGTCTGCCACAAGACAAAATGCGAAGAGCACAGCAACTGTGTCATCTACAAAATCCCTTCTGCCGCACTATCCCCAACAACGAACTGTAAAATTTCTTCGTGAACATTGGGCTTCTTCCTACCAGTTTTTGAGAAAGCTTGAAATGGTACGTTTACTAGACATGTTACGTGGAACAAATACATAGAACGTATTAAGAAGAAAACTACCCTATTTGTTACAACTCGCATTAAATAATTTCCCGAGCACGACCTGGTGATACCTTAAAAGCAGCTGAAATTTTTGCTCTAGTGTAAAGAAGAACAAGTAGGCTGAAAATAAACCGTTTATCAACAATACAAAGAAGAAAATACATAACTCACATTAAACTATAGGCAATTATCAAAAACCACGAACAGACCACTTGAAGAAACAAAGGGGAAAAAAATTCGTAACAACAATGCTGTCGATAGAAAAAAACGGCCTCTGATCTTTATAGAGGCTGCCGCCAGTACAGAAAAGTATCGGCACCTCTTTCAGTGTTTGCCTGTTGCATACAATAATAACGGTCTTACTTCAGTACCTATCATTCGGCGCTCAATATGACGACATGACATAATATTATGTATTAATGTTAGTGTTTTCAGTTGAACGTAGAGTGTGCTGAAGGGGGTGCGGAAGAAAATTAAGGGGCGCGCAAGCAACCTCCTCACGCACCCCTGGCACCGCCCCTGGTGAACTTCCACCATGCACGAGGTTGGTTAACACACTATGCGGAAAGTATGAAACAACTGTACCTCCAATTAATGGCACATTTTAATTTTTGTACTTTCATAGCACAATGTACTTTTCACTTGCAAAATTATACGAATTATTCATTATATATAAAATGTAAGAATTTGTGATTTATTTTATTTAATTAAAGCTTTTACTTGTTTACATGAATAAAGTAGTAAGAAGAAAATGTTTTTAATAGGTTTTTTAGGTTTTTATAGAAAACATTCTTTCAACATTTATCTATCTTTTACATTTACTTACATTCATTGCCTCATTGTTATTTATCATGCACGTCGCGATTTGCCATGTTCCAGAAATCGACGTAATAGCGATACCAGCAGATAAGTAGAGATTTAATTCGAAATGTGCCAGTCTAATTGCGTCTTGCCTTGAGTACATGCGGAAGCTGTAATAGAAAAACAGGTGGTGTTGTTGATATTGTTTATCACAACAAACTGGATTCGTACACGGTGTATTTAGTCTCACAAAAACCAACAATAGGACACTCATATTGATTTTTATTTTACATGCTTTTACATATTTCATTGGATTCTACATATTTGTAATGATTTTACATAAATATAAAGAAGTTCACGTTCTAGAAATTTTAAATTACTGTCATAACGTGTGAATGTGGCGTAGAAGCTAATGCAGTTCCAGTAGAGTGTGTATTGAAATAAGAATTTAAACTGCATCACTGTGAAAACAAACAAAATGGAACAATTCGAACCTATGAGATCTTATACGAGGGCTGCTGTAAAAGTTTCTGCAAACTACCACCAACAGTGACGCTAGTGTTCCATTATTATAGAATTCGGAAGAATAGTCCTTTTTTATGTTTAAATTATCTTTGATTGTTTGTTTAAGCCTATTCGTTTATTTTTCACGGCAGTTTGAAGAAGTAGTTTCGTGTGAGAAATGGATATTTCTCGAGAAATGGAAATTTCTCGTGAACACTTTTTGGCAATGATTTCTTATGATTACAAATGTAGTTTAACAACGAAACAATGCATCGAGCGACTTCATTTGGCTTTTGGGGATCAAGCACCATCCAATAGGACTGTGTACAATTGGTTTTCCGAATTCCAACGTGGTCGAAATAAGATCTACAGTATAATGGAAGAGTTTGGAATCCCAAGGAAATTGATAAGACTGACAAAAATGACAATGAAAACAACGGAATGTAAAGTCAGAGTTTAACAGGAAATTACAAACATGCTTAAAGTAGAGAAAGGACTGAGACAGGGAGATTTACTTTCTACAATACTATTTAATTTAGCATTGGAAAAAGTAATCCGACAACTGCCAATCAACCCTGGAGGAACAATATTAAATAGGCTAACACAAATAGTAGCATATGCAGATGATGTAGCTTTAATAGCAAGGAATAAGCAAGCTATGGAAGAGAGTTATCAAGTGTTAGAAGAGAAAGCTCAAGAACTAGGACTGGAAGTGAACACAAATAAAACCAAATATATGAAGATGGGAGATCTAGAAAGAGGCAGAAGAGAACCTTACATAAGAATAAATGGAGAAGAATTTGAAAGAGTGGAAGCCTTTAAATATTTGGGCTCAATAATAACAGCAGATAACAAGACAGCTACAGAAATACAGGAAAGGATAACAAGTGGAAATCGATGCTATTTTTCTTTGCAAAATATGTTTAAAAACGTTAGTAGGAGCACAAAAATTAAAATATTCATTCATTCATTCATTGTTTTCTGCCTAATTGGCAGGTTTTTCACTGCAATCTCCAGCTTTCCCTGTTCTCTGCCTTACGCTTCGTAATAGCATACGACCCAGTTAATTTAATATCATCCATAAGCTGATATTTCTTTCTTCCACGGACTTTTCTTCCTTCAACCATTCCCTCCAAGGCATCTCTTAGCAGGCAGTTTCTTCTTAGACAGTGTCCTAACCAGTTTCTTTTCCTCTTCTTGATGGTCTCCAGTATAGATCTTTTTTCACCAACTCTTTTCAGTACGGCTTCGTTTCTTACCTTGTCCGTCCATTTTACACGCTCCATTTTTCGCCATGTCCACATTTCAAAAGCTTCGAGTCGTTTCTCTTCATTTCTTCTCAACGTCCAGGTTTCTGCACCATATAGTGCTACACTCCACACAAAACATTTCACTAATCTCTTCCTTAGAACTATGTCCATGGGTCCACAAAAAACATTTTTTCTTCTATTGAAAGCTTCTTTTGCTATTGCGATTCTCATTTTCACTTCTTGGTTGCAGCTCATGTCACTGCTTATAGTGCATCCGAGGTACTTGAAGCTATCCACTTGCTGGATTCTTTCACTGTTTGCTCTCACATTAATATTCCTTGGTTTCCGTCCTATAACCATTGCCTTTGTCTTCTTTACATTAATCTTCATTCCATACTGCTCACAGCTGCTGTTTAACTCTTCTAACATACTATTTATGGTTATTTCATCCTCAGCGAATAATGCCATGTCATCAGCAAATCTTATGCAGTTTATTCTTCTTCCTCCCAATTTGACACCTCCTGTACCCTGGAAACAAGTTTTCACTATATCTTCTAAATAGATATTAAACAAAGTAGGCGATAGGCAGCATCCTTGTCGTACTCCTCTTCCAATTTCACAGCCTTCTGTCATTTCGTCTCCTGTTCTCACTTTAACTCGTTGATTCATGTATAAGTTGCTTAGAAGTCTTCTCTCTTTCCAATCTACACCAATTTTCTTCAGAATTTCTAAAAGTTTAACCCAATTCACTCTATCAAAGGCTTTCTCCAGGTCTACAAATACTACAAACACCTCCTTTCCTTTCTCTAAATATCTTTCCCCAATGGTCCTCAGTAAACCAATTGCATCCCTTGTACCTCTTCCTTTCCTGAAACCAAACTGTTCTTCCTCTAACTCGCCTAAGACCCATAGTAATGTATGGTTCAGAAAGTTGGGTGATGTCGGTAAGAGAGGAAGATTGGTTGTTAAGGTGGGAAAGGAAAATACTGAGAAGGATATTTGGAGCGGTAAGAGATAAAGAGGGATGGAGAATGAGAACAAATATGGAAGTACAGGAATTGTTTAATTAGCCAGATATTGTAGTGAAGATCAAACAGGGTAGAATACGATGGGCTGGGCATGTTCAGAGGATGGAAGAAGCTCGGGTTGCCAAGAAAATATTTAATGGAAAACAGGAAGGGATAAGGAGAAGAGGTAGGCCCAGGAAAAGATGGATAGAGGACGTGGAAGGACCTAAGAAGTTAAAGGATGGAGAAGAAAAGCAGACGATCGAGATGAATGGAGAGAGTTAGTCAGGAAGGCCAAAGACCTACATGGACTGTAGCGCCGAACAGTAAGTTAGTAAGTAAGTATACAACAATTTGTTTGCCAGAGGTCGCCAATGAATTGCGTAAAAAAAAACCAAATTGTCGTGTTATTCTTCACCACGACAACGCCAGTTCTCACTCAGCACACCAAACTGTTGATTTTTTTGTTCAGTAAAAATGTCGAATTAATGACTCATTGTCCGTACTCACCTGATTTATCACCTAATGACTTCTTTTTGTTCCCACACATGAAAAATAAGATGCGTCGTGGTGAGCGATTTCTGTCACCTGAAGCAGCTGTTGACGCATTCCGAACAGCGGTTTCTGAGGTATCAGCTTCAGAGTGCAAAAAATGCTTTCAAAATTAGTTTGAGCGTATGCAACAGTGTATCGATCTTAAGGGTGAATACTTTGAAATACAATAAAGCCATTCCCAGAATTTCACATGTCTTTTTTCATATTGATTGCAGAAACGTTTCCAGCAGCCCTCGTATAAGATCACTTCATCACTGCTTTATCCGAAATTGTTGACCTTCCAACATGGATTTAAAATTTCAACTCTCACTATGATTATCTACAAGAATATGGAGTCAACAATCTCCCCCTCCCGAAAAGAAACAGCCACGATGGTTCGGATAATCTGTTTCTTGGCTTTGCGAGATGGGCAATTTCTACATAAACCACTTGCCCGTGGATGTGAAGCATGTACTACGTTCAGGGTGTGAATTTCCGGGGAGCAACCCTCCCCCCCCCCACCAACGATCTTGTCCTGAAATTTTACCCCACCAAACTCTTCCGGGGGGAGTTTTTGTTTTAACAACGAACATAAGCAATTAGTTTGGGATTCGAATATACTTGACTGGAATAAGATCGATAACATAACTGACAACAAAGAGACTCATCTATTAGGAAACTTAAACCAGCCAGCAATCCCCAGAACACAGAAATTAGACCGACTTATTTCTTCTCCATTTCTCATCGCGTTTCATTAGCAACGACGAAGTATATAAATATATTAATAAAACACGTAATAGCACTTATATGTGAATTTTATACAGGAAACTAATATATTCTTAATGTCTCTTATTTTTGGCCCTCCTCCCTTACGCAAATCATTGTTCATAGCATCAGTAGTACATCAAAATCTTCAATTTGCAATTACATTTTCAATGAAATACAGTCGATATAATAAATTGTATATTTTATAATATAATTTAATTATTTAATAATTGACACATATTTAATGGCATTATACAGATATACGTATGTGTGTGTATGTGTATCTGTCTGTCTGTCTGCTCCTTCCCCCCCACCAATCTGCAGTGATTTCGCACCCTGACTACGTTTGATTGTATTAGGATGAAATTTTCTTGGTCCTGCCTGGACTCCTGCGTAAGAAAGTGGTGATACAAGGGTGACAAAGCCCCTCTCCCCAGCTTCAGACTTCGTTCCTTATTCTTTCCGAACACAGCAAGTCTCATTGCAAGAAAGAATAATTACATTGCAGTGTAAATGAGAAAAACACTACGTCGTCTGCATGAATAGACTCTCTATCAAGTAGTAACATCCATTGTCCCGGAGTCAATTGATGGAAATAGCATGGAATCTGACATTATATTTCGTGTAATGCCTGGAAAGAGAATAAGCCGAGAAAAAATGGTAATGGGTAATGGTTTGATTTTCTGAAAGATGGCTTTCCTCACGAAACATCAAGAATATTTTTCTTTCGTATTCGGTACCCCAATAGAAAATCAAAAGAAAAAAAAGTAGAAAAAGCAGAGAAAAGAAAAGAAATGGTTTCAGAATTGTAGCTGTGTCACCGGTCTAGTTAAAGCAGGTTTCAATATTTGACTCATTATACTACGTATTTTGTCTGTGAGGCATGAAACGTACCTACGTGTAGGAGGGTTAGTGAGTAAGTAGGTCACAAACGCTTATTATAAGACTACTATGTGAGATACTCACTTGAAAACAGTTATTTTTCAACACAATCTCCACCAACAGGCCCGTACCCAGGATTTTTTTGAGGGAGGGGCCAGAAACGAAATTATATATATATATATATATATATATATATATATATATATATATATATATATATAGAGAGAGAGAGAGAGATTAGAAGTGTTCTGCAAATTAACAATGTTTTAAAATTTCCTTCATTATCTTATGAGAGTGCCATTGAAAACCCATGATAATTCTATGTTTAGAAAATAATATATTTATAGAATAAACGTTGCGTATTAGCAAGTATTATTACCAAAAAAGATGTCTAAATGTTAGTTTACAAGAAAAAATAATAAAGAGACATTTTCGCATCACGACTGCAGTTCGAAAAAGTCGGGACAGGGATTAAAAATAACCCACGATCCTGAATAAATCGGTGAATCGGACGTCTGGTAGCCTTGCATCAATGATTATAAAACTAAAACTACCCAATATTGTAGACTGGAGACTTCTACACAAGAAAGACATTCATTTATGTAAGAACAAAATTGAAAGTTTTACAAATTTGGAAAATCGACGATGTTATTTTTGTAGGTTTTTTTTTATAGGTTCATTAATATTTAAGGGTTCGAGGGGGGGGGCCAAGGCCCCATGGCCTCTCCCCTGGGTACGAGCCTATCCACCAACATCGATACACTTATCCCTCGCTATATCAGTCCCCCAAAACCTGCTGCATATTAGTCCTTGGGCTGCTGTCTCAGTCTCAGTCACATTTACGTTCAACATCTTCATCATCCGCAAAGCGTTTATCGCCAAGGTGATTTTTTAGTGGCCCAAACAGGTGAATGTCGCTTGGTGCTAAGTCGGGGATGTAAGGCGGATATTTAAGAAGTAGCCACCCTAATTCATCAATTCTCTTCTGCCAGCTCGAATCATCTCCTCCACCCACCGCACTGTTGGTCCTGTCGCAATCTGGACAGGACTACTACCAGGTTGGTCTTCGTCGACGACGCTTGACTGTCCTTGCGAGAATTAATTGTTTCATGTGCACCCGTTTACACGACAAACACTTCTCACCGTAAACTCCTCGAGCTGCCCATGTGTGCTATCTAGCGACTGATAACTGAATATCACCATACTGCATTGTACTTCCACCTAATGACACATTTAGAAACTACTCACTATTATTTTCAGCTATTCCACATAAGTTTGTGACTTATTTACTGACTTCCCCTCGTAATGAGAACATAACCACGCAAAAAACAGCTTATATATAAGTCTATATTTATTGACAAGAGTCTTCTAGACGCTTGCATGTAAATACAGCTATCACAAGCAGGCACGTGCCTCCACGATTACATCACAGGATTCTCCGACAGCGAGGTTGGCAGAAATGCCAGTTGTGAAGGGACATTTTCAGGCAGAAAAGACCACGATTCCACGGATCTTGATCAATATTCCCTGATTATTCAGGAGTCAATCAAAATTATTTTTACGTGTTCCTTAAATAAATAAAAACCGCCGACAATCTTTTAAAACAGATGAAAACTCTTGAAACTGTGACCGACCAGTCGAAGATAAGCCTACTGTATAAACATTATCATTGAATACTTCAGAGATAAGGTCAAATATTTTAAATTTACAATCTTATAAACTTTTGGAAGAAATCTTACAGTTTTCTATCGCGGAAAAGAAGTGAACACAAGACTTATAACACACTGTGCCAAAAATGTGGAAATTCGTCTACTCTGCAAGAAGCAAATGCGTTAATAGGGCCCTACTATGCATGAATGTAAGCTGCTATAGTGCGCGTCAAATCTCCTGCATATGGCGATAGCCAATAGCAGCGCACTGCAGCGGTGCCATGTCGAAATCTCACACGGAAAAGAGACAGCGTGGTTGAGCGAAACGCCTTGTCACGGAGAGCACGGAACATTAGATAATATAACATATAATAAACTTAATGGGAGAAAAGAACATACCTGATTATGCCAGAGGGACTGCATAATTGTTTCAATATTCTCAAGGTGGAAGTTGTATTGTCCCGTGAAGAGTACGTTATCTTTTTGGCAGTAGAAAATTCGCCACAATCGTAAATTTCAAAGACGGTTCTACGAACTACGTCTTTTTCAAAGTCATCTAAGTTTGTCGTTCTTTTTTGGTACGTTAATGTGCTTTCTAGGTGATTGAAACATTGGAGCAGGCCCCGATCCACATTGTTTTGCCCCCGAACATATCCGAGAAACGGTAGCTTGATTCACACCACACGCTTGAGCTGTTAGAGCCTGGCACTTCTTAAAGTCGATTTTACTGCTCTCTTCTTCACTCGAACATTTTTTTAAGAAAAAAATTGTACACCTAAAAAATCACCTGTCGTGCCTGGCTTCGTACAACACTGCATTGTTCTCTCTTCTCTCGCTATCACTACCACTTGGTTTACTCAACGACATGCTGCGCACACACACACACACACTAAAGACGTGGGAAAAACGAACAGTGACGGTATCCTCTTCGTCAATTTCTCCTTCTACCATCACTGGGAACGAACCTGCTCTGTTCCCTTCGCTAATCGGAAAGTTTCGGAATGCGACAGGAACGAAGGGAGAACAAAAACGATACAATGCAAATACGTTTATAATAACATTGCTTCTACAGAGGGAACGGTATAAGCTACAATCACGCTTGTTTTTCGTACATACTCGCAATATCATTATCTTTCCATCTGTTGAACTACTGACACTTGAAATAATATATTTATATCCGAGCGCCAGGTACACGATTTAGTGGCGAGGTGAAACAGGTTCTGAACTAGGCAACGCCGCACGTCTGTGATTCGCTGGTGCTGTTCAGCAGTTCAAGGCCATATGCAGGAGATTTGACGCGCACTCTAATAAGACAATACGTAATTGCGGTAGTTTGTCACGTCAAAAATAGCTTAAGAATAAAGACAGACACACACAGGATAAGAGTGATAATTCCGGTTGTTTTGCATTCACATGTAATTAATGTGTCCAGTGTCTTATCAGCACTAGTCGTTCACCAACGGTCCAACGTAATGTTAATACTGTAATCGAGCGTACATCGAAACACAATTACAATGTTCACTGTCAATTTGAAGTGTATTGATAACACGTAGCTCACAAGCAAATATTTTGTGTGTAATTGTTGACACATTGTTTCGCAGTGGTGCAGGAGGGGTTCATTTTATCTCTCAAATATTTGATAAATACCTAAATACACGAATGAAAATTGTATCCAGTATTCCCCGCGCCCAATGCAGTTGATTGACTCTACAATAAACACTGTACTGTTGACAACCATGGTCTTTAAAATTGTCTTGTTCATTTCTTGGATAATACAGTTATCATGTAATTAACCATAAGTGGCCTTACTTGATTACAAATAAACTTCTACAAACAGTTGATTACAAAAATAAGATACGATAAAAATGGTCAATCCAATAGGAGTGTGCTGACCTGCGTGGAAGAGTGGTTAGCATCGAGCGCTACAACGACAGGGGTCCCGGGTTCGAGTCTCGATCTGGGCATGGGTGTTCTTTGTGAGTATCCCTTCATCAATTCCATCATATCATCATTCATTCTCATCTCGTGATTAGCCAATAGTGGCAGAAAATCGACACTAAATAACAAACAAAATAAAATTGCAGTGACATAATGAGATATCTTCTTTGGGGAGGAATGACAGTACGGGTAACTATTATTTTTTAAGTATTCAACAATACTATCTTTTCAAGCAAACTACTTATTTTTTAGAAAAGTCAAAGGAAATCACAGCCACCTTAAACTACTCCTGAATTTTTGTTATCTAGCGTCGCTTTTCTTCCACTTTTGACTAATTGCGACCTTGTAACTGATGAAGGCACGGACTCGAATGTGGGACTTTCAGTGGCAATATCGAAAGTAACTTAACAGGCTCGGTCACCGAGCCAGCTTACGCCTGGCCACGCTGATGTCGAATAGTAATATTAGATATGAAACTTTTTTCATAATAAAATAAATATGAACGAATGTGTCATTTATATTATCATCGTTTTATTGAGGAATATGGGGAATACATATTTGCAGTCATTGTCAAATTTAGAAGATTGGAAATTGAAATGCGATACAATATGCAAGCTGCCTATGTGGCATCCCTCACCAACCTTGAGGTCCTCCCCGATCGCTTAGTGGTAGCGCCTTCGCCTTGTAATCAAGGGGTCACCTTGATACAATGAAGTCAGTGGCGGCTTGTAATCACACATTTGCGATTATCTCGAAAACGGCTCGTTTGCAGACCCATGTTTACTGAGACTTTTTGCTTCTATTATCGTGTACTTTCACCTATGTCAGTTTGCGCTATCACTTTTGAGACACCCTGTATATAGTATATTTTAATTGCATTTTTGTGTAATGTCCTCATGAATACACGATCGTGTGCCTCCCCGATGGCGCAGTGGTAGCGTCTCCTTGTAATTAGCTAAACGAAAGTAATGCTTGTTATACCTCACGTAAGCAACAAATTTCATTCCAGCTAAATTAATATCCATTTTTTTTTTTTTGCTCTCCTCACATCTGTCCCCTTCCCTTTCCCAATCAGAATATCGAATTGCGCGAAGTCATGCAACACATTTAATGCATTATCATGAAAAAGCAATATGGCTAATGTAACCATTCACGAAAAATTCATAAATGCTTTCTGCGCTACACATTGATTCAGATTTTTTGTACCCTGTACATGACCGGCGAACTTTTGACTGTGATGATGTGTGCTTTGCGCAGGAAGGAAGCTCTCAAATTGAACGAAATATGCACATTCGGTTCATTTTAATATTTCCAGAAGTTCGAGATTTTTGGCGCATGCAATTAACAAGTTTGTCCGAAGTGTTCCGGTAAGCATGCGACAAGAAAATTGACAATTCCCACAAAGTAATGGGGTTTTCTATTTTCTTTAGTTCTCTAAAAACTTATTTTCGCATTGAGTAGTGCAGTGGCACAGGAATGGAACAAGGCGGTATATTTTACTCTTGAAATTTTTCATAGTAATAATAATTAATCGACATTGTACAGAATATCTTGGACCGAAAAATGTAAAACGCTGCGGTCGAAACCATTTCAATTTGTAATGAAAAATTTTGTGTTAAGTTGAATCTATTCCACAGCAGAACACGGTTGTCTCTCGCCTTTGCAGTTTATCTTTGGTAATTTGTTGAATCTGTTACCGTCCATTACAAAGCACTATTCATATTTCCAGTTCTCTGACATATTTTCACTATAGTGACTTTCGTGTACGAATTTTTTTTAAAAAAAAAAATCATAAAGCTTCCGAACAATTGTCTCCCGTTTCAGACAAAGAAGTGAAGAATCAGAGGATAACCCCGTTAGTTCCGTACTTTCATAGAAAATTTCAAAATCACGTTCTTTGATGTACGTCATCGTGTTTGCTTGGCGCCATATAAAATCCTCAGGTTTTATGTAAAAGCATCCAAGCGACTCAGTAGTGCCTTAATCTCCTCAACCCCATCCCGTATAGCTACTGGAGAGAACTTTGTATACGCCAAGTAAAAAGAAAACAAAATTTTAAAAAATCTCCGCTACTCCGCTGCCCTAGTGTGTTAGGATTCTGCAACGAGAATGAAGTGGGGAGACTGAGACGTCTTTTTAAAGATTGAAACGAGAATTGGATCAGAACCTTCGAGACTTGTCGAGACGAGACCGAGACTTACTTCGCGATTCTCGTCTTGTTCGAGACTTTGGTAAACAAATTTGTAAATTATCCTCATAAGAGAAGGAAATAAATAATAAATAATGTCCAATGAGTGTTTCGATCTTTGGTTTATTGTGCGTAATATAGTGGTTTGAATTCATCTTAAAACGCTTCATCCAGTTCCAACTAGCATATGAGCGTAAAAGAGACTTAAAAATATGCTATTAAATTTTCCTTGAACTCATGTCTGCCAAAAATAATTTCATTAAAGAAATTTGAACAACGGTGTTTTGTGATGTGTGCCTTTTTTGGGGGTGCATCATAGACTGGGGGTTGGAGATGGGTGAGCTTATATTTACAGGAAGCATTACACTCTCACTAGATCCCTCACTTTTGTTGCAAATGTGTATAGTAAAGTTATTTTTACTATTATTTACATAAATAGGAATTTGAGCAAAATTTAATTATAAATTATGAAAAATTGCCATACATGCAACCATTTACGAGATAAATGTACAAAATTTATTCTCGGAGAAATGGCAGCGGTTTCCATCCTTGATGGTATGAACTTTATATATGTTATTCTGCAAATTTGTTTTTAACACAATGGTGAAATATTAATTTCTATTGGTTTTTTTTACCCCAAACTATATCTTTATTGAACTAATATGTAAATTTCCTAGCAACATATTGATGGAAATCAATGTTATTAAATAGACAGGACTAGAACGTGTAATGTCACATGACAAGTTAAAATGTAGTTTACGACTTCAAATCAAGGTACGCGTGCATAGTGCATTTCTACACATAAAGCAGAAATTTTCCCTTTAAAACCACTTGTTGGGAACGCTGTTTGAACTGCACGTCATACAGCTCGAATTGAATTTTATGGATGAAATTGGAAACCTAGATCACAGAAGGTTTAAACGGAATTTGGGAAGCCGCAGAATAGTCTGAATCATGTTAAGAAAATCGATTTGTATTTGTATCTTTCTACGTTTACGTGTGCTTGGAAATCAAACTAAGTAAATTTAAATGACCCAAATTTTCCCTTTTATAATTTGGCGGTTTTCCAGTAAAGTCGCTACTTAATTAACTGATTAGAAGAGTTTTAATAGTCTACTTAGTCACCTAACGTTTATTGTACCTTCTTTGTTCCAGCTGTTTCTGAATCGTAATTATCGAACACGCAGAAACATGATTAAAACGTGATATGTTATGTAATTATCCTCTCCCAATATAATTATATTACAGTATTTTAGATATGCTCTTGCAATGCAAAATTCACGTACATATATTTATTTTCCTCATTTCTATTCTTTCATTTTCCCTTGGTGATTAATATCAAGAAACCTTCATTTTTATCTCTTTACATAACCTAAAAATAACTTTTGTGAAAGTGCTTTTATTTGTATAAGTTATAATTTCAGTAGATGGGGCTAAATGAAAGATAACATTTTAAAAAATTAAACGAGTTGTTCAAATGTGCAATTCATGTACTACAAAGTGTTTTTAATCAAAAAGCAATTCAGGAAACCTTCCCAATGTCATGTAGAAACAGGGGGTAATTAAATTACTCATAGAACTTAGAAATAAATAAAATTGCATACATTTAATAGTAACGAAGTGGTTGCACGGGTGTTGTTAGCGGGAGACAAAAGGGAAGCGTCCCCCTTCAATAATTCAGAGACGGAGGGCGAGGGGAGAAGCATTTTTCTGTGCGGCTTAACACACAAATCAAAACAGACCCATTTGCTGATTGTCAACAATTGGTAGTAGTATAAAATACAATATTATTGTATTATCTCTTCACAAACAATCTCATCTAACAATTCTATAACAGTTCCGTTCAGCTCTGTGTCTGTGCGGGGATAAACATCAGTACAGCACAGCTCTGTTGCTCATCTTTTCAGCAATGTGTCTGTGCAGGGATTTGTACCTAATAACATCAGTACAGCACAGCTCTGTTAGAGTATAGATTTAATTATATTATTATTGAAACATCTAGAAATTATTCTTCAAACAAATATCATCTAACAATTTCATAACAATTCCATGGTCAGCTCTGTTGCCCATCTTTTCAGCTCTGTGTCTGTGCAGGGATTTGTACCTAATAACATCAGTACAGCACAGCTCTGTTAGAGTATAGATTTAATTATATTATTATTGAAACACCTAGAAATTATTCTTCCTAACAATTCCATAACAATTCCATGCTCAGCTCTGTGTCTGTGCGAGGATTTGTACCTAATAACATCAGTACAGCATAGCTCTGTTAGAGACATTTAATTCTTCACATTTATATCCATAACAGCTCTGTGTCTGTGTGAGGCAAGCACAGCTCTGTTAGAGATAGGGATATTGAGTATTGAAACATCTAGAAATTATTTCAATAATTAAATCTATACTCAATATCCCTATCTCTAACAGAGCTGTGCTGTACCGATGTTATTAGGTACAAATCCCCGCACAGACACAGAGCTGAGCATGGAATTGTTATGGAATTGTTAGGAAGAATAATTTCTAGGTATTTCAATAATAATATAATTAAATCTATACTCTAACAGAGCTGTGCTGTACTGATGTTATTAGGTACAAATCCCTGCACAGACACAGAGCTGAAAAGATGGGCAACAGAGCTGAGTATGGAATTGTTATGAAATTGTTAGATGATATTTGTTTGAAGAATAATTTCTAGATGTTTCAATAATAATATAATTAAATCTATACTCTAACAGAGCTGTGCTGTACTGATGTTATTAGGTACAAATCCCTGCACAGACACATTGCTGAAAAGATGAGCAACAGAGCTGTGCTGTACTGATGTTTATCCCCGCACAGACACATAGCTGAACGGAACTGTTATAGAATTGTTAGATGAGATTGTTTGTGAAGAGATGTTTCAATAATAATATAAATCTATACTCTAACAGAGCTGTGCTGTACTGATGTTATTAGGTACAAATCCCTGCACAGACACAGAAAATGGATCTAGATATAATAATTCTATACTCAATAATAGCTATACTTAGGTACAAATCCCCGCACAGACACATGTTTCAATAGATATTAATTAACAGATCTGTGCTGTACTGATGTTGCTCAGACACATAGGAGCATGAATAAGATTGAAGAATAAAATAATGTCTATATCAATAGTCTATACTTATTATCCCTATCCCTGTGCTACTGTAATTAGGTACAAATCCCTGATATTTGTTAGATGCGATCCTAACTGAGCTGTGCTGATATTATTAGGCACTATGAAAATTCTCACAGAGCTGTACAGGAACAGGTTTCAAATCTCACAGACACAGAGCTGTACAGCTTGGAACTGATTGGGAACAAGGTTTCAAATCTCACAGACACAGAGCCTTGCTGATATTTCTACAACATGGAACTGTTATGGGCAGGAATTGTTAGATGCACTCAATATTCCTATCTATTATAAACACAGAGCTGTTATGGATATGGAGGTGAAGAATTGAATGAATCTCTAACAAAGCTATGTTGTTGTACAAATCTCACAGACACAGAGCTGTACAGCTTGGAACTGATTGGGAACAAGGTTTAAAATCTCACAGACACAGAGCCTTGCTGATATTTCTACAACATGGAACTGTTATGGGCAGGAATTGTTAGATGCACTCAATATTCCTATCTATTATAAACACAGAGCTGTTATGGATATGGAGGTGAAGAATTGAATGAATCTCTAACAAAGCTATGTTGCTGTACAAATCCCACACAGACACAGAGCTGAGCATGGAACTGTTATGGAATTGTTAGTTGTGAAGAATAAAATAATTTTTAAATTTATATAATATCCCTATCTCTAACAGAGCTGTGCTTGCCTCACACAGACACAGAGCTGAGCATGGAACTGTTATGGAATTGTTAGATGAGATTTGTTTGTGAAGAATGAAATAATTTTTAAATTTATATAATATACCTATCTCTAACAGAGCTGTACTGTTTTGCTCTACATAGACACAGAGCTGAGCATGGAACTGTTATGGAATTACACAGAGATGTTATAGATATGGAATTGAATATTCTGTCTCTAACAGAGCTGTGTTGTTTTGATGTTATTAGGTACAAATCCCCACACAGACACAGAGCTGAGCTTGAGAAGAATGAAATAATTTCTAGATGTTTCAATACTCAATATCCCTATCTCTAACAGAGCTGTGCTTGCCTCACACAGAGCTGAGCATGGAACTGTTATGGAATTGTTAGATGAGATTTGTTTGTGAAGAATGAAATAATTTTTAAATTTATATAATATACCTATCTCTAACAGAGCTGTGCTTGCCTCACACAGACACAGAGCTGAGCATAGAACTGTTATGGAATTGTTAGATGAGATTTGTTTGTGAAGAATGAAATAATTTTTGATATTTCCAGATACATCAAATCCAAATCTCTTGTTCCTGAATTTAAATTGAGATTCTCAAAATTGTAAAGTGTATTGTGTGCTCCATGATGCTCACATAATTTGTGGAGAGGCATTTTATGGCCTATTTCTGGTGCATAGGGTCTAGCTCCTGATCTAGAAAATTACAAAATATGCCTTGCAATCTAAATTATAGAGGGCAATCACACAAATATTTCCATTCAATTTTGTTTGGAAATGTTGATGACTGTGCAGAACAAGCATAAGTGAAATATTTCATGCTATATTCTTTATGGAATTTTGGGCATATTTTTGTGAGAATTCTGCTTTTATCTAGATTACAATTCATTTAGTGCTTAACCCAATTGGGGATGGATATATTTTTATTGCATTGATTACAATGTTTTTGATTTGGCATTTTTGTTGTTGTTTATTATATAAGATTTCCTGGGGTCCAAATCAAAATTCTATGCTTAATAAAAAATATAAGTTGGGTTCAGCAGTGTGATTTGTATGTGTGTATGTGTATGTGTGTGTGTTAATATTTTTGGCTTTGGTATTTTTGTTGTTTGTTTATTATATAAAATTTCTTGGGATTCAAATCAAAACTCTATACTTAATAAAAAATATCAGTTGGGTTCAATACAAACAAAAAAACTGCATAGCTCTATGTCAATTAGTTCTTGAGATATTAATTATTTTGTATTTAGGAACCACTTTGGCCCCCCTGCCAAAAATTGGCTTTTATTGTATCAGTGTATATTGTTTCTATGACCTTACTTGGGTTATTCCGCCAAATTATATGCTTCTAAGTCTCCTATACTTTGGTGGAGCCTGTTCAGGTTCTATCCCCCGCGATGTGGGTTCCACTGCCGATCCAGCAATGGTGAAGAATCTGCACTGTGCTCTGGCTTATATAGATTTACAGAGCCAATAGAAACCCTGCTTATTTAAACCAATCAGAAAACACCACATCATCAACAACACATGCCCAATAATTTATTGCATAATATTGCACAACATGATGCAATAGAAGTGGACTGGAAGTAAATATGTATGGGTGTGGGTGGGTGTGGGTGGGGGTGGGTGGGGGTGGGTGGGGGTGCATCTTGGCTTAGTTTTAAGTGCTGTGTTCAAAATAAAAATATGGTGGCTGGTAGCTGTATCCAAGCCCTATTATAATTTTTGTTTCTGCATTCTGTCACTAATTTTGATCCTAGGACAATTATATTTATGGGGGTGACTCTGCATGGCCCCCAGAGCAACATACTGAAATTTTGAAAAAATCGATTATTTTATTTTTGCAATTTTCACTAGTTTTGATCCTAGGCAAGTTATATTCCTGGGGGTGACTCTGCATGTTCCCCAGAGCAGCATACTCAAATTTTGAAAAAATCGATAATTTTTTGAATTTTGATTATCTCTGGAACCATGAATCCTAGAGACATGGGGTTTGTTGCTTTGGCCTGGGCATGGCAAGATGCAACTTTTTGATCTTTATAATTTTTCAAAAATCTCTTGTTGTTCTCTAGATCTTGAATAACTTGCCTATTTTTCAAGATAGGTGCATGGGGGTTGCATATTTGAAGTTTAGAAGTTTTGTGAAAAAATCGATAATTTTTTGGATTTTGATTATCTCTGGAACCATGAATCCTAGAGACATGGGGTTTGTTGCTTTGGCCTGGGCATGGCAAGATGCAACTTTTTGATCTCTATAATTTTTCAAAAATCTCTTGTTGTTTTCTAGATCTTGAATAACTTGCCTATTTTTCAAGATAGGTGCATGGGGGTTGCATATTTGAAATCTAGAGGCTGTTTAGAAGTTTTGTTAAAAAATCGATAATTTTTTGAATTTGAGATTTTTCAAAAACTATCAGTACTGGAGACTTGAAATTTTGTAGGCATATTCTAGGCATGATTCTCTACATTTTTTGTCTCTATAATTTTCCTGATATATGCAATATTTAAGCTGTAAATGCCTAATTTTTATAAATAGAATTTTCTGAAAAATGCAATATTAGCAAAATTGTTAATATTTTGAAATCTATACATGCTAGGGCACTATAGCAGTTACTATACTTAAGATATCATACAATATCAAAAAAGGCATATTTTTGACAGGTTTATGGACAACAATCTCACAGAATTGCCTTTTGTAAGTGTAGGCAAATCAATCTGAGGGGGGTCATACTTTCTCAGGAACTTCCCGAGGGCATTTTTACAAAAATCTTGGATTAGACGGGGTTCCACACTTGAGCAAAAAGCTCATATGAGCATGTTGAGCAAGTTTTAAGTGTAGGCAAATCTGCCTGAGGGGGGCTCATACTTTCTCGCTCCAATAATATTGTATTTACTACTACTATTGGTATATGTAAATTAGTCTGAATTATAGTAGGGATGGTTTTCCCTACTATAATTTAGTTTCAATAGTGGCTTTAAACATTTTTTCAGATTTTCGGAGAGGTATTTCGAAGGAGGTAGACGAGTTGGAATTCTCCGTCTTTTACTATGTCACCAATTTCTGTTACAAATTTTAGCCATTCCGAAATTCTTAGATTCTTCGAAGAAAAGTTTCGGTCTCTCTCCCCTTCTGCTGGCATTTGTTTGTGATTAACGCTCCTGAATAACTGAGATTCTATTCAACCATCTCTGGTAATCTGTGTGAGTAAGCAATCCACAAACTGTGTAACCGCGAGGTTTTGCCAAGACATTGCATCAGGCTACAGTTCCTTACACTGAAATAAACTGTCATATGACATGGAAAATTTTCATTTTAATAGAAGAGGAAGTTTCTGAGGCAAAAAACAAAACCAAATGTGGTTTAAAATTCTTCATAAACTTCAAAATTTATGTCAGCATTTTCTCTCATACGATCAAACTAATAAATATTAGGAGTTGTTAAATATACTTTTTAACCATTAATATAATATAGACAGTTATCATATTAATTTACTAAATTAATGATCCGTATCAACATTGATCTTATAGCAAAAAAGACAAATGTGGTAACATAAAAATCGGGATATTTTCAGGTTCAGGCTGCAGTAGAAAAATTGGAAAAGAGATAGGACTATACTAACTCAAGATCTGTTCTCATGACAACAAATAATCTCTTAATGAAAAGACACCTTTTTTTCCCTATCTTCCGGGAAATAAGTTATCGAAGTGCCCTGAAACCGTAGATTCAAAAACTGTTCATTCAAATTCTTCTCAGCCGTACATATCAGATGGCAACGAAACTGGGTAAGGATAAATTCAGGCGATATTGAGAATGCTCATGAAAAATCTGCTGTTCATCTATTGACTCATCTTTGATCAGCCGAAGTCGCCAGTAGAAGCAAAATTTTCAGCAAGACTGACTCAGCAGATGTTAACTTCAAAATGTTTGATGATAATTGGTAGCTTTCTGATGACATTTAAAAATTATCAGAAATTTCATGGAACCTTTTAAAGGTACGTCAAAATATGTCCTGTTTGAAGGAAAGATACTTCCTGCTTTCAATCTAGTAACTTTTGCAACTATTTTCTCGTGTAGATCAAATTCATTATGCTTATTTGATTTATTACATTCTACCTGCTATTTTTAGAGATCGGCACGTAACAAGTGTCACAGTATTCAGGAATATGTGTCCTTACATATCTTTACGAAATTAGTTTGTACTTGTTTCTATTCAAAACTATTTTTAACTTTGCAACGTCCCACCACACTTCAATTAGGGCGGCAGGTTAGGAAGGAGGCCTGGTGCTCCCAGACAAGCCGGGCAGGTAGAACCTTTCACCTATCAGCCGAAGCTATTAGACCAGGTAGTTAAGTTGCTGCTAGGCTCTTCTTCTTCTTTCTTCCTCCTTTCTTCCTTCTGGGATGGCTGCTAGGCTTCTGGCTGGATGGCCGGTTTTTCCCAGGATGTTTGCCAGTTAACATCCGGGAGCCAACTGAGCTCCGGTGCGGTGCGGTGCGGTAATATATCATAATCGATATGGAGTGTCATGCTTATATTTGACTCCAATCTGTTATATTCTGTAGAGAACATCTTTAACAATTAACTTCATATACATAATAACAAGAACAAGCTTCGGCAACTGTCGCTCGAAGTTTAAAATATTGTGTTCCCAAAGTGAACGAAACAATTACAATCACCACATACATAACACAACAATCAAAAATTTTCTCCAATCTCGGGAGTTTAATGCGGAAATGATGAGGCCTCTCCGACCCCAGCATGCTAATTAATGGATTTGTGTGTCCTCTTATTTTATTCCAAAAGGATACTTTGGCTTGTCGTAGTGCTACATCAAGAAGCTCTAAATTCAGATCTTCATGTATCTGGATTATGCGAGTAAGAGGAGGATGCCTTCCAATTGCTCTAGCAGCTCGATTTTGGACTCTTTGCAGTTTAAATGAGACTTCGCTGCATGCTGCCAGGCGGGACTGGCGTATAGTAATATTGGCCGCACCATCATTTTATATAAATGCAGGCGTGTCTCGAGTGTGAGTTCCCTGGACAGGAACATTGGGTATATATATATCCTATCCTCTGTTTGGCCTTCTTAGTCTGGGCATTGATGTGTGGTCCGAAGGTAAGGCGTTTATCAATCAACACCCCCAAGTATCTAACTTGTTCAGCGCTGGGTACATCTCGCTGAAATAGTTGCAAGTTGGCCCCTTCTTTACCATTGGATAGACTAAAAACGACTGAAATACTCTTTTCTGGATTCATCTTAATTTTCCACCGCTGAGCCCAACGTTCGAAGATCGGCAGGAAGGTTTGCATCTGTTTCTGACACTGAAGCACACGTTTGCCGGTAGTGAATAGTGCAGTGTCGTCTGCGTATGTGGCAATTATCCCTTTATCTGGGGTGGGTACATCTGCCCTATACAAGGAGTAAAGTATCGGAGAAATCACCGATCCTTGAGGTACCCCAGCACGAACCAGTCTTGGCGTCGATTTCTGCCCATTTATGGACGTAATGAAACTTCGGTTAGACAGAAAGCTGGCTATGACCTTTCTATAGCTGAGTGGAAGCCTCATTCGTCGCAGTTTATACAGGAGTCCAGCATGCCAAACTCGATCGAACGCCTTTTGTACATCGAGAAATAATCCTAATGCTCGGCGCTTCCAATCAAGGTGAATCGCTGCATAGTCAACGACGCGAACAGGTTGTTCGTTCGTCCCATGGGAACGGCGAAAACCAAATTGGTGATCTGGAAGCAGATGGTTAGTTTCTATGATCTCATGAAGTCGTCGTTGCATAACTCGTTCAAAAAGCTTGCTAAGATGAGAAAGCAAACTGATGGGACGGTAATTGTTGGCATTTTGTGGATCCTTTCCAGGCTTTGGTAGTACGATAAGTTTTGCCAATTCCCACTGAAGTGGAAAGTAACCAAGCTTCAGGATGTTTGTAAATAACTTTGCCAAAAAGACGTAACCCTTACGGGACAGATGCTTCAGTGCAGCTGGCGGTATCCCGTCTAAGCCGGCAGCAGAGTTGTTTTTCCGTGTTGCATTTGCCACCTCGCGAGGCGAGACAGGTGGAACATCCAACGACGAAGGCTGGCGTTGAAGACGTTGGAAAGCAGCATCGACGATCTGTTCTGTAACAGCGTCATGGAGATCATTGTTTGGTTGAAACTGATCGTAAAAATGATCGGCTAGAAGCTCAGCCTGCCTCTGGGGATCCATAATTGGGCCTGCAGGGCTATTAATGGCCGTCATAGTAGGCTGTTGTCGTTGATTTAAGTTACGAGCAATCTTCCAAAATGTAGGATCAAGCTCTGTCAGTTGGCCAAGTTTGCGATCCCATTGGTGGATTCGTTCACGGTGTAAGTATTGGTGAAGGTGACGCTGAAGGAGCATCCAGTCTCTCCGGTGGATGGGCGATCTGGAGCGATGCCATCGTCGGCGAGCCCAACGCACAAGTCGTGTTAGAATGTACAAAACAGAGTAGCCTGAGTAGAGAGTGGATCTCTGGTGAATGTCGTGGATTGGCACCAGGAATCTGCGATGACGTTGGTGAAGATAGTAACACCCCTGTCGATGTCTGCAGATGATGACAACGGAGTAGTTAGGTCAACGGAATTGTGGGCACGAGCGGTAAAGAGAGTCCAATCAGTAATAGCTTCTCATAAGGTGCGGAACTGATGTTGATATAAACCGTATCCGATGGAAGCAGACAGGGAGATGATCGGAATCGAGGTCCCAAGTTACAAATGGCATAGTGCTGAGGCCGACATCTTTGGTCAGCATGACATCTAGCACATAGGGGCGACTTCCATTGCGTGGATAATGTGTCGGTTCATGAGGAGCAGAGATGGAAAAAGCCAGCTGATCCATTATACCTGCCAAAACGTTTCCGGCTGTGTTGGAGGTGATAGAATGCCAGTCACCGTGTTTGGTGTTCAAATCGCCCCCCAGTACAATTCAATCGCCAAGTGTTTCTAGTACAAGGAAATCGTTGGTGGCCAGAACTTCTTGTGGAGGCTTATATGCTGAAATGACAACTAGGTCTTCATTTGGTGCATGGAGCTTCACCGCCAAGGCTTCCAACGAAGCTAAAGGTGGAACTGGTATCTTGATAGCAGTGAGGCCACGTTTAACAAGTATTAACAGACCTCCCTTGCGACGACCAAATCGATCTTCTCGAAATATTTTGTAGTTGGGAACTGTCCATGTAATATGAGGTTTAAGATGAGACTCATTGATAAGAGCGACATCTATATTCCGTGAGTATAAATAATGTTGAAGCAATAAGGTCTGTTTTTCGATGCCATTGCATTAAAGACAAGCAGATTTATCTGACGTAGAAGTCCGTTGCGATTAAAAGCACCCATCACTTTGCATTTCAATAAGTGTTTGCAGAACAATCGTGACATAGTTCATGCTGGTTGTAGCGCGTGACATTCGCTGGAGTCCTCTATTAATGTGATTCAATATCTTCTCGAAGTGCATTTTATTAACCATATCCAGTAGAGATTTGAATATGGAACCCACATCATCTTCGTTTTCTTCATTAGCCTTAGGACGTTGTCGTCGTCTGTTGTCTGCCACACTACTCACGGTATTTGCATAGCTGGTGGTATCCTGAGAGGAGGAGGTTACGGCTGGAGTGGTCAAGGACTCTGTGTTCGCATTCGACGCTCGTGTAGACTGTGTCGGTTGTACTGTTTGCCGTTTCGCCATGGCGGTGAAGTATCGGCAACCACGGTAATTTGCCGGGTGATTTTCCTTACAATTACAGCAGACTGCGGGTGTTTCTCTGTCCTTCTTTGTACAATCTGCGGTAAGGTGGTTACTTCCACATTTCACACAACGTGGTCGAGCTGCACAGGTACTTTGGGTGTGGTCCAGGCGCTGACATCGGTGGCATTGTAGGATGCTGGGTGGTCGATATGCCAGAATCTTGATCCGATAATAGGAAAGGTACTCTTCTGTATAGATGTCAGTAGACTTTTCGTTCCTGCGAAGTATGACCAGATACAGAGGTATTTGCTT
Organism: Lepisma saccharinum; assembly: GCF_977018435.1. NCBI lineage: Eukaryota > Metazoa > Arthropoda > Insecta > Zygentoma > Lepismatidae > Lepisma > Lepisma saccharinum. The sequence continues at coordinate 144,141,522 of NC_139229.1, forward strand.
CCGGACGTGAGTTTTTCGGTCCCTCTGCGTCATGCGTTGTACATTTTGCACATCGTAACCTTTCTTTGCTAACTCCGCAAACAAAGTATCATAAGGCACGTTGATAGGCAATTGCCTGATTACGACCTTCAGAGGACGATCTTGTCGAACCGGTGCACTTGCAAATTCAATCTTCTTGGTGGTGAGGTTGCGTTCGAGAGATTCGAAGTCAGCAGTTGTTTGACAGTGAACTCGGTTACTGCTAGCTGTATATCGAATTCGCGGTTCGGATTTCAGAATATTGTGCAGCGTAGCCACAAATGTGTGCGGGGACGATACATTGTAAATAAATATCGGAGGTATCTTGCGATTGGACGAAGTTGTTTCACCCGCGAATTCAATTCCATCTTGATGTCCGTTGGTGGCAGATGTTCCTGCCATAGAATCAGAGTCCTTGGTATAAGTCTGAAGAAGCTGATATGCGTTGGACACTGGCACTGAGGCAGCAAGCGGCACAGATTGACTAGGCTTCGCAGCTTTCCTTGGATTCACTAACTGAAAACCATCGAAGTTGGTATCTTGCGAGATTCTTCAAAATCTAGCCTACTCACGGGTATGGGGTTCAGGCCACCACGAAAACCACCTCTTGGGTAGGGATGATGTTGAGGGATGGCGCCGATATTTCTGGATTTCAGATCTTGGAAATGTGGAGTCATCTGGGCTGCTGGCGTGCTATCCTGGTTGGCAGTCTCTGTTGATAGGTTCTCTTCCATCTCGACCTCGTCTGACCAGTCGCGTCCTCCTTCGGTACTCATGGCTGAAGAGATGAACAACACACCGGAAGGAATGCGGTCGTCTAATGAAATATTCTGCTTGTCCGACATCTAAGCACAGGTTCCACAACTAGGCGACATCTTCCGTAATCCCCTGCCGTGGCTTGGTATCAACCACACCAGGGACTCCCTGAATCCTGCTCCTGACTGAGCCTGTGTGATGGATCCCCGTGTGATGAGCTCCGGTCTCGCTGCGCTGGGTTTTATACACGCGGTGGCGCATGGTCGGTGAAAATTCTAACTAAAAGTACGCGTTGCCAACTCATTTTTTTACATATAGCAAACTCCGTACTGGGAATTATCGTGATTTGACATTGAGAAAACACTAGTGGAAAAATCACTAGATGCACGTGCTACCATAACTAAAACTGTGTGCATCCAGACAATACAATTAATAATGAGTCACGCAGGACTCTGCAATACTAAACAGTTTAAATGACAATAATTGATAACGTTTACAGAATACTGCGACCACGGAGGGTCTAATAATAAGTGAAGCTAATAAACTTAGAGGTGGATCCGTTAACGTTTACAGAATACATTTAAACTAACAGCGTACGCCCCGCAGGGACATTCCGCTTAACTCTTTTATCCGATATTAAAAAGAATATAGCGACCACGCAGGGTCTAATAATAATTGAATGGCGACCAAGCAGGGTCGTTACATATGCCCCTTCCTCGGACGAAAATTTTGTAGAAATTTAAATCTTATAATTTATGAAAAATTTTCACGAAACATTAATTTCAAATTCAATAGAAAATATTACAGTAATAAGAATCTCTGTTTCTTCTACACTTTAGTCACTAGGTTATCTTCTTCCCCTACCACTTCTCTTCTCCGCTCCCATGAACACCTGTAGAGGCGAAGGTTGTCAAAGTTGACTCGGTCGACGGGTTGCCTGGTCCTGGGGTGAACTAACGTTGCTGTGTTGTTCCCAAGAAAAGTAAAGTAAAAAAGTAAAGTGTGCCCCTGTGCATAGCACCACGCCATGAAGGCGTATAGGGGGTGTGGGGGTAACGCCCCACACTTTCTTGATCCGGTCGTGAGTGGGGATGATGTGATCAGCATCACGCCCCTGACCGCCTTTACCCCCCAGGGTTTCCCCCAGGTACCCATGTTATTCGACGCTGGGTGGGCGCCGGGGCCGCTTTCACCGTTAGAAAAGTTCCCGGATTTGAACCGGCCGGGGATCGAACCCGGGACCTTTAGCATGGTAGTCAGACGCGTTACCGACTGAGCCACCGCGGCCAACCAGTTGTTCCCAAGATCAGAGGCTAAATAAGGTCCAATATACACTTCGAAGAGCTTAGCTATTGTTTTATTCTTCCTCGAACTAAGCTTATGATTTCGAACAAGAACCAAGTCGTCTTCGTGCAGGTCGAGCGCATGGCCTTTAGTCTTAAATTTTCGTTTCATATTTCTAGTGCGCTCTTTGGACTTGGCTAGAAATAGCTTTTGGTTCCAGTTGGAGATTTGCGGGTCTACTTCGTTAAGTAGTTACATCAAGGTAGAATATCATATGGATATCTTGACATCCACTGCGAATAATTGAAAATGTATTGGTTACATCTAATGCCCGATAGCATTCTAATTTTTATATTACTCCGGTTATAGTTCTATTTAAAATTGCCTATTTCTCGTTGTTTGTCTGGGAGACTTAAAAACAAAATTACATGTGCACAATACGAAATCCGTACCTTTAAATAATTGTATGTTCGTATGTGAAAAGTTATTGTAGTAGTAGAAAATCACAGCTAAACTTAGTTTCTACTTTGTTTATTTAACATCTCTTTTCTACCTCTTGGATTAATCACGGCTATGAACGAAAGACTGATGAAAGTGTTGATGGGCCAAACATATTAATACATTTATGCCAGCCAAGAGTTTGACCCTGACACCTCTAGCTTCAGCTGACCACTCTATCACGTAGGCCATCCACAATTGATTGATTTCTCTTACTAAGTAAAAGAAAAGGTAAAATGCTCCCCTGTGCTTAGCACCACTCCATGAAGGCGTATAGGGGGTGTGGGGGTAACACCCCACACTTTCTTGATCCGGTTGTGATTGGGGGTGATGTGATCAGCATCACGCCCCTGACCGCCTTTACCCCCCCCCCCACAGGGTTTCCCCCAGGTGCCCATGTCATTCGACGCTGGGTGGGCGCCCGGGCCGCTTCCAACGTTAGAAAAGTTCCCGGATTTGAATCGGCCGGGGATCGAACCCGGGACCTTTAGCATGGTAGTCAGACGCGTTACCGACCAGACATCTTTTTTTTTATTATTAAGGAAAGCCCCTAAGCGGAAACTTTCCCCATCACACGTCATTCACTCATATCATTTACATTTCTATTTCAGGACTTTTCAGGACAGACAACCACAAATACCCATGCCTTACTCGGGACTCGAACCCGGAACCCCTGGCGTTGTAGCGCGCTCTGCTAACCACTTCGCAACGGAGGTCGATTCCTGAGCCACTAAGTAATCCAAATATTCAATAGCAATGAAATTTTATTAGTCAATTAGCTTCAGTATGTTTTACTTCACAGAAATTTTCTGCTTACTCAGGCACTTCGTAGGTAAATTGCAGATACAATGACGTGCTTACCTTTATGTTGTTTTTGTATAGATTTATCATACTGTTCCTTTTATAATGACAAGTCGATAATAGCAAGTAAGGAAGGTAAACGAATTTGTCGATATTCACGGATGATTCATATATTTAGCTGTCAGTCAATGCAGATGAATTACATTTTAATTATGCATTTAGTATTTCATTTGTCTGAATTCGTCTGCAAAACATGGGCTCAAAATCCCATTTGTTTAAGCACATTGTTCCGTACTCGCAATTAACCACATTAGGATACCAATGATATTATTTTTTTAGTTATTGTTAAATCTATAACATTATAAGGAGAGCTCGTATGGGTTATTCAACGAACATCGTTCGATGATGTAACATGATGGTACTTAATCTTATATCATCGAATGATGTCATGTACACAATTTCTTGCATAAGTGTTAACTTACGTTCAATCATCCTTGAAAAAACTTAATCGGAAAACAGAATATCCAAAATAGTATTTTCCCATAAATTTGTTACGATTTCGATTTCAGATAACATTAGATTTTAGATAAGAATCTACACGTTTCACATAAAGCTGTGAGCTGTGTCAACTATCTTAATCAATCTCGTAGGAATTATATTACCTAATAATGTGCTTTAATTTTTGTAGATGTTTCGTCGATCGTTGATGGAGTGTACTCTGACATACATATTTTCAACTACTTTCCACTTCGGCTCACCGGCTCTGAGAAATGTTGAGATCACAAGCACTAGCTTATCGAAACTTCTAACTCCTATACTCCATGATGAGATGTTTGGACATAAGTGCATGATGGTAACCTCAGAAGATGTGAATGTGGTTGAGATTATAGCTCAAGTTGCCATTGTGAACATCTCTAACATACTTTCTGTCATCTACGCGATTAATAACATTTCACAAGACTCCGAGAGTGACACTTCTTTACTACTTCATGCAATGAACGAAGACTGCACTCTTTACGTCTTCAGTGTTGTCGAAGTGAACCAAATGCTCTCGTTCCTTCGGGAAGCTTCTAGGAAAACAACAGGAAGAATGAGACGAACATACATCGTAATATTCAGAGGATCCAAGAACAATATTGACAGATTAATTCGATTCAATTTACTGAAGCTGTTTCCTCACATCTACATTATAGTCTTGAGCAGATATGACCCCACCGAAGTTATTGATAATATAGTTTTTTCCATAGACAATAACCAAATGCCAGTAAGAATTAAATTGATTGGTACCAGAGGAAGTGAATCTTCAAGTAATATGAGTTTGGATTTGTCCAATACTCATCCTGATGCGCATTCACTCAACCTGTTATTTTACCCTTACAGTCCGTACACACTTGTCATGAACAATTCCAATTATGAAGGATTTGATTACAGAGTTCTCCTAGAATTCTCGAAGAAAATGAACTTTTCATGGAATGTTCATGTTTTTAATGGAGCTTGGGGCGACCCATCTGTGAATAAGTCTAGTTCAACATTCTGTGGAACTTTTAAACAGTTGAAATACGATGGGATTGTGCCTGAATTTTATGTCACTCACTTGATGTATAGTTATTTTGATATTTCTGTCACATACAGTCAAAACAGCATCAGCTTTCTGACACCAAGACCAAAGCGTTTGATGTATTTGTGGTCAATATTCACGCCTTTCACAATTTTTTCTTGGGCAGTTGTGTCTGCTTTTATCTTCTTTATCTCTATTATTCTATATTCATTTTCGATGTTACATCATCGTCGCTACTCTTCAAAGAGTCCTTATATGGATTATACTTACGCTCTCCTGCATTCGATTAGTATAACTGTTGGTTTTAGTGTCCCAGGTACACCTTTCTTTTTTAGGCACTTGATCACCAGCTTTTTTATGACATCTACACTGATGATCACCGCATACAACTGCAATCTAGTATCCCATCTCACGCTTCCCATTTACGAAACCCCAATTGAGACGCTAAAGCAGTTTGACGAATCTAGTTTGCAGTGGGGAACGGACGGTTTGTTAGAATGGGTAAAACTTTTCAAGGATGCTGCAGATCATCTAATCCAAAGTATAGGGATTGCATTACATATGTTTTGACGAAATAAGTAAATACACCTTTAAAAGAGTAATGGCGTGGGTAGGCCCGACCTCCTGGCCTCATAGGACGCTTCGCCACTGTATAAAAATAACGTGTTTTTCATGGGAAAAAAGTTATCCCCAGCTCGAAAAATGTTCTGCTATGCATATGAGGTAAGTAGAAATAATCTTTATTTGATAATAAACGAGTTTAATGTGTCTCCGACTCATCTAACTGGTACCAAGTTGTGTAAAATTTTCATGAAAGGTAGGTTAAGTGCTATATTCTGCAAGTGTTCTAGTTGGAGCCAAGTTTGGGAAAGTTTGTTTTAGTATGTCCAATCCACTGTATTCTCAGATAGACTGCTCGGGACTGGAACTACAGTTTGAAGTGGGTATGAATCAATGTGTAATGTGTCTCCACCAGAAATAAGACCTGGTATCTTTTGAATCCAAGTTTACAGAGTTGACAAGTAAGAAGTTTACAAGAATACAGAGTAAACGGCTATGCTATTGGGAAGGCTTTGTAGGAGTCATAGACAATTCTAACCGATTGTGTTGGATACATACTTCAGCAGAGAACGAGTTTTCAACAAGACCACCATGAGGAAAATACAATAGGTAGAAAAATTACATTGAAAAACAACAGTAATTACTTGTCAAAATGAAGTGAGATTCCCGCCCATTGAGGTCGATTACCAATAGTCCTGTCTCGAAACTTTCCCGTTTTGAATATATTTATATTTTTTTCTAATTTCACATAGATATTTTGTCACTTTTGACTAATCACGACAATGAGGATGAAGATGATTATATGGAATTTCAAAGGGACACTCATGAAGAAACACCATGAACAGACCGAGACTCTAACTCGAAAACGAGATTGAAAGCCGAGCCCTTATCGCGCGGTCCCCCAGACTTCGATTTCTCTTTCTCCCCCTCCCCAATACACACACAGACACACAAAATATTTTAGTTTCGCTGTTCGGAAAGGTTGGAAAGCCATTAGCTAGAGTCATGCTGGCGAACTATTCACCGATTTGTCTTTCCTGTAAAATCCATTCTTCGAAATTGGTGCCTGTATCGACCTTCTCTTATCACTAATTCCGCTATCAACTCCCACAAATGAACAATAGTCTACATGTCGACTTCTGTAGAACATCGGAAATGCTTCAAATCAATGTAAATGCATGCATTTTATATTCCAGGCGCTGTAAGCAGTATCTGGAATAAGAAATTTCTTTTTATGGATTATGGGTGTTGCTTACGAGATTCTCTCTGAATTTAATTAAAGCCAAGATTCTGGTATTTCCGTGAGTCGCACAAGCTACTTTGAATATAACTAGTCCAAAAAGTGATCAAGGCAGTCCGCATTTTTTTTGCTTCAAAATTGTGCAATTCCCTCAAAAGAACTGCTTAAATTTAAAATTCTGAAGTTTCTGTTACGAACATGTACAAGTATCAATCACTCCCCTAAAATAATGAAGCATTGTTATTAAAATGAAATATAATTTTCGTTTGACATTCAGTTTTAAGGAAGATGGTCCCCTCGGCCTCCCTTCCTTTCCATAAACCAATACAATACTAATGTTCAAATCAAAGAGAATGTAGAGGAGTGGAGCCTCAGAAATTATTTACCATAGCTTTTCTGTCACTTTTGGCTAATTGCGACGATGACAATGATTGGTGAAATTGATGAAGAGACACTCGCAAAGAATACTCATGTCCAGGCCGGGATTCGAACTCGGGACTGTATTTTATAAGAATTGGGATTAGGGCATTTGCAATTTTATATTTGATCTGTAGAATATTTCTTATCTTTATTAAAATTTACATTTAGGCATCGTAAAATGTCACAATGTGTCATCTCTTGTATTTTCAATTAAAAAAAATGTGATGACCTAATAATAATTAACAGAGCAAGTAAAATGGTTTCACTATAATAGCAACAACCACAAACAGGTAATAATCCACAGTTTATTTTATTTAAAATCTATATTTTCACCAATAGATCCAAGAGTATCATATTTTACCAAAGACATGAGATGCCAATATTCTTTACAGTGTGTCTCTGTGTGTGCCCCGCCATAAATGATTCTATAGATTTATTATTTAGGCTACTTGGGTGGGCAGGAAAGTATTTCCCGGTGGGTGCCCACTCATTGGTGGCAACATAGATTTGTATGTTGATGAAGTCCCATTGGACGAGATATCTCTTGTTAAACACGATCATTTTATTGCCATTGTCAACATTGGTTGATTGATCGATTAGCTTTATTTCACTTCGCCTTTTGTGCCACTTTTGGCTAATTTACGAAGATGGGGACGAGTGATGATATGATGAAATTCATGGATGGACACTCACAAATATCCATTCCCAGGCCGGGATTCGAACCGGGACCCCTGGCGTCGTAGCGCGATGTGCTAACCACTCCGCCACGGGGGCCGGCATTGTCAACATTCAATAACAACATTTTTTGAGAGTTCACTTGAATTTGAATGCTGTCACAAAGGTGCCCTTGGCCCTTTTGAGTTGAATCTGTTTGCTACAAAGTTGATATATCGATTTTTCATTAAAAATTAATAAATTTTCTAAATGCTAAATTGGCTACTACAGCGTGATTGAAACATGGAAATGATGAGAATAAACAGGGACACTAATAAAATATACCAAATGCATTTCCAAATACTAACGCACGTGCACGTAATGTGTATGTAATAACGAGTTTCTTATCCGCGTACTAGACTTGAATTAATGAATTTATTGTTACTGACGTTGCCAACAACAAAGCAATTACTAACGACACGCGAGCGTTCAAGGGGAATATTGTAGTCTCTTTTATGTCACTCCTGAAGGCCGAACGGAATTTCAGAAAGTTCGAAACATATTACAGTTGTAAGTCAATTTCTTCAGACAATTCTTGGATACTTGGCAACAACAGGTGATGATTTGGAAGTATTAAAAATCACGTTTATAGATGAAGGAATAGTAGGATTGTACCACAGATTGTACAGTCACGGACACTGCCGGCTTGTAACGATTCCATTGAAAGTCAATGTATTCATTACAAGTCGGCAGTGTCCGTGACTGTACATGTTGACCTGTATATGATTTATCATAGTTTTACAATTATTCATTAATTTGCAATATTAGAGCTTAATTTGGAGGAAGGAAAGCGATAATTACACTAGAATCAGATGTAGTGGCGTGCAGACCACTTGGTGTAGCAACTGATTATGTTAATGGGTAAAGCATCGCGCACCGCTCCTCCTTATCCCTCTTACACACGCAAATGTAGATTGCAATGTTGTTCCAATACAGACCAAAGAATTTAGCACGAAACATGAATGCTATTTATCTGTACCGCATCTGCAAATAGCTGAATCCTCTATGAAGTTTCATTTAAAGAATTAAGCGTGATTTGCATCTAACGTTTTAGTAGAGAGTATAAGGGGCATTCGACGAAAATGGCCCTAATATGGAAGTTATTATTGTTTTTAATTGTATTAAGGTTCAGATGTTTTTGAATGCACATAATTTAAACATTTCATCAATAAACGTATTTTTCATTTTCTTTTTTCCTGTTTCCAGTATTTCCATGTCATAGACCATCACTAAACCCACCTTTTGTTGCCTTCAAACATCAACAGTGTTGCCACTGTACCTCATAATTTTTTTTAAAACACCCATTTCGACCGCTACGCCTTTACGAGGCTTTTCAGGAATGGCTATACGCGAAAACGATCGGTTTTCTTCTCTGAACTATAGATGGCGAAATAGTCCACCTACCCAAGGTGGAAATTGACGTCCAAATTTCCGTACGAATGTTTGACATGCAATTTTCCATGCTTTGTGGAAAAATAAATTTATACTTTCACTTACATTTGGCAACACTGCATGAACAACACTGCACCCCGTTTGTTGTTTCTATGTTTAAAAATATCTACTTGGACAGGGCTAACATTTGGTGTATGACTTATGTATGTACAGGTTTCGGTTAAAAAGTAACGCCACTCTTAATTCCCAGTTGCGCCGTTCGTGGGACACCCTGTACAAAAGAAGAAAACTACGAACCAGAAATGATAGTACTTAGCCCAGTTCAAGTTATTGAACCCAGAGCGAGTACAGAGTGTCCGGCCGCATCCCAACCTACCTAACCTTTCCACAACAACACTTCATCCCCTTCCAACATACGCTCGCCACGCCCCATACGTCATCTAAACCACTGTTCTGGACCACACAATATTTATCGAAAATAGATAACTCAACACTAAAATATTATTAAATTCAATAAGACTCAAAATTACAACAAAACTCTATAAAAATTATGATCTCGATATAATATATTAATTCTAATAAATTCAAGCACAAGGCCTGTTCTGGGCACTAGAATGGGTCCACACTTTGTAGTTTGCGTCACCTTTATTTTATGTATTACATATGTTCTGTTTGTTTGTATATTATATGTATTTTTATATTGCAATTGATGAATAAATAAATAAATATGAGAATAGAAAGACGGGGGAACCGATCAAATTCAAACGACTGACGTCCTGGTTTATTTAAAGGCACCAGGACTTAAGCGCATACTCGAATGTATGCGGGAGGAGGTGTCCTCCCCTTTTTCTATCATTTTCTTTTCTATGCGGGAAAGGTTTCCCAGCATTTGCTTCTTTCGGAATAGGTTTCTCACTACCTTATTGGAGTGATCTAATAGGAACAGTTCACATGCACAATGATGCTAAATTTTGAACTTTCCCCACAGATTATGTATAGCGTTTTGAATTCTTGCTCTTCCCTTCAAATAAATGGGCAGACCTCACAAGGTACTTTGGATTCCCATTATATTGACTTCTAGAAAAGACTGATCTCACTTTTTATAATTTTTTATTTCCATTTCTTAATATTACACTGGCTCTTTTTATAATTTTCATTTCTTAATATTACGCTTGTGTTTATGTTGCGTGGGGTTCATTTTCTTCAACATGATCTGTCTATATCACTATGCACGAAAATGGATATTATACCTGCAATATTTTGCAATGTACAGATAATATGAGATACTTTGAGATTTCCTTCTTTAAATGTTAATCAGGTCAATTCAAAGAATATTTGAAAAACCAAGGTATTTATAAATTTGTTTCTGACTAATAAAAATCGACGGAACGAAAATGTTCAACTAATTTTCCATAAATTATTTGTTTTAAAAGAAAATAATACAAACTTTCTCAATGCATGCAGAAAATTAGGAAATGTTTTGCATCTAAAATAATTTAAATAACTTGCTGTGGTAGCAAGGCAGTTAAATGTCGAGAGATTCATGATTTAAAGCACGTTTATTGAATTCTAATTTATCGTGACGGTTTTTCTAATTTGAATTCATTTATTGATATTTGATCATTTCAGGGCAGAAGTTGGACTAATGTTCACAGTTCTCATATTTCTCATTACAACTCATATTGCACCATCTGCACAACTGCTTGTTCTATCACCATCACTGGGTGGAGTCGATCAGGATGGAAATCTTCTAGGTCTGCTTCAGGATGTCACAAGTAGATACTTTTGTGAAGACAGGTGTTTAGTTGTGATTCAGGACACAGATGGTGTTCCCTTTGTATTCAGACCATCGTGTAAATTGCAATTAAATGTACCAGTAATTATTATGACCTCGCTATCTGCTTCACGAACACATGAATTTATTCTACAATCGGTTAATCTGAGGTGCAGGAACTTCATAATTGCCTCCAGCAACGTCTCAAAACTTTTAGGCCAATTTCATTCAATCGCCAAAGTATCCATACAAAGACCTAACAGGCGATTTTTCGTTGTATCCAAAGATACTGATAGTGTGCTGAATGTAGACAGAAGGTTTCTCAAGTTCTTTCCCCAGACTGTGTTCACAAAACCATCCAGCAACGAATCAACGTACGAAATTGTAACGTTCGATGTTGGTGATTATTTAAGACCAGCAGATCTCTACACTATCGACAAGTGGGAACTGAATACTTTCGTTACAAAAGCTAACCTATACCGTGACAAATTCGAAAACCTTAAAGGAATATCGGTGATATCGTGCCTCATGGAATATAGTCCTTACACAATAATGTTAAGCACGAATTCATTCGAAGGTTTAGATTTGAGGATTGTACATGAGATTTCTCGCAAGTTCAACTTTACCATTGGTCTAGATGTTGTAGACGATGGATTCGGAGGAATTCTTGAGAATGGAACTGTGACAGGTTTCATTGGGTCAATAATTAAGGGTAAGTACAATTTTGCCTTGCCCGGGGTATACCTGACGTTTACATTTTACGAAAGGACGGAAGCTAGCACTAACTACCTGCAATCAGGAATCACGTTTCTTACACCGAAACCAAAACTGAAGTCGTCGATATGGAGAGTCTTCCGTACATTTGAGAACTCCATGTGGTACTTTGTTATGATGTTATGTTTGATCGGTTCTGTGACAATGTATATATTATCTTTTGTTCATAGACGTATTTCTCGCCGTAAGCTGAGTAATCCTTTCCGTAATTACAGCTACTCATTACTTTACTCAGTTGGAATACTAGTGAATTTGCCTCCTCGGTTATCAACGTATACTTTTCTGAGGTGGATTCAAACTTGTTTTTCCTTCACAGCCTCGCTGCTAGTTACAGCCTACGGGACCAATCTAGTAGCCTCACTTACAGTTCCGAATTTTGAAAATCCCATTGAAACGGTCGAACAATTTGCTGATTCCAACTTATTGTGGGGTATTGACGATATCAACTGGAGGGATCATTTTGCTAGCGCCATGAACACTGTTTTGAAGATCATAAAGGATAGATTTTATCTATCCGACGACCATGAAGAACTTGACACGCTTTCCTTGGATGGGAAAATAGCAATACTTGCTGAGAAGTTACCTTCTGGGCATATCTGTGCTGCCGATTACTTGAGCGAACATACGTTGAGGTCGCTCTACCTGATGAAGGAACTTGCTATATCAGCATACGACCACTTTATTCTCGAAAGAATATCTCCTCTGGCGAATAATTTTGATAAAGTGATTACCGCATTGGATGAAGCTGGGATAATAGGTTTTTGGGAGGAAACAGTAGCTTATGAATTCACACCTAAGAAACTAAAGTTGTCTCTTTCTTACAAGACAGAAGGACAAGAAAGCCGTCCGATTCAGCTGAAGAATTTGGCCGGTGCTTTTGTTGTTCTGGGAACTGGTATAGGATTGTCATTCATAATGATTCTGTTAGAAACTTTGAGCTTTAGAAAGAAGCTTAGTAAGCAAAGGGCATTAATTCTAGCACAGCCACACAGAAAACAAAGGAAGAGATATGTGAAACCTCGAGAACATAAAATCAGGAGGCGCAATGTATCCATCATATCTGAACAGTAATCTAGATGTAGCATGAAGTATGTTATGGGTATTTAGCAGTTTTGTGAGAATGTTCGTACATGCATAATGCTTATGCTTCTGATTTTTTTTAAAGAATTAATATGTGGCCAATATTTAAAATTGTATCGTGGAAATAAAGAAAATGTCATCTATTTCTAATTCTAGTTTCTATAAGGTAGAAAGAGTTACCCATAGAATTGCATTTTACTTATTTTCACATCTCACCGACTCTGTGACCGACCCATTAAATGGCCAACTTTCGGTCTCGCCACCAAAACTTCGGGGTTCGAATCTCTTCCTGGGCTAGTTATTCCATGTGTCCCTTCATAAGTTTCATCTATGTATCACTCATCCTCATTTAAGCGATTATCCGAAGTGGCGGTCAATAAAGAAAATACAATTACCCTCATATATTTAACTGCTACTTGAATATCACGATATCTACTTCAGTTATATGTGCGTTCAACCAAAATTAAATGAGAACTAAAAGTGGTAAACGTTGTAAGTGCCAAAAGCGAAGGTGTTGGGTAATCGCATCGTTCCGCACATCAGCCCGTAAGAACGTGCACACTAGTGACCTCTTTACACGCCCTTTGAACTACGTAGAGGGCTACCAGCCACATTTCACATTTACCACATTATAGAGCATGGTACATTTCACAGTTTAACGTGGAAAACGGTGTTTGAATTATTGTGGCACTTACAGCATTTACTAATTTTAGTCTTCAAATATAAAAATAAGATTTCTGAAAACGGTAACAAAAATGAAATATTTTGCAATTTTTCTCTTAATCGTGGCAAAATGCCATAAAATTGGAAATATGTTCTGTTGTCATATCGAGAACTAACGTCAAACTGACGTTCGCAACAAATAATTAATTAAGTATAATTATTTTCCATTCCCGATTAGAAAAATTGATGCAAAAATGGTAGTCGAGTGATTAAGAAAGTATTTGTCTATCTTATATTTTCTTACCATGAAATCTTTTATTATATGGGATTGGTAAGTTAGTGGAGGTAATTGCCAAGGGTTTCACGTTTAGATTAATTGATTGCAAGCCTAGATTGCAAGTCTATATTAATTGAGCTCCATATATATGTATATAAGTATATTGTTTGCATTACTTCTATATAATCAAATACATATCTTACATAAACTTTGTAGACAATGAAAACAACGAAACAAGGAATATTTTATTTATGGAAGCTATTTTAAACATTCTTTACATAACATTGTAAAATTCACGCAAGTGAATTTATTTCTTTGTTTCGCATGACCGGCTAAACAAATAATAAATAAAATGAAATACGTTATGTTCATTTTTTAAAAAAAAAATACCATAACAAGCTTAATAAACCTTGCAATTGTATTTACGCATGCAAACCATATTGTTAAAATGCACATTAATTACGTTACAAAATGTACAATTTTGAATTTGCTATGCTTTTAGCTATTTTAGACAGACTAAAGAAAATTCACAGAACGCTATTTGAAACATAAAAGGGTGGAAAGAATGGATTTTAGTCCAACATTGTAAAAACTAAATCATTGAAGTTGAATCTTCGTAAATTAATATCAAAGATTGCACATAATACACAAATACATTAATTTGAATTGGCCTGAATAAACCCACAACGCGTGGGAGAGAGAAAAATCTTACAATTTCCCTTTATGACATATAGCAAGTAGCACAGCTGCGGCGATTGGGTTTCAAAACTAGGGGGGCAAAGAGCAAAAAGTGGGGGGGAGGACAGTTTATTTCCCTTGGTATATAAGGTTTAGCATAGTTCAAGGGCAAAAGTAGCAAAAAGTGGGGCGGCAACTGCCCCCCCTCGCCTCCCTGTAATCGCCGCCACTGGCATTGGATGATATTCAACTTGACGTCATCACACAGTGCACTTTGGGAAGAAATAGCATGAAGTCAGGCAAACAGATTCGCACATGAGAAGCCTTCTAACAGCGAGAAATTTGCGATATTTTATACTTACACATTCCTCATAATATGATCACGATAATCATACCTTGAATCACTTCGGCAAAGACCATACGCACAATGCTTACTCAGCATATTGTCAACGCAAGATCTGATAGTTTGCCCGAAGTATGGCGGCGGAGCGTGATTTCGCGCAATGAATTACAGGGGGAGTTGCTCGCTGAATATAATCCATTACATTAAGATTTGCTCAGAAAGTGATATACGTATCTGTCAGTTTCTTCATTTTGTTTTCTTAAAACTAAATAACAAATTTTACATGACACATGCAGTTATGATATCCATAGGAATATATATTTTAATGGAGCGATAAAAATGTATGAAATTAATTTTATAATTGGATAACTGCAAATGTATTTAAATATTAATTAAAATACTGTCTTAAACTAGAAGGAATAATCCTAAGAGAGAAGTAAGCAGTCAAGAATTCACAAATAAGGACTAACGTGGCTAATGATAATCCGATAGTTGAAAATGGAAAAGTCCCGCCAATGTGGCGAAGAGATAATGTTTCAGGTTCGTTTCCAATGTCTGCTTCATCAAGTACTGGCAACAGGAATTTCTGGTGTCTATATGTGTCAAACACTTCCTTGTCCCACTGGTCTATGATACCAGCTTCACGCAACCGTCGAATGACGACGTTGAACATTTCAACGTAAGGTGAACGTTTCTCTAGCATTATACTTACGTGGAAACGTAATGCATCTCCCTTCATAAGGTAGAGTTGCTGAAATGTGTTTTCTTCGAGGTCCGTGGTGCTGATGTGAATCCGATTATATTTTTCAACTAAAACCGCAATGTGACCACCAGATGCAAGGTCATTGAATTCTTGCAGGTTTTTCAAAACGATGTATTTGTCTTGGATTCTTTTAATTCGTGTGTCGTTAGACCCTGCGAAAACACCTGCCCAGGCAATATCATGAATTCCCCACGTCAGTCCAGAATCCGCAAAGTCTTCTAGTGTGTCTATTGCTTTGTGGAAGGTTGGAACCGTAAGGAAAGAGACAAGATTGCAGTTATATCCTGTACACAGGAGAATTGATGTTAAAAAGAGCCATGTTTGCAAATGCTGTAAGACGTTATTCGAAGGGGAAGGAAGAGAAACACAAACAAGCATTCCAATGGAATTTAAGAGGGAGTATTGATAAGAACAAAATGGGGTAACTTCTTTGCGGAAGATTTTCCACTGCAGTTGAGCAAACGTAAACAGGAGAAGTGACTGGATTAGAACATAAAGAAAGACTCCAATCCACATGTTGGCACAGAATGGCGAAAATATTGACCATAGCTTGTATTTACGTTTTGGTTTTGGTGTCAAAAAGCTCACGCCAACCTGTGTAAAATCTGTGGTTAATTCCAGGAAATTGTAGTGCAACTTCATAAGGTAAGCACCAGGAACTGCAACGTTAGCTTCACCCTTCACCAAAGTTCCTACAAGACCAATTGACGATCCATTTTTAAAAACAGTTCCAAAGCCATCAGTGACAACATTATACTCCCAGCTGAAGTTGTACTTTCTTGATATTTCCTTCATGAGTCTGTAGTCTCGCCCGTCGTAAATGTTGTCCCTGATAACTATCAAATGACTGTGATTTAACAAACTGAGCTTAAGCAGTTTTCCATTAAAATCCAGTAGCTTGTCTTTGTACAAACTTCCATTTCTGAGGAATTTACCATTATCCCATACATTAATGGTTTGTAAAGATTCTGGATATAAGTTGTTTCCTATGGTGGAAGTTTGTAATATGTATACCGTGTTATGTTTGTCTATGGGAATAGACCGCTTTGCAACCACACTGTACGGAAATAACTTGAGAAAATTAATGTCAACTAAATTACCTAAATCTCCATTCTCGTCGAACAGAAAGAAGAATTTCAACTCTTGTCGTTGAACGGATTGCTTCGCTGCACTGAGAATTGCCTGGGAAACGTAGAATATATTTTTCGATATAATGAAAAAAGCTTTACAGCCGAAATTAATAGTATCCGTGAGAATTTTGTGATTATTTGAAGAGTATTTCCCACTATTTTCGTTAATATGAATTATTGGTGTCAAGACACATTTCTTTTTGTTCTCGATTTCAATCGTTAGCTTCTCATCGCCTATAATAGCTATACACTTCTCAAGACAAAATTGTTGCGCTATCACTTCCACAATTAAATATTGCAAGTTGAAGAGTTCCAATTTCGTTTCAAGGGATCCAGATGCTTCAGGAATGTATACAATCAGAAAAAAATTAATCCAGTATAAGTTCATTTCTTGATCTGCAAAGGAAATGGATATGATATAATAAAGAATCTGCAAATGTTAAATACTATTTATCAGAAGTGCTATATTCTATAATCCTACTTAATACATTGCTAATTTGCTAACATACAATAAGCAAAGAACAAGAACGAAGAAAACGCAAAAGTGGGTATCTCATTAAATTCCTCTAAGAGTGTGCTAACCAGACGTGTGAGAAGTCAAGATGAAAGTTTTCAATCCTTGCTTGTTACGATCTGGGTACCAACTCGTACTACAAGGGTCGTTGAAGATTGACCAAGACTTTCGTGCATAAAATATTAATGAATCAATGTAGCGCTGCATTACTTCGGCAGGACAGACCATGATTCCTTTCAAGTAACCATGATCCTTTGCGACGCATTTGGTGCATGCCAAGGAGTGTAAACAAAGATGGTGGCAAGTAGTGTATCTGTTGATGTGGAACAGCGGTGTATAATGAAATTTCTCGTGAAGGAGAAGGTGAAACCTGCTGAAATGTGGCATAGGTTGCAAGCACGGTATGGTGAACAAACACTGTCACGGGCAAGAGTTTACGAATGGTGTCATAAGGGTTCCTCTCCACCCCAAAAAAGCAAAGCGCTGCCGTCTGCCGGTAAGATTTTTGGAACTGTCTTCTGGGACATGAAAGGTGTTATCCATGTGGATTTTTTGGAGAAGGGTTAGGGTTACCAGACGTCTGGTTTATCCCGGACATGTCCTACATTTTAGCTTTATGTCCGGCCTCAGGGACGAATTTGAAAAATATCATAAATGTCCTACATTTTGAGCGTCACATAATATTAATTAGGAAAATACGTAACAGAAAAAAGTCATGCAAGTTACAAGTCTATGGACTGCGCTTCCAAACTCAATAGTGATATTTATTTTCATTCAGTCATTGCACAAAAAGAAAGAAAAAGTTTGTCCTGCTATTAAACAAACAGGAAAACGGAAACAATTAATGAACAAAGTTTTGGGACCACTTTCTGATAACGTCACTTTTCAATGCCTGAGCAGAATTTCTTGCGTTAGGGTTTATACTGATGGAACAAGGTGTTGCCCATTCTTATTCAATATTCAATATAATTTGATTGTAAAGAAGAGGTATAGAGAACTGAGTTATTCAGGGTGTCAGCCAGTGAAGAAAGTCATGGAAGCCAAGAAAAAGTAAAGAAATCAACAAGTAGGTCAAGAAAGTCAATAAAAGGCAACAAATTATTCTTGTGGTCAAGAATTCCTACTATCATAATGACTGATTGGTTGATTTAGTTTATTTTACTTCACTTTTTCTGTCTCTTTGGCTAATCGTGAAGATGAGGATGAATGGTTTTACGATAAGATGGATAAAGGGGTAATCGCAAACATATAGCGACAACCGATACAAGTCACACATAAGATTATACTGACTGTGAGTCCAGACGCCAAAGCCTCGCTTGCTGCCAAACACAGTTCAAGATACATTAATACGAGAAAGCAGATCTAATTCTCTTCTTAAATTCAGTTTCAGTTTTTATCTTAACTGGCCCTTTGGTAGGGGTTTTCATTAAATAAAAGTTAAGAAAAACGGAAAAAAAGTTCTAGAAAAGTCCAGAAAAATCAAGAATTCTGGATGTATTATTTTGGTAGACACCCTGTTATTGATCTAAGAACTACCCAAGATGAAACTTCTGGAATCATTTTAAATTACAGTAATTGCCGAATATTTGTTTACCATTACAGGTCATAATTCAAATGTTGAGAGAATTCTTTCATTACAATCAACACAACAGACTCACTAGGGAAATTATTTTTTCATAAATTCTGTAAAATGTTTGGTACTGGTCCTTATAATTTCAAAGAGTTTGACTGTCCACTCTAATATAAATATAGTTTGTCTAAACCTGAAATTTTGATTAAAAATGTCTTCTCTGAGAAGTATCACTTAAATCATGTAGTAAGAGGTGCATTGATTAGTATGATTGCAAGTTTTGAAATTTTGCATCCTACATTTCCCTTACAGCGATCTGGTAACCCTAGGAAGGGTGTATTACTCAACACTGCTTCACGGTGCTGTATGTGGGGCCGTTCGGAAGAAGAGACCTGGAATGTTATCGAAATATGTCATTTTTCTCCATGACAATGCCAGGCCACACACGGCCCATTTGTCTCAAACAACACTGGCCAACTTTCACTGGGAGGTTTTACCACACAGGCCTTACAGTCCAGATTTAGTCCCCAGTGATTTCCACTTGTTTGGGGCTCTTAAAGAGCATTTGTGCGGGACGCACTTCCAGACAGATGAGGAACTCAAGAACGCTGTCCTGCAGTGATTACGACACCAACCTACTTCTTTCTACGCCAACAGGGTCGGCGCCAGGGGACGCGAGGGGGTGCTTGAATTTTCTTCCGCAACCCCTACGTTCAACTGAAAACACTAACATTAGTATGTAATATTATGTCATGTTGTCATATTCAGCGCCGAATGATAGGTACTGAAGCAAGACCGTTATTATTGTATGCAACAGGCAAGCACTGAAAGAGGAGCCGGTACTTTTCTGTACAGGCGACAGCCTCTGTACAGATCAGCGGCCGTTTTTGATAATTGCCTATAGCTTAATATGAGTTATGTCTTTTTTTCTTTTTGGCGTTGTTGATAAACGGTTTGTTTTCCGCCTACTTGTTCTTCCTTACACTGGAGCAAAAATCTCATCTGCTTTTAAGGTATCACCAGGTCGTGCTCGGGAAATTATTTAATGCGAGTTTGTATTTGTTCCAGTAAACGTATCATTTCAAGCTTTTTTCAAAAACTGTTAGGAAGAGGCCCAATGTTCACGAATAAATTTTGCAGTTCGTTGTTGGGGATAGTGCGGCAGAAGGGATTTTGAAGATGACAGAGTTGCTGCGCTCTTCGCGTTTTGTCTTGTGGCAGACAGAAGGTATAATAATGTACTATGTATTTTGTGCCTTCATGGGTTACATTGAAAAGGTTCAAAAATTTAAGGGCAGGATGATTTTATTTTGTATAGTTTAATAAGAATGTAACGTGTATCTCAATGTTTACACTGTAACCACTTTCTTGGAGTAGAAGACTTAATACATATCATCATGGATGTCCAGGGAGTGGGCAAGGGGGGACGCAGCATCCGTGGAAAATGAATGTCAATCTAAAGTTATCTATTTCACACATATATTATAATTTCAGTCAGTAATTTATGTTAATCAGTGGCGGGGATTAGGGATGCAGTTGCCCCCCACTTTTTGCTATTTTTGCCCCCGCACTATGCTAAACCATATCTACCAAGGGAAAGTAAACTGTCCTTGCCCCCCCTTTACTTGTGGCACCTGGCTCCTGCATTTTTGAAAGGCATGCGTGTTTCATGTTTTCCTTATTTTCAGAATCGCACCCTCTAAATTTCTTTCCACACCCCCTCAGCTACCCTAGATGAATAGTCCTGGCGCCGCCGCTGTACGTCAAAGGCATCAAGGAACTTCCACAACGATGGCAACGGTGTCTGGATGTTCATGGGGAGTACTTTGAAAAACTGACATAGTTTGGTGCTTCTATGTATGTATATTTTCTGTGTAGAAATAAAAGTCTTGGTCAAGCTTGAACGAACATTTTATATATTCAAGCCACTACCTGCAGAACTTTTCTATGTATGACAAGGACATCTTGATCTTAGTGAACACCGTCAATATCAGCGATACACAGAAAGAACTTACTTTTTGTCTGTGATGCAAAAACTGTCCTTGGGGATATGTTGAGCATGAATGTCTTACATTTATCACTACGCAAATCCATATATAAAAGAGCTTTAACATTTACAACAAAACCTAATGAAGCCATCATGGACGTGAATATATAGCTAGAGTAAGGTGGGGCAAGACTGCGCAGTTTGAGTTCATAATTTTATATTCAAGCTATGAAACTACAGACACACATGAAAAAAGCAATACACATTGCACTATCCTTTGCTAACTCACAGTAAATTTCCGAAATCTCAATGAACAACATTTCTGCATGAAACAATTACAAAACCGTGACCACGCAAATGCGTAGTCTTACCCGCACCGCGGGGTAAGACTGCGATCAAGTTGGGGTAAGAATGCGCACTTTCTACACAGAGTCACATTTGTATAAAAAGATACACAAATCACCAGTGAATACCGTCCTGCACTTGGGTTAGGAATCGTTAACACAAATCACAAATAAAGGTTCCTGTTTCATACGAGGTGCAATTTTCATGCCACCACTCGTCAATACATCTTCTTCAACAACCATGTTCCGTTTTTGTTTCCCCTGAACTTTCTTCTTATTCTTCTCAGCCAACGAGGCTTCCAAGTTGACTTTGAATGGAGATCCAGTTAACACCTGAGACTGCCTTCCCTTTCGTCGGCGGTACTGAATATGCTTTGCACGTGGAAGTGGTGATATCTGGTTAACGGAAATGTGCCCGTATGATCCAGTATTGTTAACCCCACTTGTTGAGGGCTGCTCACCTGGAGTTTCAGCTGATGCATGAGCCACATTTGCCTGCTGTGGCACGTCATTGGTGGATGGTCCAGTATTGTTAACCCCACTTGTTGAAGACTGCTCAACTGGAGTTGGAGCTGATACATTTGTCACAGTAGAGGGAAGAAACTCGTCCTCAGTGAAGATGTCTTGTTTGAAAGAGCATAATCAAGTCACTTCAAAGCCCTTCATGGCATTCCCAACTGTAGCTGCCTTCCCATATGCCTTTGTAAAAATGGATGCCACTTGGAAAACTGTGATTGGGCCACCCGGATGGTTACTCATCCACTTATCACACTCAGATGAATAAAACGACTTCAGTGGACCAAAAAATGATCTACTTAATGGCTGGGCCTTGCAAGCCACACACTTGTGGGGTAAAACTGCGCACGTGCGCAGTCGTGCCCCGTGCTGCATTCCTGAACAAATCACGTGATGCTGCCCAGCCATTGCACAAAGCAATGGAAACTAATACAAAAGTGGACTCGGCATTAACACAGCTTCTTCTATCCATCAATATCGTAATATTGTATACATTCACAGTGACGTAGTACTCAAAACACGTAGTACCAAAATAAATAGCAAACACCCTCAAAATCTTTTCACTTACCTCTCTCAGCACAACGAATTTCTTCACCACTATCCACAGCTAGCTACCATCTTGGACGAAGTAACGGTGGCGCAGTGGAGCCAACTGTGTGTGATTTTCACCTCGAAAAACCGGCGCGCAGTCTTACCCCACCTTACTCTACCTGAGTATTTGCTGTCAAAGTGTGTGTATGCGAGGGTGAGGATATTGGAGGCCAGGGATGGTTGGTGGGTCATAGATATAAGTAGTTATAAGTAAAAATACCAACTTATGTGAAGTGTGTCAACTTCAGCGGCGGCGCCAGGATTATTCATCTAGGGGTGCTGAGAGGGTGCAGAAAGAAATTTAGGGGGCGCGATGCTAAAAATAAGGAAAACATGATACACACATGCAACCTTTCAAAACTGGGGGAGCAAGGTGTCAAAACGGGGGGGGGGAGGCAAGGACAGTTTACTTTTCCTTGGTTGGTTGGTTGAATTGATGTTTTAAGTCCACTTTATGCACAGTAAGGCTAATAGGGACTGGAGCTACAGTTTAAAGTGGGATCCGAACCACTATGTGCCTTCACCTATCGAACCCAGGACCCCTTGATTACAAGGCGACGACGCTACCACTGCGCCATCGGGGAGGCCCACGTTTCCTTGGTAGATAAGGTTTAGCATAGTGCGGGGCAAAAATAGCAAAAAGTGGAGGGCAACTGCATCCCTAATCCCCGCCACTGATTAACATAAATTACTGACTGAAATTAAAATATACGTGTGAAATAGATAACATTAGATTGACATTCATTTTCCAGAGATGCTGCCTCCCCCTTTGCCCTCCCTCTGGACGTCCATGATGATATGTATTAAGTCTTCTACTCCAAGAAAGTGGTCATACAGTGTAAATATTCAGATACACGTTGCAGTCTTATTGAACTATGTAGTGAAATACAAAACAAAATCAACCTGCTCTTAAAAACACAATTGTTTAACCTTTTCAATGGAGGTACAAAATACATAGTACATTATACCTTCCGTCTGCCACAAGACAAAATGCGTAGAGCACAACAACTGTGTCATCTTCAAAATCCCTTCTGCCGCACTATCCCCAACAACGAACTGTTCAATTTCTTCGTGAACATTGGGCTTCTTCCTAACAGTTTTTGAGAAAGCTTGAAATGGTACGTTTCCTAGACATGTTACGTGGAACAAATACATAGAACGTATTAAGAAGAAAACTACCCTATTTGTTACAACTTGCATTAAATAATTTCCCGAGCACGACCTGGTGATACCTTAAAAGCAGCTGAAATTTTTGCTCCAGTGTAAAGAAGAACAAGTAGGCTGAAAATAAACCGTTTATCAACAATGCAAAGAAGAAAATACATAACTCACATTAAACTATAGGCAATTATCAAAATCCACGAACAGACCACTTGAAGAAACAAAGGGGAAAAAAATTCATAACAACAATGCTGACGAAAGAAAAAAACGGCCTCTGATCTTTATAGAGGCTGCCGCCAGTACAGAAAAGTATCGGCACCTCTTTCAGTGTTTGCCTGTTGCATACAATAATAACGGTCTTACTTCAGTACCTATCATTCGGCGCTCAATATGACGACATGACATAATATTACGTATTAATGTTAGTGTTTTCAGTTGAACGTAGAGGGTGCTGAAGGGGGGGCGGGAGAAAATTAAGGGGCGCGCAAGCACCCCTTCGCGCACCCCTGGCACCGCCCCTGGTGAACTTGCACCATGCACGAGGTTGGTTAGCACACTATGCGGGAAAGTATGAAACAACTATACCACCAATTAATGACACATTTTAATTTTTGTACTTTCATAGCACAATGTACTTTTCACTTGCAAAATTATACCAATTATTCATGTATGTATGTATGTATGTGTATCTGTCTGTCTGTCTGCTCCTCCCCCCCCCACCAATCTGCAGTGATTTCGCACCCTGACTACGTTTGATTGTATTAGGATGAAATCTTCTTGGTCCTGCCTGGGCTCCTGCGTAAGAATGTGGTGATACAAGGATGACAAAGTCCCTCTCCCCACTTTCAGACTTCTTTCCTTATTCTTTCCGAACACAGCAAGTCTCATTGCAAGAAATGATAATTACATTACAGTGTAAATGAGAAAAACACTACGTCGTCTGCATGAATAGACTCTCTATCAAGTAGTAACATCCATTGTCCCGGAGTCAATTGATGGAAATAGTATGAAATCTGACATTATATTTCGTGCAATGCCTGGAAAGAGAATAAGCCGAGAAAAAATGGTAATGGGTAATGGTTTGATTTTCTGAAAGATGGCTTTCCTCATGAAACATAAAGAATATTTTTTTTCTTTCGTATTCGGTACCCCAATAGAAAATCAAAAGAAACAAGTAGAAGAAACAGAGAAAAGAAAAGAAATGGTTTCAGAGTTGTAGCTGTGTCAACCGGTCTAGTTAAAGCAGGTTTCAATATTTGACTCATTACACTATGTATTTTGTCTGTGGGGCATGGAACGTACCTACGTGTAGGAGGGTTAGTGAGTAAGTAGGTCACAGACGTTTATTATAAGACTACTATGTGAGATACTCACTTGAAAACAGTTATTTTTCAACACAATCTCCACCAACAGGCCCGTACCCAGGTTTGTTTTTAGGGAGGCGCCAGAAACGAAATTATACATATATATATATATATATATATATATATATATATATATATATATATATATATATATATATATACATACACACACACACACACACATATATATATATATATATATATATGAGAGAGAGAGAGATTACAAAATAGTTCAAATAGTTTTGTTGTCTGCAAATTAACAATGTTTTAAAATTTCCTTCATTTTCTTATGAGAGTGGCATTGAAAACCCATGATAATTCTATGTTTAGAAAATAATATATTTATAAAATAAATGTTGCGTATTAGCAATTATTATTATCAAAAAAATGTCTGAATGTTAGTTTACAAGAAAAAATAATAAAGAGACATTTTCGCAACACGACTGCAGTTCGAAAAAGTCGGGACATTGATTAAAAATAACCCACGATCCTGAATAAATCGGTGAATCGGACGTCTGGTAGCCTTGCATCAATGATTATAAAACTAAAACTACCCAATATTGTAGACTGGAGACTTCTACACAAGAAACACATTCATTTATGTAAGAACAAAATTGAAAGTTTTACAAATTTGGAAAATCGACGATGTTATTTTTGTAGATTTTTATAGGTTCATTAATATTTAAGGGTTCGAGGGGGATCCATGGCCCCATGGCCTCTCCCCTGGGTACGGGTCTATCCTTGGGCTGCTGTCTCAGTCTCAGTCACATTTACGTTCAACATCTTCATCATCCCCAAAGCGTTTGTCGCCTAGGTTATTTTTTAGTGACCCAAACAGGTGAATGTCGCTTGGTGCTAAGTCGGGGATGTAAAGCGGATATTTAAGAAGTAGCCACCTTAATTCATCAATTCTCTTCTGCAAGCTCGAATCATCTCCTCCACCCGCCGCACTGTTGGTTCTGTCGCAATCTGGACAGGACTACTACCAGGTTGGTCTTCGTCGACGACGCTTGACTGTCCTTGCGAGAATTAATTGTTTCATGTGCACCCATTTACACGACAAACACTTCTCACCGTAAACAGGAAACGTTTCCTTGTGAATAGTTTTTGCAGGAAGTCCTTTTTTCCACACACAAAAAAAGTATAGCAGCACGCTGCTCTTCTAACGTACACTCCTCGAGTTGCCCATGTGTGCTATCTAGCGACTGATAACTGAATATCACTAAACTGCATTGTGCTGCCACATAATGACACATTTAGAAACTACTATTTTCAGCTATCCCACATAAGTTTGTGACTTATTTACTGACTTCCCCTCGTAATGAGAACATAACCACGCAAGAAATAGCTTATATATAAGTCTATATTTATTGACAAGAGTCTTCTAGACGCTTCCATGTAAATACAGCTATCACAAGCAAGCACGTGCCTCCACGATTACATCAGAGGTTTCTCCGACAGTGAGGATTGGCAGAAAGGACAGTTGTGAAGGGACATTTTAAGGCAGAAAATACCACGATTCCACGGATCTTGATCAATATTCCCTGATTATTCAGGACTCAATCAAAATTATTTTTACGTGTTCCTTAAATAAATAAAAACCACCGACAATGTTTTAAAACAGATGAAAACTCTTGAAACTGTGACCAACCAGTCGAAGATAAGCCTACTGTATAAAAATTATAATTGAATGCTTCAGAGATAAGGTCAAATATTACTTTTGGAAGAAATCTTGAAGTTTTCTATCGCGGAAAAAAAGTGAACACAAGACTTATAACACAAGGAATTTCGGACCCAAACATGTATTCTCACCGTGCCAAAAATGTGGAAGTTCCTCTACTCTGCAAGAAGCAAATGCGTTAATAGGGCCCTACTATGCATGAATGTAAGCTGCTAATAAGACAATACGTAATTGCGGTAGTTTGTCACGTCAAAAATAGCTTAATAATAAAGACAGACACACACAGGATAAGAGTGATAATTCCGGTTGTTTTGCATTCACATGTAATTAACGTGTCCAGTGTCTTATCAGCACTAGTCGTTCACCAACGGTCCAACGTAATGTAATCGAGCGTACATAGAAACACAATTACAATGTTCACTGTTAGTTTGTAGTGTATTGTCAACACGTAGCTCACAAGCAAATATTTTGTGTGTAATTGTTGACACATTGTTTCGCAGTGGTGCAGGATTGGTTCATTTTATCTCTCAAATATTTGATAAATACCTAAATACATGACTCAAAATTGTATCCAGTATTCCCCGCGCCCAATGCAGTTGCTTGACTCTACAATAAACACTGTATTGTTGACAACCATGATATTTAAAATTGTTTTGTTCATTTCTTGGATAATACAATTATCATGAAATTAACCATAATTAGACTTACTTGATTACAAATAAACTTCAACAAACAGTTAATTACAAATATTAGATACGATAAACATGGTTAATCCAATAGGAGTGTGCTGACCTGCGTGGAGGAGTGGTTAGCATCACGCGCTACAACGACATGGGTCCCGGGTTCGATTCTCGGTCTTGGCATGGGTGTTCTTTGTGAGTATCCCTTCATCAATTCCATCATATCATCATTCATTCTCTCCTCGTGATTAGCCAAAAGTGGCAGAAAATCGACACTAAATAACAAACAAAATAAAATTGCAGTGACATAATCAGATGTCTTCTTTGGGGAGGAATGACAGTACGGGTAACTATTATTTTTTAAGTATTCAACAATACTATCTTTCAAGAAAACTACTTATTTTTTTCAGAAAAGTTAAAGGAAATCACAGCCACCATAAACTACTCCTGAATTTTTGTTATCTAGCGTCGCTTTTCTTCCACTTTTGACTAATTGCGACCTTGTAACTGATGAAGGCACGGACTCGAATGTGGGAATTTCAGTGGCAATATCGAAAGTTGACCACTTAACAGGCCTGCTTACGCTTGGCCACGCTGATGTCGAATAGTAATATTACATATGAAACTTATTTCATAATAAAATAAATATGAACGAATGAGTCATTTATATTATCATCGTTTTATTGAGGAATACGGGGAATACATATTTGCAGTCATTGTCAAATTTAGAAGACTGGAAATTGAAATGCGATACAATACGCAAGCTGCCTATGTGGCATCCCTCACCAACCTTGAGGTCCTCCCCGATCGCCTTCGCCTTGTAATCAAGGGGTCCCCTTCATACAATGAAGTCAGTGGCGGCTTGTAATCACACATTAGCGATTATCTCGAAAACGGCTCGTTTGCAGACCCATGTTTACTCACTTTTTTGCTTCTATTATCGTGTACTTTCACCTGTGTCAGTTGTAACTAAGCTGTAAAAAAGGGCCCATCTCATTGTAGTCACGCTCAATCTCAACTGCATAAAGCAGGATCTACTGTAGGCTATACAGAGTGCCAGTGAAAGTAAACTGTTGTCCCAGTCCATTCTTCTAGGAAATTATTTTTACGAATTCAAACCAGAACTTAGATCTTTTCAATTTTACTTTTAACGATGCCAGAATATAGAGTTTGTTTGTTTGTTTGAGTTGGTGTTTTAAGTCCACTTTATGCACAGTAAGGCTAATCGGGACTATACCTACAGTTTAAAGTGGGATCCGAACCACTTGTGCCTCCACCGGGGATCGAACCCGGGACCCCTTGATTACAAGGCAATGGCGCTACCACTGTGCCATGGGGGAGGCCCGCCAGAATATAGAATTCTAATAGACACCTAGTTAGTATTTCCCTTTCCTTTTATATCAAATTCAAATAAATTTATATCCTACAACTTAAATTGATTAATAATTGGGGGACAATACGTGAGTAGTGCCAGCGGCCATACGACCGAGAATTATAGATTAGGTTCCTGGATACTGAAACTAATAATACTCTAATTATCAATTGAAAATAACAAACCTAATATTGAACAAATAAATAAATATCTAACTAAAGAATTAAAAGGAACCCCAATCTACTTACATCCCCCATCGCATAGCCACACTCACCATTGACGTGTACAGTAAGAGTTACTCCAGTCTTTTCCCCTTAACGGATGCCTCCCGACTGAGGAGGCTTGATTCTTCCTCATGGCTCTGAGCATGTTAGCCAATCAAAATGAGGCAAGACGTCATACAATGATACCAATTCAGTTTGTGGGCAGAGGGTTATACAGTTTGCGCTATTACTTTTGAGACACCCTGTATATAGCATATTTTAATTGCATTTTTGTGTAATGTCCTCATGAATACACGATTGTGTGCCTCCCGATGGCGCAGTGGTAGCGTCTCCTTGTAATTAGCTAAACGAAAGTAATGCTTGTTATACCTCACGTAAGCAACAAATTTCATTCCAGCTAAATTAATATCCATTTTTTTTTTTTTGCTCTCCTCACATCTGTCCCCTTCCCTTTCCCAATCAGAATATCGAATTGCGCGAAGTCATGCAACACATTTAATGCATTATCATGAAAAAGCAATATGGCTAATGTAACCATTCACGAAAAATTCATAAATGCTTTCTGCGCTACACATTGATTCAGATTTTTTGTACCCTGTACATGACCGGCGAACTTTTGACTGTGATGATGTGTGCTTTGTGCAGGAAGGAAGCTCTCAAATTGAACGAAATATGCACATTCGGTTCATTTTAATATTTCCAGAAGTTTGAGATTTTTGGCGCATGCAATTAACAAGTTTGTCCGAAGTGTTCCGGTAAGCATGCGACAAGAAATTTGAGAATTCCCACAAAGTAATGGGGGTTTTCTATTTTTTTTAGTTCTCTAGAAACTTATTTTCGCATTGAGTAGTGCAGTGGCACAGGAATGCAACAAGGCGGTATATTTTACTCTTGAAATTTTTCATAGGGATTGAAGTAGCCTACCTCTTTATAATAATTAATCGACATTGTACAGGGTGTACCAAAAGTCCCATTACCCCCCGCCCCTTTGAATTGTAGACAAACCTGCAAAATGTTATTTTAACAGCATGCGTATGATGAGAGGATGGTATACCATTAAATCAGACCAATGACCACCATTTACTCCAGAGGATCTATGTGCACACCGCCATTTTCATGGCACAGTATTATTCACCTCCAGGTTCGATGTGAAATCCTCCGTAACATAAGATGTCAGATCTGGATTTCAGGTGGCCATTTTAAGAGAATACCTCCCTCAATGGTGTGTTCAGCGACAAATGGATTGGACGAGGATCGCCAAATTTACCAGCACCTCTAAAATGGCCACACCAAAGTCCAAATTTGACATCTTGTGATAATGCGCTATGGGGACTCATCAAACACAAAGTCGCCCATAATCGTTATCAGATAACTGGGGAACTTCAAGAAGCTGTTCGCAGTGCGTTTGCTTCCCTCACGCGATCCATGGAATGGGAGGATTTCACATCACACCTGGAGGCGAAAAATACTGTGCCATGAAAATGGCGTGTGCACACAGATCCTCTGGAGTAAATGGTGGTCATTGGTCTGAATTAATGGCATAGCATCCTCTCATCATACGCATGCTGTTAAAATAACATTTTGCAGGTTTGTCTACAATTCAAAGGGGGGGAGGTAAAGGGACATTTGGTACACCCTGTACAGAATAACTTGGACCAAAAAGTGTAAAACGCTGCGGTCGGAAACATTTCAATTTGTAATGAAAAACTTTGTGTTAAGTTGAATCTATTCCACAGCAGAACACGGTTGTCTCTCACCTTTGCAGTTTATCTTTGGTAATTTGGTGAATCCGTAACCGTCCATTACAAAGCACTATTCATATTTTCCAGTTCTCTGACATATTTTCACTATAGTGACTTTCGTGTACGAATTTTTTTTTAAAAGAATCATGAAGCTTCCGAACAATTGCCTCCCGTTTCAGACAAAGAAATGGAGAATCAGAGGCTAACCCCGTTAGTTCCGTAGTTTCATAGAAAATTTCAAAATCACGTTCTTTGATATACGTCATCGTGTTTGCTTGGCGCCATATAAAATCCTCAGGTTTTATGTAAAAGCATCCAAGCGACTCAGTAGGGTCTTAATCTCCTCGACCCCTCCTGCATAGCTACCGGAGAGAACACTGTATACGCCAAGTAAAAAGAAAACAAAATTTTAAAAAATCTCCGCTACACCTAGTGTGTTAGGATTCCGCAACGAGAATGAAGTGGGGAGACTGAGACGTCTTTTTAAAGATTGAAACGAGAATTGGATCAGATCCTTCGAGACTTGTCGTGACGAGACCGAGACTTACTCTGCGATTCTCGTCTTGTTTGAGACTTTGGTAAACAAATTTGTAAATTATCCTCATAAGAGAAGGAAATAAATAATGTCCAATGAATATTTCGATCTTTGCTTTTATTGTGCGTACAGGACCTAATGTAGTGGTTTGAATTCATCTTAACACCCTTCATCCAGTTCCAACTAGCATATGAGCGTAAAAGAGACTTAAAAATATGCTATTAAATTTTCCTTGAACTCATGTCTGCCAAAAATAATTTCATTAAAGAAATTAGAACAACGGTGTTTGGTGATGTGTGCTTTTTTCGGGGGTGCATCATAGACTGTGGGTTGGGGAATGGGTGAGCTTAGATTTACAGGAAGCATTACAAAGAAGATAGAGTTTGAATCTCTCTCTCTCTCTCTCTCTCTCTCTCTCTCTCTCTCTCTCTCTCACACACACACTAGATCCCTCACTTTTGTTGCAAATGGGTATAGAAAATATATTTTTACTATTATTTACATAAATAGGAATTTGCGTATGAAAAATTGCCATACATGCAACCATTTACGAGATAAATGTACAACATTTATTCTCGGAGAAATGGCAGGGGTTTCCTTCCTTGATTGTATAAACTTTGTATATGTTATTCTGCAATTTTTTTAACACGATGGTGAAATATTGATTTCTATTGGTATTTTTTACCCCAAACTATATCTTTATTGAACTAATATGTAAATTTCCGAGCAACATATTGATGGAAATCAATGTTATTAAATAGACAGAACTACAACGTGTAATGTCACGTAGTTTACGACTTCAAATCACGGTACGCGTGCATAGTGCATTTCTACACATAAAGCAGACATTTTTCCTTTAAAACCAGTTGTTGGGAACGCTGTTTGGACTGCACGTCATACAGATCCAATTAAAGTTTATGGATGAAATTGGAAACCTAGATCACAGAAGGTTTAAACGGAATTTTGGAAGCCCCAGAATAGTCTGAATCATGTTAAGAAATTCGATTTGTATTTGTATCTTGCTACGTTTACGTGTGCTTGGAAATCAAAGTAAATTTAAATGCACCCAAATTTTTGCTTTTATAATTTGACGGTTTTCCAGTAAAGTCGCCACTTAATTAACTGATTAGAAGAGTTTTAATAGTCTACTTAGTCACCTAACGTTTACTGTACCTTCTTTGTTCGAGCTGTTTCTGAATCACAATTATCGAACACGCAGAAACATGACTAAAACGTATTATGTTATGTAATTATCCTCTCCCAATAAAATTATATTACAGTATTTTAGATATGCTCTTGCAATGCAAAATTCACGTACATATATTTATTTTCCTCATTTCTATTCTTTCATTTTCCCTTGGTGATTAATATCAAGAAACCTTCATTTTTATCTCTTTATATAACCCAAAAATAACTTTTGTGAAAGTGCTGGTATTTGTATAAGTTATAATTTCAGTAGATGGGGGTAAATGAAACATAACATTTTTAAAAATGAAATGAGTTGTTCAAATGTGCAATTCATATGAATCAGGGAAAAATGCGCCCGGGAAAAATGCGCTCTCGCAATAAAAGTGGGAAAAATGCGCCCTCCCAAGAGTAACCACATTAGAAAGTGGGAAAAATGCGCCCACCACATATGACCAGTCAGCAGGAGAAACTGACAGCGTTTCTTGACTACTTTGTGCAACAATGGCTGCAAAATCCAAATCTACCAGTTGATGTGTGGCACTGTGGAGATGCAAAGCACCGCACGAACAATGCTGTCGAAGGGTGGAACAATAAGCTGCAAGAGAAAGTTCGACTTCATCCCAACTTCTACACCCTTCTGAAGACGCTGAAGCAGGAAGCGGAACAGCGGATACAAATATGACAGGGCTAGCATCGGTTTGGAAGGAACGAAGAGGAAACGAACGTACATAAAACTGGATGAACAGATTAGCAAAATTTTACATACTGTACGTACAAAACAAGCACACCCCGAAATTATTCTTACCCGCATGCGTCTAGGACACAGCCGTCTAACGCACGGTCACCTGCTCCAAGGACTGGACCCTCCGTTGTGTCGTGTTTGCAATGTTTTTTTCAGCATTCGACACATTCTCGTTGGATGTGTCGATCTTGCTTACCTCCGGCAGACTTTTAACCTTTCTGGCTGTTTGTCATCCCTCTTGGGTGATGACAGCAGTATTTTAACAAATGTTTTTAGTTTTTTGCGAAGAGCTGGACTCTTCCACCGTCTGTAAGGAGGTTTTTAGTTTGTTTGTTCTGACTTTCTAATGTGTCGTGTTTGTCTCGTGCAGGTCTCTTTACAACCTTGCACTTTTAGTTTTTTCCAAGGGGCTATCTACACCCCTTTTTTAAATTTTCAGTCAGAATTTTAGATAAGGTGACATTTCCCCGTATACATAGAAGGGTGCGAAATGGCCTTAAGTGCCGACGCACCCACAAATTTTAATTCAATCAATCAACACCCAAGGACCTTACCAAGTGCCTGAGAAGTCTGGCGTACACCCAAAAAATGGAGTAAAAGATCGTCAACGGAGGTCACAAGAAATGGAAATACAAATGTAAATAAAAACTTTAATGAAATAAAATAAAAATTATAACATAGTAAATAAAAATTACAAAAGTAAAATTTAAAAAAAAATTATGACAACGGACATCATCTCCAGCTTCTAACCACGCCAGAAAAATGAATATTTTTACTGTACTTTAAAAACAAAATTATCTTTCCTGACAGTCCCAAGCCTGTGTTAAGTGTGAGGGGAAGCTGCGTAAAGGTTGTTTTAATCAACATATTATAATGTTGGTGAAGGTTGTGTGTGCTGGGCGCATTTTTCCCACTTTTCATTGTGGTTACTCTTGGGAGGGCGCATTTTTCCCACTTTTATTGCGAGAGCGCAATTTTCCCGGGCGCATTTTTCCCGACACCATTCATATACTACAAAGTGTTTTTAATCAAAAAGCAATTCAGGAAACCTTCCCAATGTCATGTAGCAACAGGGGGTAATTAAATTACTCATAGAACTTATAAAGAAATAAAATTGCATACATTTAATAGTAACGAAGTGGTTGCACGGGTGTTGTTAGCGGGAGACAAAAGGGAAGCGTCCCCCTTCAATAATTTAGAGACGGAGGGCGAGGGGAGAAGCATTTTTCTGTGCGGCTTAACACATAAATCAAAACAGACACATTTGCTGATTGTCAACAATTGGTATATGTAAATTAGTCTGAATTATAGTAGTGATGGTTTTCCCTACTACTATAATTTAGTCTCAATAGTGGCTTTAAACATTTTTTCAGATTTTCGGAGAGGTATTTCGAAGGAGGCAGACGAGTTGGAATTCTCCGTCTTTTACTATGTCACCAATTTCTGTTACAAATTTTAGCCATTCCGAAATTCTTAGGTTCTTCGAAGAAAAGTTTCGGTTTCTCTCCCCTTCTGCTGGCATTTGTTTGTGATTAACGCTCATGAATAACTGATTTTCTTTTCAACCATCTCTGGTAATCTGTGTGAGTAAGCAATCCACAAACTGTGTAACCGCGAGGTTTTGGCAAGACATTGCATCAGGCTACAGTCCTTTACACTGAAATAAACTGTCATATAATATGGAAAATTTTCATTTTAATAGAAGAGGAAGTTTCTGAACCAAATGTGGTTTAAAATTCTTCATAAACTTCAAAATTTATGTCAGCATTTTCTCTCATACGATCAAACTAATCAATATTAGGAGTTGTTAAATATACTTTTTAACCATTAATATAATATAGACAGTTATCATATTAATTTGCTAAATTAATGATCCGTATCAACATTGATCTTATAGCAAAAAAGACAAATGTGGTAACATAAAAATCGGGATATTTTCAGGTTCAGGCTGCAGTAGAAAAATTGGAAAAGAGATAGGACTATACTAACTCAAGATCTGTTCTCATGACAACAAATAATCTCGTAATGAAAAGACACCTTTTTTTCCCTATCTTCCGGGTAATAAGTTATCGAAGTGCCCTGAAACCGTAGGTTCAAAAACTGTTCATTCAAATTCTTCTCAGCCGTACATATCAGATGGCAACGGAACTGGGTAAGGATCAACTCAGGCGATAATAAGAATGCTCATGAAAAATCTGCTGTTCACCTATTGACTCATCTTTGATCAGCCGAAGTCGCCAGTAGAAGCAAAATTTTCAGCAAGACTGACTCAGCAGATATTAACTTCAAAATGTTTGATGATAATTGGTAGCTTTCTGAGGACATTTAAAAATTATCAGAAATTTCATGGAACCTTTAAAAGGTACGTCAAAATATGTCCTGTTTGAAGGAAAGATACTTCCTGCTTTCAATCTAGTAACTTTTGCAACTATTTTCTGGTGTATATCAAATTCATTATGCTTATTTGATTTATTACATTCTACCTGCTATTTTTAGAGATCGGCACGTAACAAGTGTCACAGTATTCAGGAATATGTGTCCTTACATATCCTTATGAAATTAGTTTGTACTTGTTTCTATTCAAAACTATTTTTAACTTTGAACGACACCAGTGTGTTTCAAGGTAGCTCTTGTTTAATTTATATAACACACACACACACACAAATGATCATATTTCATCCTCTTCCTCTCCTAGAAAAGCGACATTACATGAAAGGTTTGTAGGTGTGTTATTATTATGTTTATGAAATCAATGAAAATTATATTGAACAAATGCTAACAAAAAAAAATAGGTTTACTCCCCCCAACCCGTTCAAGAGAAATCCGCACACATGATTGACTCTCCCCCCTCCCCCCAAACAACCAATAATTGGAAACTAGCGACACCTATGAGTAGTCGAATGACGAGGTGTGAGTTGGTAGCCTCATGGAATAATTGTAGAAAACGTTCTGACTAATTTATTCTAGCTTTACTCGTTTTCTTTATTTTGAAATATTTTATCTATTTACTTATTTCAGGACAAGACATTCAATAATGTTGACAACTACAATGCTTTTGATCATGACCCATGTTGCATCGTCTACACAACTAGTTCTCCCATCAGTGAGCGTAGTCGATCAGAATGGAAATCTTTTGGGTCTGCTTCAGCATGTCACAAGTAGATACTTTTGCGAAGACAGGTGTTTAGTTGTGATTCAGGACACAGATGTTGTTCCCTTTGTATTCAGACCATCGTGCAAATTGCAATTAAATATACCAGTAATTATTATGACCTCGCTATCTGGTTCACGAACACATGAATTTATTCTACAATCGCTTAATCTGAGGTGCAGGAACTTCATAATTGCCTCCAGCAACGTCTCAAAACTTTTAGGCCAATTTCATTCAATCGCCAAAATATCCATACAAAGACCTAACAGGCGATTTTTCGTTGTATCCAAAGATACTGATAGTGTGCTGAATGTAGACAGAAGGTTTCTCAAATTCTTTCCCCAGACTGTATTCACAAAACCATCCAGCAACGAATCAACGTACGAAATTGTAACGTTCGATGTTGGTGATTATTTAAGACCAGCAGATCTCTACACTATCGACAAGTGGGAACTGAATACTTTCGTTACAAAAACTAACCTATACCGTGACAAATTCGAAAACCTTAAAGGAATATCGGTGATATCGTGCCTCATGGAATATATCCCTTATACAATAATGCTAAGCAATGATGCAATCGAAGGTTTAGATTTGAGGATTGTACATGAGATTTCTCGCAAGTACAATTTTACTATTAACCTAGAGATAGTTAAGGCTGGATTCGGAGGAATTCTTGAGAATGGAACTGTGACAGGTTTCATTGGGTCGATAATTAAGGGCAAGTACAATTTTGCCTTACCAGGGGTGTATAAAACGTTCGAATTTTACAAGAGGGCAGAATTTAGCGTTAGTTACTTGGAAACAGGAATCACGTTTCTTACACCGAAACCAAAACTGAAGTCATCGATATGGAGAGTCTTCCGTACATTTGAGAACTCCATGTGGTACCCTATTTTGATGTTCTGTTTCTTCGGGTCCTTTGCAATGTATACACTATCTCTAGTTCATAAACGTATTTCTCATGGTCAGTTAACAAATTTATTCCAAAACTATAGCTATTCCTTACTTTACATGATTGGAATGCTGGTGAATTTACCTCCTCAGCTATCAACCCATACCTTTCTAAGATGGATACAAACAGGGTTTTCTTTCACATGTTCCTTGATGGTCTCCGCCTATGGAACTAATCTAATCGCCTCACTTACAGTTCCAAAATTTGAGAATCCCATAGAAACTGTCAAACAATTTGCTGATTCCAACTTATTATGGGGTATCGACGACCTGAACTGGGTCGAGCACTTTGCCAATGCCGTGACCACCGTTTTGATGGTTATAAAGGACAGATTTTATCTATCCGACGACCATGAAGAACTTGACAGGCTTTCCTTCGATGGGAAAATAGCAATACTTGCTGAGAAGTTACCTTCTGGGCATATCTGTGCTGCTGATTACTTGAGCGAACGAACATTAAATTCACTTTATCTGATGAAGGAACTTGCTATATCAAGTTATAACAGTTTTATTCTCGAGAAGATGTCTCCTCTAGCCAATAAATTCGACAAAGTGATAACAGGTTTGAAGGAAGCTGGGATAATAGGATTATTGGAGAAAGCAGTAGCTAACCAATTCACACCTAAGAAGCTGAAGTTACCTCTGTCTTACAATATAGAGGACCACTTAGAACCGACGCCGATTCAGCTGAATAATTTGGCCGGGGTTTTTGTTATTTTGGGGACTGGAATGGGACTATCCTGCATGATGTTTTTCTTAGAAACTTATAAATCTAGGAAGAAACTGAGTAAGCAAAGAACATTAATCCTTGAAGATTTAAATTAAGAACAGAGAAGAAATGTGAGTGAAAGTACAAGAATGGAAAATCAGTTGGAGTCATGTAACTCACATATCTGTTACTTAGGTGAAACGTGAAGAATTTTCTGGATGTGTAAATGTCTTATTTTTACTTGCATAATCATTATGCTTAAGATTTTTATAGGTAGAATATGTTGTACATATTTAAAGTTGTACGTAGGTAAGAATCAGTGGTTTATATTTAAAGCAAATACAACCATTCTTAAATATTTAAAAATTGTCCTCATAGCCACAGAATATATTGTTGTTCTTGAGAAACGTGCATACAACGAAATTTTAGCAACTAAAGAAAAGACAATTCTTATTTATAATATTATTTGCAAGTATGATCATCACGTACTTCAGAAGGACTTTTTATAAGAGTTTTGTAACTTGAAGAAAAGGTAGTTCCTGAATAATACATTTAAAAAATTTGAATGCCTCATATTTTCTCACTATGTCAAATTTTCTAGTCGATCTTAAGTTGGCAGCAGCGATGTTCTGAGAATATCAGTTTAAGTAGATTCATTGAAAGTGCCGCAAATAAAACATTGGAGGCCCAAGTACGTGTTATTATTTTGTTCCGTTCTCCTTCTCCCATGACATTACCCTAACCATAGTATGTTTTAGCTATTATTATTACAATTTTGCATTTATTACAAAACGGTGCTTATAATGTTGTTTATTGTTAATGTTTATTGAAAAGGAGTGCATTTTACATCACAAAAAACTAATGATTGTACGTACATTTAACACATATTGAACAATCAAGATTCAAGAAAATAGCAACGATAGTAAATTCAGCGCCAGCATTTAAGATAGAACGGTGGATGGGGGTGGGGGCAGAGGCGCAACGCCGAATTTTTGTCTGAAGGGCAAGTAACAGGATAAACGTACCAACAACAACAACAACAATAATAATAATAACAATAACAATAATAACAATAATAAGAGCATTATTATTATTATTACTAGTGGTGGTAGTAGTAGTATCATAGACGTTTTTATCCTCATAAATTACGCAAAGAGGGAGTAGAAGTCGGTACTAAAGCATTTGTTTGGAACAAACGTTTTTTTTTTTTTTAATTTCAACAGTCAATTTCACATTAACTAATAATGGAAAGCAAGGTCACAAACTGTATTTTTGAATGGCAGGAAATGAATGATAAATGCATTCCGAAGATAATTGTTTTTGTACATATAACATGTATATCTTTCAGTTACAGCATATCTTTAACACATATGCCACATGGAGCGACATAAAATAAGAAAATACATATACAACATGCTAACATTAATTGTGTACGTATTCAAAGTTTATTCAATACATATATACAACACCTCATATTTAAATACATTATAGAAAACAATCACATTGCGAGCAAACCGAGCAAGAAAATGTTTAGATCCGAGTTTTGCAATTGAAAACAATATTGATTTAATAGGGCACAAATACTTTAATTGAACGCCATGACATTCCTTCTTTTTCAACTATTTTCATTAAGATCGCTCGGCATCCATTACCCACGTCCGCCGCCCCCTAGCTACGGCTCTGAAACTGATTATGCCGTGATAAGCAGCATTTGCGAGCGAAGCGAGTAAGAAAATTTTGCGAAATGTGTTTTAATATGCATAAGATTTGAAATCGAAGGGGACAATTGCTCCTCTGTGCACCCCCTGCAGGTGCCTTTGGCCGTCAATGTTTGCCCCCCTTGCCCCCTAGAAGTAACTCCCATCGAAGGTTGGGGGGGGGGGGGGGCAGTTGCGGCTCGTGGTCTGGCTCTATGGGTGTGCACTTCAGTCTATCGTCCAGAAGTGTTATACCACCCCTGTGAAATACTCACACCCTTTTTTGCGTACATAATGAAGCTTAATATATTGGCAACCCAAGTTTTGACTACTTTCACTGAAAATGGGGTTATGACAGAGTTATACGTATTTCATGATTTTTTTTAACACGAATTTTTTTACAATTTTCAAATATTTCGGAAATTATCCAGCCAATCACGAGAAGAGGGATGTTATTGTGCAGTATGTAATTCAGGATTCGATAACCTGACAAAATCACTCAAAACATAGAAATTCCGATCTATAATATCAATACTATTGTCGATTTGCAAAATATTTTGTAAAAACTTTCTCCCCGGCTCTGCGGATATTAATGAACAAGGAGAATAATAACATTGGCGTACACCAAAGAAGCCGATCCAACTACCACATCGAGGAAATCAGTTGCAATCTATCTAGCTGTTGTTTATTTCTAATCTAATGACAGACTGATCAAACCAAGCAAATCAAGCGAAATCAAGAGAATTATAAATGTTAAAGCAAATAACAGTACTCACTAAGTTCACACTGCCCTGCTTCGTAATCGTACTTCAGAATTTTTTTTCTCTTCCGCCGTATCCATATATTACTGCAGTTGCTACAGGCTTTGTAGCTAACTTCCCTCCAAAAATGCAATAACGTTAAGTCTGCTTTCGCTATGTACAGTTTACCTATTCATCATGAAATCAAACACTTTGCACTAAAACAGGAACGACCTTTTGACAGCGTTAAATAATTTTGTAAGTCAGTAACAGCCACACAATGCAAAGCAGCTGACTATTTGATGCACGCTCCCTCCGCGGGTTGATATTTCGGCTACTGCGCCACAGAGGCCGTTTATTTTGACCAAGATGCACGAAGCAAAGGCAAGCTTAAAACACCCGTTTTGGTTTCAGTTGCCCTCCCCCCCTCTCCACCTTTTCTTCCCCTGTTATGCTCGGGACAATATACCATCGAAATTTCCCTTTCATAAAAAGAATCCCTCAAGTTGCGATGATGTATGGGTTGCATCGACTGCGTCACACGATCTTCAATGGAATGGGTTTGCAACACTACATTCGCTCGCACACAGATCGCTGCGTTCACAGCCTTCCCAAATGATGCAACCTCCCCTCACACGGCGCCCAAGCCAAAACACCCAATCAGCGTATTCTACTCTACTGCTGCAACAGCGTCATAGCGAGCGAAACTACCATTGTGTTCCTGCCCCGATCGCGACCTGGTCTACGCGGGTTGATATCACGGATCGCAGACTTCTCCACCATCTCTCTTGGTGGAGCGGCGTGGGAACACTTGATGTTTCGAAGGAGATATAGTTCAATAAATAAGTATAATAATAATGATTTGCATTACAGATTTATTTGGGTGTGCACGTGCGAATGTGCGAATAGGCAGAAGCCGCTACTGTTGGGGACAATGCCCCCTGTGGTTGCGCCACTGGGGGAGCTAGGTCGCTTTCACCGAGGTTTTTACGGCACTGTTCATTGACCTATTTACGTGTATGCTATTGACCTCACATTGCTTTGCTTATATTCTGTTTGTTTGACCGCATATTTAGTTTACATAGAATATGTATACAGTACCAACAACAAAATGAGCTTAGAATCATGATACGTTTTAAAATCTCTAAGCTCATTTTACATCTTCACATGTGGAAATGTTCCCAGACTTGAGAAGTGAATCCGCTTATTTATGCATGCAGTATTATCATCTAAACAATTAATCATAATATAAAAAAATAATATAAATTTAATTAATTAGGTTAGATTTTTTTTAAATTCTAAAATGTACATAACAATTTTTTTTTTTTTTGATTTAGTTTATTTTACTTCGCGTTTTGTGCCTCTTGGCTAATTTGCGAAGATGAGGATGAGTGATGAAAGGATGAAATTGATGAATGGACATTCACAAACAACCAAGCCCGACCAGGATTCGAACCCGGGACCCTTGGCGTCGCAGCGCGATGTGCTAACCGCTCGGCCACAGGGTCGGGCATACATAACAAACTTAAATGAAGTTACATTATGGGCATTGGAGAATTACTATTTTAGAGTAGGCACTTCATAACACTGCATAATTGGAAATTTCAGAGCAGAGGAGAACATTTTCCATGGGAAACTTTCAAGTCAGCTGAAAGGCCATGATTGCACGCAATGGGAAGCGCTTTTTAAATACATCACAACTCACCGCAGTAGTCAGACCGACATTGTCACTTTTTCCTGCCTTTGACGTTCTTTCTTAGGAATACTGAACCAAAAAGGGGGTTATAACACCCACCAACCCTCCATTTGGCACGCCACTGACTCACAAACATTCCGTCTACTCATGGAGGCGATTTCGGGGGGGGGGGGCACACTTTTTGCAACTTTTGCGAGTAGTGGGATTTACAATACAACCAGTGCCCGAAAGTATGAACCCCCCTCCAGCAGATTTGCTTATACTTAAAACAAGCTTAACATGCCTACATGAGCTTTTTGCTCAAGTGTGGAATCTTGTATAATTCAAGATTTTTGTAAAAAAGCCCTCATGGATTTCATGAGAAAGTATGAACCCCCTCAGATTGATTTGTTTATACTCACAGAAGGCACTTCTGAGAGATTGTTGTCCATAAATTTGTCAAAAATATGCCCCTCTTGATATTGTATGATATCTTAAGTATAGTAACTGATATAGTGCCCTAGCAGGTATAGATTTCAAAATATTAACAATTTTGTTAATATTGCATTTTTCAGAAAATTTTATTTATAAAAATTAGGTATTTACAGCTTAAATATTGCATATATCAGGAAAATTATAGAGACAAAAAATGTAGAGAATCATGCCTAGAATATGCCTACAAAATTTCAAGTCTCCAGTACTGATAGTTTTTGAAAAATCTCAAAATCCAAAATATTATCGATTTTTTAACAAAACTTCTAAACAGCCTCTAGATTTCAAATATGCAACCCCCATGCTCATATCTTGAAAAATAGGCAAGCTATTCAAGATCTAGAGAACAACAAGATATTTTGAAAAATTTATAGAGATCAAAAAGTTGCGTCTTGCCATGCCCAGGCCAAAGCAACAAACCCCATGTCTCTAGGATTTATGGTTCCAGAGATAATCAAAATCCAAAAAATTATCGATTTTTTCGAAATTTGAGTATGTTGCTCTGGGGAACATGCAGAGTCACCCCCAGGAATATAATTGGCCTAGGATCAAAACTAGTGAAAATTGAAAAAATAAAATAATCATTTTTTTCAAAATTTCAGTATGTTGCTCTGGGGGCCATGCAAAGTCACCCCCATAAATATAATTATCCTAAGATCAAAATTAGTGACAGAATAGAGAAACAAAAATTATAATAGGGCTTGGATATAGCTACCAGCCACTATATTTTTATTTTGAACACAGCACTTAAAACTAAGCCAAGATGCACCCCCACCCACCCCCACCCACCCCCACCCCTACCCACCCCCACTCCTACCCACCCCCACCCCACACCCCCACCCCCACCCACACCTACCCACCCACACCTACCCACATCCATACATATTTACTTCCCAGTCCAGTTCTATTGCATCATGTTGTGCAATATTAATTGATTAATTGCTTATGACATAATGTGATTATGTGGTGTTTTCTGATTGGTTGCTTATGATATAATCGCATTATGTGTTACGTTTAAATAAGCAGTGTTTCTATTGGCTCTGTAAATCTATATAAGCCAGGGCACAGTGCAGATTCTTCACCATTGCTGGATCGGCAGTGGAACCCACAAGTGGGGGATAGAACCTGAACAGGCTCCACCAAAGTATAGGAGACTTGAAGCATATAATTTGGCGGAATAACCCAAGTAAGGTCATAGAGACAATATACACTGATGCAATAAAAGCCAATTTTTGGCAGGGGGGGGGGGCCAAAGTGGTTCCTAAATACAAAATAATTAATATCTCAAGAACTAATTGACATAGAGCTATGCAGTTTTTTTTGTCTGCACTGGAATAACTTAAGTAAGGTCATAGAGACAATATATACTGATACAATAAAAGCCAATTTTTGGCAGGGGGGCCAAAGTGGTTCCTAAATACAATATCTCAAGAACTAATTGACATAGAGCTATGCAGTTTTTTTGTCTGCACTGAACTCAACTGATTAAGCATAGAGTTTTGAATTGAATCCCAAGAAATTGTATATAAATACCAAAGCCAAAAATATTAAGTGTATACACACATACACACACACACATATATACATACACACACACAAAGCACAGTGCTGAACCCAACTGATCCAGTATAGAATTTTGATTTGAATCCCAGGAAATTGTATATAATAAACAACAACAAAAATGCCAAGTCAAAAATATTGCAATCAGTGCAATAAGAATATATCCAGCCCCAATTGGGCCAAGCACCAAAAGATTTGTAACCCGGACAAATACAGAACTCCCACAATAATTTGCCCCAAATGCAATAGAAAATACAGCATGCAATACTTCACATATACACATAAAGATACTTGCTCTGCACAATCATCAACTCAACCATCCACATCTGGTCTGAAAAGAAAGCACGAAGCACCTCTTAATGCCAGAGCAGCAAAGCAGCCACGCTATGAACCCATCCATAGCA
Organism: Lepisma saccharinum; assembly: GCF_977018435.1. NCBI lineage: Eukaryota > Metazoa > Arthropoda > Insecta > Zygentoma > Lepismatidae > Lepisma > Lepisma saccharinum. Next base: position 144,185,836 of record NC_139229.1, read on the forward strand.
GTTTTAACGGCCAACTTAGAGATCACCGGTTTGTATCAGAGCCAAGATGTGGTATTGAGAATTTTTTGAACAGTGTAAATTCTGATCTGCAGGCAATTCTAAATGCACAAAATGGGTCTTATAAGCTGTCCCTCAAATTGTTTGTACAATATAAGAAGCCAAATGGCACAAAATTTACACAGCCCCACATAACAGAAACTCTACCTGTATATTCAAATGCAAATTCAGACGGAATAATAAGCAGATTGATAAATCAATTGAATATTAAACACTCTGAATTTGCAGCAAAAGAGTCAGGATGGAGCCTATGCGGTTCTTCACACAAGTTATATGTTCATATTTCTGAATTCAGCCCATTACAAGGTTCCACTTATCTGCCATTACCTGCCAATATTAAAAACAAACAAGCCGTGGTTAATATAAAAAATGCCGACCTGAAATGCTTTTTGTGGTGTATTTTAGCTGCTTTGTTTCCAGCTTCAAGAAATCCAGAGAGAATAACTTATTACAAACAACATGAACATCTTTTTGACGATGCAATGGAGGGTTTGGAATATCCAATGTCTGTTCAGAATATTGATAAATTTGAAAAAAGGGCCAGGCACATCAATGGCAAACAATTATCTATTAATGTATTTATTTGTTCCACTGGCAATTGCTTAATAGCACCTCTCAGAATCAGTACACTTGATGATGAATCTTCTATTCCGATTGATTTGCTCTTAATTGAAGGGGATGATACATACCATTACACTCTGATACATAATCTTCAAGCTTTAGTGAGAACACAACTAGACAAAACTCACACAATATTCAAGTTGTGCAGAAGATGTTTGACTGTATTTGATGGTCAAAAAATGGTGAAGGGGGTTCGGGAAGTGAATGCAGAAATTGCCAAAAACAAGTTAATTGAACATCTGAAATACTGTGGCAATCATAAACCTGTTCATATGGTGATGCCCAATCCAAGTGAAAATTGCAAATTCAAAAAGTTTGAAGCCTTGTTGGAACACCCAGCATTTATTGTCTATGATTTTGAATCGAACCTCAAACCTCATGCATTCTGCAATCCAGATCCTGAAGAATCCTCAACTACACCATACCAGTTACATGAACCTTCAACCTTTTGTTATACAGTTATGCGGGATGGTGTAGCTAGTGAGCCACACTTATACATGGGACCAAATGCCGTCAAAGAATTTGCACAAAGAATAGAAAATGAGTGCCGTGACATAGCATCTAACATCTTATTAAAATCAAAGCCTATGTTGCCTTTAACAGAGGAACAGATTGAAGATTTCAACAATGCAGAAAAATGTCCGGTATGTGATTGTGAATTTTCAGATGCAAATATCAAGGTACATCACCATTCTCATACAGATGGTAAATTCTTAATGGCCCTGTGTAAAAGCTGTAATATTAAGATCAAGAGACCAAGATTTATCCCCATATTTTGCCATTATGCATCCAATTATGATTTCCATCATCTGATCAGGTACGAGGGGTTTGACAAGCAGAATTTAAATATTTTAGCTGAAAATGATGAAAAATATATTGCCATTACCAAGATAATTAAAGTTGATGGTGTTCCTATTCAATTAAGATTTCTTGATTCTCACAGATTTTTACCTGCTAGCCTGGCTACACTGGCCAGTCAATTACCTGATGATGACTTGAAAATCACACGTGCCTCGTTTCCAAATCAGGACCTGCAATTAATTAGGCGGAAGGGTGTGTATCCATATGACTATGTCACAGATTTTTCTAAATTTGATGAGTGTTCCCTGCCACCGCAAGAAGAGTTTTACAGCAGAATCAGAGGATCTGGAATTAGTGATGAAGATTATCACCATGCCCAGTTGGTGTGGAACGATTTAAAATGCAAGATATTTCGTGATTATCACAAGGCATATTCGAAACTTGATGGGACCCTCTTAGCTGATATATTGCAAGCATTCAGAAAATTTTCCATGCAAAATTATGGACTGGATCCTGTGTATTTTTACAGTGCCCCGGGCCTAACATGGGCTGCAACGTTTTTGAACACTAAAATGGAATTAAATTTAATCCACGATCAAGATATGTATCTGTTTATGGAGAAATGTATAAGAGGGGGGATGGTGCAATGTTCTCAGAGATATGCTAGAGCAAATAACAAATATATGCCTGATTATGATCCAGCACGGCCATCAAATTATATACTGTATGTAGATGCCAACAACCTCTATGGTCACGCTATGATGCAAAAACTGCCATATGCAGGGCTTGAATGGGTTGAAAATTTCAATATTAAAGATCTTCAGGACTTTGATGACAGTGACCATGGCTTAATCTTAGAGGTTGATCTGACAATTCCAGAATATTTGCACAATAAATTTTCTGATCTGTCCCCAATTCCCGAGGTTCAGTGCTCACTTGGCTCTAAATAGAAGAAGCTCATGATGACTCTGGAGCCGAAACAGGGTTATGTCGCATATTACAAAAACCTCCAGTTCCTGATGAAACATGGTGTTCAAGTAACCAAAGTTGGAAAAGTCTTGAGGCTCAGGCACTCAGAATGGTTGAAATCATATATTGATACAAATACGGAGCTTCGAACATCTGCAAAGAGCGAATTTCATAAGGCTTTGTTTAAATTGTTGGTTAATTCAGTGTATGGCAAAACAATTGAAAATGTCAGAAAATATATCGATGTTAAAATAATTATTGACCCCAGTTGGAGCAAAAAATTGGTTGCAAAGCCCAATTTCAATTACAGAAGAATTTATGATGAGAATATGGCATTTTTCAATATGATGAAAACAAAGATCAAATTTGATAAACCTATTTATGTAGGGGCTGTGATATTGGAATTATCCAAATTACATATGTTAACATTGTATTATGATGTGCTGAAACCTTTTTATGGTGATCGTGTAAAATTATTGTACATGGACACGGATAGTTTTATTCTTGATATTCAAACAGAAGATGTTTATCAAGATATGTCACAGCCTGAATTGTTTCAATACTTTGATACCAGTGAACATACAAAGATTCAACACCACCACAACAAAAAGGTGCCTGGCAAGTTAAAAGATGAGACACTTGGTGATGTTATTGTGAAATTTGCTGGGTTAAGTGCCAAGATGTACACCTTTGAAACATGTAGTGGTGCTGTTGCTAAAAAGGCCAAGGGCATTGGCAAAGTAACTGTTGAAAAAGATCTCCAATTTGAAGATTATGAAAATTGCATCAAATCCCAGAGTTCAATCAGAACATCAGAATACAGAATTCAGAGTGTGGATCACTTGCTGACTAGCAATATTGTAAGAAAAGTGGCTCTGGACCCACATGATGATAAGAGATGCATTTTGTCATGTGGCATACATACTTTACCTTGGGGACATTGTGATTTGAAAAATGGCAATCAATGCCCAATTACAGAGCATGATTTGAAATAAATAAACATGCCTATGAACTTATTTGGGTTCAAAAAACAGGCTATTATGGACCTGCCAACACCACAACCCTCTCCTGATATGCTGTCTAAACTGAGTGGCTTGTTAATTATTCATCTGAACAGCATACTTACAGAAGTTGATGATGAAACGGGCAAAACATTGTACATATTTAACAATAATTTAAATCATTACCAATTACCTGTAGGTGGGCAATTGCAATTTATTACAACTCCCGAGGGTGATGTCAAGATTTCAGTAGGGAGAAATATTTATAGAATTAAGCACTCAAACATGATTTCTGGCACTGTATATACTGTTTCTGCTGGTGACTGCTTATATATTGAGGTCCCTGGATCTTATGACAAGCTTATACCCTTTTTTATAGAATTAAGAATCAGATATTCAATAATAAATAACCACTAAACAAAATGCCTAATGATATATTTGGCCATACAAGACATGAAGATCACAGTGATGAGATTCTGATGCTTGATGTCAGAGTCAAGAAATTAAGAAGTGATTTACAAGCTTTACAAACCACACTCAATGCCAGTCTTCAATTAGAAATTACAAATTTACAATCACAATGCATGGACCCTCTTCTTAAAATTGATTCTGAACTCAAAGTGCTGCTTCAGAAATATACTGATCTGGCAACATTAGATAATTTTCAAAGTTTAGAAGAAGCTGTAGCAGCTCTTCAAGCCAAATTTAAGACCCAGGCCACCAACTCTGAGCAATTGAAACAGCAATTGGAAGAACAGATAAATAATGTCCAGACACAGCTCCAAACAATTGTCAAAAGCATAAAGTCACAAGAAGATTTTGATCTAGTGATTTCCACTCTAAAAGAACAGATTCAATCACTCCAAATACCTAATCTGGATCCTCTGAACAATGCCATAGCCGAGGTTAAAGAAAAAATTGAGACACTTGAAAATTTTATGAACAACTTGCCATCTTCTGATGCTTTGAATGCAATAACTCGGAGTGTTGCAAATATTAAGCTGCAACTTGAAACATACGAAGATTTTGGAAAAATTCAAAGTTCCATAACCCATCTTGAAGGTACAATAGCAGCAGTGCAAAGTGATTTGGCAAATGTACTAGAATCCAGATTGCCTGGGATTGTAGACACTCTTGTAAGTGTCCAGCAACAAATCACAAAGCTTGAAAACCTCAACACTGAATCTGAACTGTCTCATTTTCATCACTTGATAGATGATATTCAAACAAAACTTGAAATTTTACAACAATCAACACCCTCTCAGGCAGATATAGCCCTGCTCCAAAATGCTATGCAAAATGTGGCTGATGCTTCTGAATTAAACAATGTAAAATTGGCACTTGAATTTTTACAAAATACAGTATCAAATCTTCCCACATCACAGGAACTTAAAAATATTAAGAGAGCTGTGAATCGCATATTGAAATCAGAAGATATCAAGAATATCCAGACAGAGATCAAACAACTCACTCAGACAGTGGCCACTCTACCAACCAATCAACATATTAATGAACTGCATGCCCTGTTTGAGGATATCAGAAGACAGGTCCATGATCTTACTGCTCAAAATTCAAAATTGGCAGTTGTTGAAAATTTGCAACAAATTGTAGCTAATATCAAGCAACAGCTAGGGACCATGGAATCCAATCAAGCAAATGCCCTGTCTGTTTTTGCCACCCAGCTTCAAGAGATTGTGCAACAATACAAGAAACTTATTGTGGACATAAAGATCAAGCCAGGCCATGACGATGTTGTTAGAACGATCAATGAGCACCTTGAATCTGTAACAAACAGATTGCTCACAGCAGAAAAGGAAATAACAGGCATAATCGAGAATCCAAAACATACAGTAATTCTTGAATTGTACAGCATCCCCAACAAAGAATATGATTCACCATTTACACCGGGTGGCAAAATATATATGCTGTCCCCTGCACAGTTTTATTACCAATTTTTTGTTGGGGGCACATTGAGACCAATCAAGATCAAATATTGGCTTCAACCACAGGCGCACCACTACCCTACCTTATCAATAACAAATGCTGATAACAAAGTAAAAATCACCAGTGTAGAGTTAGAGGATTTTACAGACCCCAATACATTAGAAACATCTTATGCTGAAGATGATGGCTCTCTGGAATTTAAAATACAAATAGGGGACAAATTATATTTAGAAAATCCTGCAGTTTCAGCTGCTGAACACCCCATAGTTGCAATATTCTTGTTTACATATTATGTCTAGACAAATTATTGTTGATGAATTACACAGACAAGCCCGACATAATTTTAAGAGACTGCCAGTAGTCACAAAGGGCATAGATGATTTATGGCAGAGCGACTTGATTGAGTTGTCAAGTGGGCAGTTGAAAAACTTAGACAAAATCAACAAGGGCTACAAGTATCTACTCACTGTAATAGACACATTTTCAAAATTTGCCTGGGCTGTGCCACTCAAATCCAAGACTGGAACATGTGTTACAGAAGCCATCAGGACAATCATCAATCAGAGTGGAAGATCCCCGCGCTATTTGCAAACAGATAATGGCAAAGAATTTTATAATTCAGTGTTCCAACAATTTATTAAAAGCCAGGCAATAAAACATTACTCGAGTTACAGTGACCTCAAGGCCTCAATTGTAGAGAGATTCAACAGAACCTTAAAAAATCTTATGTATAAACAATTTACACTGCAAGGTAATTATAAATGGATTAATATTCTCCCAGAACTTCTACATAAATATAACAACTCGGTCCATTCCACAATCAACATGAAACCCTCTGAAGTAACTTCATCTGATGAGCAAAAATTGATCAGCACTGTTTATTATCCTAGATACCAGCCAACAACAAGAAGGGCCAAATACAGAGTGGGTGATCAAGTAAGAATCAGTAAATATAAGCACTTATTCAAGAGAGGTTTTACAAGAAACTGGAGCACCGAATTATTTACAGTGGTTCAAGTTAAACCCGGGACCCTTAACACATATATAATAAAGGATCACCGAGGAGAAATTCTCAAAGGCAGGTTCTATGAACAAGAGCTCAGCAAAACTAAACAGCCTGACACATATCTCATAGAAAAAATTATCCGCAGAAAAGGCAACAAGTTATTTGTCAAATGGCTGGGTCATCCGGAAAACAGCTGGATCGATGCAGACAAAGTGATAATATGAGCACCTGGGATGTTATAAAGAGGCTGCCAGAACCTGAACAGCAGAATAAAAGAAATGGCAACTTGCTGCCTGATAATATTAGGTGTCTTATTGTTGGGCCATCTGCTTGTGGTAAAACTACACTAATGGTTGATAATTTTTTATTAGCACCCAACTGGTTAGACTGGAAAAACAGGCACTTGTATGTCTTCTCTAAGAGCTTGGAACAATTAAAATATCAGCAGCTGATGAAGCTATATGATGGATTGGATATAGCCACTTTTGAACCAGATGTTAAGCCACTTCATGAATGTCTCGATAATTCTGTTGTTGTGTTTGATGACATTATACTGGATAATCAAAACAAGGTTAGAAATTTCTTTACACAGGGCCGGCACAAAAACATTGATTGCTTCTACCTGGCACAGACTTTTTCAAAAATACCGAAGCAGCTGATCCGAGACAACAGCAATTTTATATGTGTGTTTCATCAAGATCATACCAACCTCAAACACATACATGATGAATATGTAGGTGGGGACTTGAGCTACAATGATTTTTCCAAGTTTTGCAGCAAGTGCTGGAATCAGGACAGTTATGGGTTTGTCACAATTGATATGACAAGAACACCTAACACTGGAAAATACAGAAATAAAATCAACGATTTTCTAGACGTTGAGACATAAATAAATAAACATGAAAAGGCCAATTATCGATGATCTTAAGTTAAGAGATTATCTTGTAAAAAGATTTAAGGGATGGAAATCACAGAACCGGGGAATATATGAAAAACACAAACAAACAGAACAGCCTGTAATTGATGCTATTAATAATTTAGGTAAGAATATCAAAACTGTTACAGAGCAAAATCAAGATTTGATCACGGAGCTTGTACCTGTAGCTGCCAGGAACATATTAGATTATCCATTCACCCCACTTTCCAGTATTCATACACCTAGTCCTGTTGCTCCTAGAAGAATTGAGGCTAGTCAGGATCCTATTGAATTGGGTCTTCTTGCACAAAAATATTTAACCACACCTAAAGACAACAAAGATGAAGTGTTTGGCTTATATGCTGACACAGAGCTTGATGGCAGCATCATTCATAGAATTGGCAATTTCAGAGTAACATTTATGGGAGATGATATAATTGTTTATTCAGAATCTCGTCTCGGAGAAAAAGGTGCTTTTGTTAAGTACACCGGCACACCTGGATTATGGGAACTGATGACTAGGAAAAGGCCTGGCAGCTATACAGATCAAGATTATGAGGATTACAAAGAAATATTAATAAAATCAGATGCTCTTTACCAGAACAATGATCCCACACAAAAAAGAGTGAAGTCTAGCAGTGGGGCAAAATACAATAATTTAATCAAGCCCATATGGTCACAAATCAAGACTGGCAGTGGAATCAAACAATACAACACCCTGCCTAAAGAATTTGTGTGGGTTGATGATGTCAGGAAACTTGTAGATAGGTTATTGGTGATAGCTGGGGAGGAAAATGCTGGGAACCACAATTTTTACAATGAAAAGGTTGGAATTATGGACATGATAAGCACAAAATTGTCTAATTTTATAGTGAATGACCCTAAGGGGATTGGATATCTCATAAAAATTATTAATACTCTACCACCTAAATTTTGGAATATCTCTGAGGGTCGGGGGTTGGTTAATGACATTATAAACAAGCTGCCATTTGAACTACACATTCCAGGCTATCAATATTGTGGTCCAGGCACAAAACTGGATCATAGATTAAACAGAGGTGATCCTGGTGTTAATCCCCTAGATGCTGCTTGTAGAGACCATGACATAGCATACAACACACATTCTGATCTTGACAAGAGACATGTTGCAGACAAGAAATTAGAAGAGGCTGCATTTGCTAGATTTGTAAGCAAAGATGCTTCTTTAAGTGAAAAAATAGCAGCATTGGGAACCACCATAGCTATGAGCACCAAACAAAAACTGGGGTGGGGGTTGTGAACATGTATATAATAAACCTACAATGAAGGCCAAGGGTGTTATGTATCAAGTACCTTATGCAGGTCTTAAATCTCTTAAAACTATTGACAGTCTTTTGACCAAAAAACAGCGCAAGAAAAAAAATTCTTGTCTTGCAAAGGGACATGGTATGAAATTGTTACTTAGTACCCCCCAATTAAAAAAATTACAGCAATCAAGAAAAAAATCACATGTGGGGGGTTTCATATTTACCATCCCTGCCATCTTAGCTGCTCTCGGGGCAGTTGGGAGCTTGGCCGGGGGATCAGCCGCCATAGCAAAAACAGTAATAGATGCCAAGAAAAATAGGGCAGAATTAGATGAGCAGAGGCGCCATAACCTTGCCATGGAGAAAAAAGGCAAAGGTGTTAAGAGAGCCATGAATAAGTTTAAAAAAAACAAGAGCCGCTTACAAACCAAGATATTGAAGCTTTAATCAAGCCACTGGGCATCAAACATTTTAGAGGTGTGTACATGTCCGATTCTCTACCAGAGCAACCACTCAACAAAGAGTGTGGCATTGTTAATTTGGATAAGTACAAAAATCAGGGCAGTCACTGGATTTGTTATCTTAAATATTTAAAAGATGAGGCATTTGTGTTTGATTCATTTGGAGGTGTTCCACCTGAAAATTTAATAAAATATCTAAAATCAGCTAATCTTTATTACAATAATGCCCGTGTTCAAAACTTCAAAGATGTTAATTGCGGACATTTGTGTTTATCTGTTCTTAGATACATGTCTCAAATAAATAAACCATCAATTGAAAATTTTCAAAAAGCCTTGTGGTACCTGAAACATCATGGGGGTATTCCATCTCACCAGCCAAAATTCAATATTGAAACTCAAATTGCATGATGATATAGTGTATCCCAAAACAATAGCTCTCAGAGCATTTTATGGCATGTACTTGATCCCTAATATTACACACCACAACAACAAAATTGCAGTTGGTGATGAAAAAATTGTCATCACTCCAGGGCAATACAATCTATCCACTCTAAATGCTCAATTACCCAGAGGTATAGTGTTAAGTCAAAATTCTGTCACTCACAGAGTAGAGATTGTATCTGCCACAGAAACAGTGGAACTGGGTACTATAGGAGAGCTGCTAGGCTTTGAGAACAACACAAAACTTGAAGCAGGCATCAAACACACTGCTATGAATATACCTAAATTCTTAGCCATAGAGACTCTGAATATTCACTGTAATGTGGCAGAGGGTATGATCACCAAATCAAATGGCATAGGCTCTCACAAACAAACTGGCATCATTGCAACATTCAAACCTAATTCTGAATTTATGGAGCCCATCATCTACAATCCATCCCCAACATTATATTTTCCTGTGTGCCATAATAGAATAGATAATATTGAATTGATGGTCACTAATGAAAAAGAAGAATTAGTTGATTTTGCTGGAGCCACAACAACTGCTATCATAGAGATTAACATTTAAATAAAAATACATACAATGGAAAATATTGAGAGTTATGAGCTACAATCATTCCCCCCAAACAGGAGGACATTTGCAAATTTAAATCAACCCAACACAGAAATAGAGGTGGATCTTGATGTAGGGGATGGCTTTATACACCCCCACAGAGCAGATCTATACATCAAATTTGATGTCGTAAAGCTCGATGGAACAGATTACCCGGCAAATTCTAATATAAGATTGGTAGACAATTTTGTGCCGCATCTGTTCTCTGAAATTGAGATCAGAAAGCATGGCGTTGTTATAAACAGAATAGATTATCCCGGCATTACCTCCACGGCTTTGGCCACACTAAAATTATCCAAAACCGAGGCTTCTTACTACCAAATAGGTGGATTTGAAGCTGGTGAGAAAATATTATCTAAAAACCACACTGTGCTGTTCCCCATGCGCCTGTTGCCAGGATTCTTCTCGGATTACAAAGATATTATGTGGAAGGGTGGTTTAAGAATCACATTTAGAAGAGCTGCCAATGATAATAATGCTTTGATGAGGTACAGTACATTAAACCCTACAGGAGAAGCTCTGCCTAATACCCTACCTGATGCAGGCAAATGCATTATTCAGACTATGGAGCTAAGAATCCCTGTTGTTGAGTATGAGGCCAGTTATGCTCTTAAATACAAAGCAGATATCATAAAAAATCCACAGGTTCCTCTGCAATTTTACACATATCAATCTGTACAGAAGCCCGCATCTGGTACATATTATGAATTTGATGCCACAAATTCATTCTCCAGTATTCAATACGACATGCCTGATTTTGTGGTGGTTCTGTTTCAGACTGGAAGACACAATAATCAGGAAAAAAATTCAAGTAAATTTGATAACTGCAACATCAAGAACATATATCTTAAAAATGGCAGAAATGAGGTCTTTCCTAGAGAAAATTACAATTTAGACATGTCCAAGGATGATTTTCTCAAATTATATGAAGCTTTTTCTTCCTTCAAGAGGGTCACTACAGGCAATACGGATATGTATTACACACCAGATGAATTCAAGGCACAGAGACCCATGTTTGTGATTAACACTTCAAAAAGAAAACAAGTTGTGGTAAATGATAGAACAAACATTAAAATTATCTGTGAATTCCATGAGGCATTACCTGAGAACACCATTTGTACTGTCATTCTCATAGGTGAAAAATCATATGTTTATGATGTAAGAAATGAGAGAATCACAGAGCAGTTCTAGAAGAATTGAAGCTGGTATCCGATTGAACTTAAACCAGAAGTAAATATGTGTATGTGTGTGTGTGTGTATGTGTGTGTGTGTGTGTGTGTGTGTGTGTGTGTGTGTGTGTGTGTGTGTGTGTGTGTGTGTGTGGCCTAGTTTTAAGTATGGCCTCAAGAGGGGCATATTTTTGACAAATTTATGGACAACAATCTCTCAGAAGTGCCTTCTGTGAGTATAAACAAATCAATCTGAGGGGGTTCATACTTTCTCATGAAATCCATGAGGGCTTTTTTACAAAAATCTTGAATTATACAAGATTCCACACTTGAGCAAAAAGCTCATGTAGGCATGTTAAGCTTGTTTTAAGTATAAGCAAATCTGCTGGAGGGGGGTTCATACTTTCGGGCACTGGTTGTATTGTAAATCCCACTACTTTTGCGAAAAAAGGCAGTGGAGGCGATTGGGTTCCAAAACCGGGGGGGCAAGGTGCCCAAACTGGGGGGAGCAAGACAGTATATTTCCCTTTGTAGATAAGGTTTAGCAGAGTGCGGGGGCAAAAGTGGTAACAAGTGGGGGGCAACTGCTCCCCCTGGCACCCCTAATCGCCGGCACTGGACCAAGGGAAAGTAAACTGTCCTTGCCCCCCCACCAGTTTTGGCACCTTCCCCTTCCCAGTTTTGGAACCCACTGCGTCTACTTTAATACTGACGAACCCCGTTTTCAGTTACCGCAATTTTACTCCAAACGAATTTATTTCGGTTTCAATGTGTTGCGTCGCATTTCGCATTAGATTCTTGGCCTAGCTTCCACAAATACGGCGAGGGAGAACGTCAGACACCTGAAAGTGAAAATTGAACAGGGGTTAGACGAGGTGCATCCTACCCTTCTCAAATTTTAACACTTTTCTTAATTCATTAGAATTAAGTATTTCAAAGAAAATTTATTTCTTATGCTTATGATGGAAGAGACATTCTTTAATGGCCCAGCACATTTCCTATTAAAAATAAGAAAAACACTCCTCAAATGCATTCAAAAACTAATAAAAAAGTCGTGCTCTAATGAAAATTACACGGTGATCTAGTCGGTATTGCGTCTTATTTCTACGCGGGAAACCCGTGTTCGCTTCCCGGCCTGGGTGATCTAAGGTCGGAATTTTCTGGCCTTGTCCCCGCATAAAGCGGGTCTGGGGCTCACCCAGCTTCAAATCAATGGGTACCTGGGGGCAACCTTGGGGGTAAAGGCGGCCGGAGCGTGGCACTGATCACATCACATCACGTCTAAAATGGGTGCGATCGAGAATGTATGGGGCCCTATCCCTACATCCCGTAAATCTAAATGTGCCTGCATAGCACGGGGAACTTTAGCTTTTTTTATCTTACGTTTTGTAATCCCTAAATCAGAAAAGTTCTTATGCCACTGGCAATGAACACTTAAAAGAAAGAAAATCATGACCTCCTTTCAGTATTGGCCCCTCACGAAATTGCTCGTCACGCAACTGGACACGGAGATCGGTGAAGAAAAGGAAACAATGGACGATGGAAGCAAATAGCCTGTATCGATACAACACACCGAACACAGAGTGTTTCATTAATGAAACATAACAGGTAATTTGTTGACGCAGAGGTGGAAGCCAGATAAATAGGTACCGATAAACGTGTATTGTAACGATTAATCAATATATCATTTCTCCATTGCCCTTTTTTAAGACGGAATTGGTGACAGTGGCGGATTAATAATCTTCTCTTGGAAAGGGGGGGGGCAGACGTTTTTACGGTGTCCTCCTCCCAAACCAAGAAAAAAACAATGTTCTGTGCTCGTCTAAAATTCCTTCTTTGACCTCCCTCCCTTTTCTCTTATATTTCTCAGCACCCGTGGCATGAGACCAGGGCGGCCCCAGGGGGGGTGCGAGGGGGGCTTTCGCACCCCCTATTCAAAATCTATGTTGAAAACATTAATTCTTGCAGCTCCCGAATGTTAGGTATTGTAGTGAGACCACAGTTATTGTATCGGGCACATAGTGGTTCGGATCCCACTTGAAAACTGTAGGTCCAGTCCCGATTAGCCTTACTGTGCATAAAACGGACTTAAAAAACCAAATCAATCAATCAATCAAAAGTTATTGTATACAACAGCCAAGCATTGAAAGATAAGCCGCCGCATATATTTTCCTGTACTGTCAGCAATCTATAAATATCAGAAGCCGTTGTCTTTTCTTTCGTCAGTATTGTTGTTAGGAATTGTTTCTTCTTTTATTTTGTGTTTTTCGATATTTGACTACAGCTCCGTGAGTTCTTTATTGTCCGCCTAGTTGCTGTTCCTCTTGTCTCCAAATCACACTGGAACAAAAATGTCAGATGCTTTCTAGATATCATAATTTCATCAGGCCGTGCGAGGGAAACTATTTAATGCGAGTTGTATCGTGACGGGTAGTTTACCTGTTGGTACGTTCTGTATGTTCCACGTAACATGTTTAGTAAAGTACCATTTCAGACTTTGCTGAGGAGCACGAAGTTCGCGAAGAAATATTACAGTTCGTTGATGGGGATAGTGAGGCAGAAGGAATTTTAACAAAGATCAAAGTTGGTCCGCAATCAATTCTATCCGGGAGGGGGCAAGGGTTCAAAAATTGAAGTAAAAAAAGCAAGGCTAGCAGAATTTAAGAGTAGCATGACAAAATGATATGCTACGCCCCTTTCGGGAACATAGACACCTGCCAGCTTAGCATGAGATAACATGGGGCAATTAAACCTCAACAACAATTTAAAGGTTGAGAAAGGAAACACAATAATTTCCCACTACAGAAGGAGTAATCCGTCATATATTCTGAAAAACACATTCTATATACAATTCACACACTTAATCAATTCTTTACAATTTCTATATATCGTTTCGTGTTCCAAATTTTCTTCTATAAATTTATTTGACTACAGGCTTCTTCTTCTTTAATTACAGGCTTCTTGTTCTTTGACTACAGGCTTCTTCTTCTGTTGTCACCTTCTGTATTCATCTATGGGTTTCTTCTTTGGCTACAAGCTTTTTCTTCTTTGACTACAGGCTTCTTCTTCTTTGACTACAGTCTTCTTCTTTTTTTAACTACAGGCCTCTTCTTCTGTAGCAACCTTCTGTATTCACATATGAATTTATTCTTTGGCTACAAGCTTCTTCTTCTGTAGCAACCTTCTATATATATATATATATATATATATATATATATATATATATATATATATATATATATATTTCTTCTTTGGCTACAAGCTTCTTCTTTGACTACAGGCTTCTTCTTCTGTAGCAACCTTCTATATTCATATATATATATTTCTTCTTTGGCGACAAGCTTCTTCTTTGACTACAGGCTTCTTCTTTTTTTACTACAAGCTTCTTCTTCTGTAGCAACTTTCTATATTCATATATGGATTTCTTATTTGGCTACAAGCTTCTTCTTGAACTACAGGCTTCTTCTTCTTTGACTACAAGTTTCTCCTTCTTCTGTAGCAACTTTCTATATTTATTTATTTTTAGGCATATACCCAAAAATCTAAAGCCCCTCCTTCGGGTCGCTGCTGGAAGCACTACGTCACCGCCTAACTCAACCAAAAAGGGGTAATCGAAGGGCGCCGCCTATCCCGCGGTCACCTCGACTCGGAGCTGCAATAAATGCGCTACATGAAAGTGCTCGGGGACTGCCGAGGATTTGGCTCCACCACAGAACAATCAAAAGGTTTAACGGAAAAGCTCGTTTCCGTTAAACAATAAGGACCCAGAATCATACTTGTAATTTGGTTTCTTTACTTATCCTGCCAAACCAAATACACTGCTGTTTGTGAAAATTGCAACACCCAGAAATAATGGCCCAAATTAATCCAAACTCGGAGGATGTGTAGAACAGTGTACCAGCAATAAGTGATTAGGATTGCAGAGAGATGGCGTGCATGTAGGCCCAGCAGCGCCCAATCTTGTGTAACCGGAAGGGCCAGTGTTACGCCAAGCTCAGTCAGTGAAGAGCCGTCAAACGAAGTGGAAACGTGAAAACAGGTGCTGGTATACCTCGTCGACGTCAAAAGGTGCAATATCAGCATGTGAGTGTGTTCGAATGGGGCAGAATGAGCGGTCTCTGGGAAGCGGGTTTGTCATACCGTGACATTTCGACTCTTACAGGGCATGCTGCTACGACAATGATGCGTGTGTGGAGCCAGTGGATAGAAGAGGGTCGTACACAGCGACGAGCAGGTACTGGACCACGCAATGTGACCACAGCACGGGATGACCGCCATCTTGCCCGCATGGCTGTAACTCACGGTACAGCTTCGTCCACAGTATTGGCTCGACGCTGGAGCAGTGCAACGGTTGTGGACCTGTCTGCGTGGACGGTACAACGATGTCTGCTGCGGGTTGGGCTGGTGACACGCATGCCATTGCGTTGGCTTCCATTGTTCAGAAACCACAAACGCCTCAGACTGCAATGGGCACGTGAATGCCGTCGCTGGCATGCTAAGTAGCAAAATGTAGTGTTTTCGGACGAGTCCCGCTTAAACTTGTCCTACAGTGATGGCCGCATAGGTGTTAGGTGCTACCGTGGTGAACGCAATCTGGCAACCTGCATTGTTGAGCGGCATAGCGGACAAACGCCAAGTGTGATGATTTGGGGTGCCATTGGACACAACATGCCATCTCCCCTCCTACGCATTGAAGGCAATCTGAACAGCAACCACTACGTTAGGGAGGTTTTGGAGCCCGAGGCACTGGCCCTCCTTCAGGCAACTCCACATTCCATATTTCAGCAGCTCAATGCCCGGCCACATGTGGTGAGGAATGTGCAAGCCGTCTTCGAAGCACGACAGTTGCCACTACTTCACTGGCCTGCACGTTCGCCTGACATGTCACCCATCGATCATGTTCGGGATATGGTTGATCGGCAACTTGTTCGTCATGGTCCTCCAGCAACCACTGTTGATGCTTTGTGGACTCGCATACAAACCGCGTGGAGGGAGATTCCCCAGGAACATATCCACGCCCTCCTTGATTCCATGCCACGACGTGTAGAGGCTCTGTTTGCAGCATATGGGGGCTTCACACCATACTGAATTCTCAAGGTCAGAGATCATATACAGGTCTGTAACTCTAATCATTTGTGTATTGGCATGTACCAAATCTGTGGTATAAAGTTCATTTCAATCACACGTTTTCTTCTTGGTGTTACAATTTTCACAAACAGCAGTGTATGATATTAATGGCGATCCTTTATTTCTGACGCCTCGATACAATTCATTATTGTTACACATTCACAGAAGTAGAAGGGGGAACAATTACCGGACATTAATTTATTCATAATGACCCTCGGCTATTGTTATTCTGTCATTTGTAATTATGATTAACGGGCTTTTTATGTTAATTAATCAAGAGTAGAGTGTAGGGGGGGAGGAAGATGAGTCATGGATGACTCATGCGCACGTGTGAGCTTGGATATATTGATTTTCAATTAGTGTACAACAGATACTATTAATAACCCGGTTTCACCCTAATCTAAACTAATTGTGGTACTTTATATATACATTACAGCCGGATATGAGTCATAGATGATTTACGCCGGCGAGGGAGCTTGGAATTAATGGTTTTCCATTAGTATACAATAGTTACAATTATGTATCCCGTTTTTACCCTAACCTAACCCTATTGTTGTACTCTATATATGCGTTACGGCCGGATATGAGTCATGGATGATTTATGCCGACGAGCGAGTTTGGAATTAATGTTTTTTCCATTAGTGTACAAAAGATACTATTATGTATCCCGTTTTCGGCCTTTTCTAACCCAATTGTTGTACTTTATATATGCGTTTTAGCAGGATATGAGTCATGGATGATTCATGCTGGCATTTGAGCTTGGTTTTAATGGATGGCATTTAGTGCATAATAGACACTATTATGGAACCCAGTTCCGGCCTATTCTAAGGCAGTTTATGCTTTTCTTATACGTGAGGATGAGTCACGGCTGATTTTTGCTATTCTAAACCAATTGATGGCGTCAGGCGAGGGTTGCAGGCGTCGATGACGTCATGAGCGGCCATTTTGGCATTGGTGGCGACTCATATTTGGTATACATAAGGATCTGGATTTATCCGGATTCAACCGGTCGCGAAGTGATCTGGGTAGAGGCTATTATAACTCAATATATAGCGTTACCCTATGTTCGCTTTAAAGGCGAAGAAATTATTAGTATTCAGGGTCGGTGTAATCTATATGAAAACGAGGTATACGGGCAGAATGCATGTTATTAATAATAATTACTTTTAATAAGGCAAGAAGGCGTGGCGCGCAGAGTCCCCTAATGGACGAAAATGACAACATAAGAGAAAAATATTTCCCCCTTCACCCCCGAACCGCGAGGGTTCAACCCCAGCCCGTTAGGCTCCCCTCGGTCTCCTACCGGAGCTAAATGGGATAATAGTCGCGTGCCGCCAATATTTTAACACGCTTGTATTGATTTGTTTTGAGGATCCAATTTTGTTTTGCGGAAGTAACTTAGGGGGTTTTCTTCCTCCTTTCGTAACATTGTAAAGACTATTTGACCTAAAGCGTGAGGAATTTGGCTGAACTAGGAACAATCCGGCCCAGTACCTACAGGTTAAAGGGGAATCCGGGCCAGTACCTACAGGTTAAAGTGGTGGATGCGATCCACTATTTGCCCTTATTTCTAGGTTTCGAACCACGGACCCTTTGATTAATGCTTTATAAGTTACAGGATGGTTGTTAATGCGTAGTTTTTACGTAAGATTGACCAGATTTTGACTTTTGGGCCAATATTTCACTTTTTTCGCGTATTTTTATTCAGAAAACGTTATTTGAATGATTCAAGCAAGAGTTTGTATTGCAAATTAGACACACAAAGTGTGGTTCTTCAACTTTAGCTGAAGTCTAGTCTTATTTTTACGAATACTGTATAGCACTATTTAACTATTCAGGCAATATTTTTTATTAAATTTTTAACTCACAAAAATATTTTTCATTTTTAACTTATTATTTTACAACTTCATGTTAATTTTTTACCAAAATAACACTATTTATACTATTCAGGCAACATTTTTTATTAAATTTTGGACTCACAAAGACATTTTTTCAACTTTTAAGTTATTATTTTAAAAGTTTTTTCCATGGAATGGTCCTTCCCACTGGCCATTGACAGATGTGCCGAAACCCTGAAGAATAACTGTTTTCCTTTCCTTAGTTGAAAAAAAGCTTACACATCGTCCTTTGAGATCACCAGCTGTGAAGCTGCATGTTTGTTTTTGTTTCCGTCGGTACATTCATTTTGTTACAGTAAAATGGTCAACTAACATAGATTATGTCAGTGACGTGCACTGAGGAGTAGCTAGTCTAGCAGAGATAGATCAATCAATCTCACATCTCGAATTATATTCAAATCACAATATTTATTGTCTTGTTAAAGCCACCACAGCTCATATGCAACACCTTCTTTTCCACGCACTTCTCGTCCATCGGTGTTCTCCGCGGGCAAAGCAGGCTGGATACCCTAGCTCGCTCTTCTTCAGCCAGGCCAGTTTCCAGGTAGAAACGGCCGGCCCAAGGAAAAGGAAGATTTCTACCTCTAGTTCCCTTGCCTCCACGCCCCCCGCTGCAATGGTTGAAAGCCCAGGCTTTCAGGTCCCCCAGTCTATCTCCTATAGGACAGATAGGGGATTGGTTTCTCATAATTTTTTTGTAAATCCTCTAAAGAACACAGGGTAAAATTTTCTGCAGTACTTATGTTCTCTGTATTTACACAACCTTTTACACGTTGTACAATATGTGTGTATGTATAATATGGGATGTAGTTTTATTATTTATAAAATAGGAACGTGTTATGTGCAGACAATAATGTTATGCTTTCTTTCTTTTTTTCTTTTTCAAATATGGAATATATAATGATTAACTTACAAATATGTGCTCAGGCTCTCTCTGACTCTCGTTTTAGTAGTGTTTTATTTAAATATACTAATATATTGGCCTGTAACAGTCATAAATACGGCTGTATTTATTTGGGCAAGAGAACGCGTGTTCATATTGTTGTTGGTTTGGTTTATTTTACTTCGCTTTTCTGCCACATTTGGTTATCGCGAAAATGAGGATTGAGTGATGATATGATGAAATTGGTGAAGGGACCTCATATGAACAATCTAGGCCAGGATTCGAACCCGTGATGAGTGCGCATTCTTGAACTATGTGTTGCAGTGAATAATGAAATAATTTGGAATGAAAAATGTATCTCAGAACTCAAAAAGTCAAATGAATATCATTGAAGAAACTACGAAAAAGTGTGTTGTGTTTTGTTTCCTGTCACCAAATCAACCAAGCGCGGGGGAGTGGTTATCACAGCGCGCTAAGACACCAGGCGTTCCGGGTTCGAACCCCGACCCTGGCATGGGTGTTCCCTGTGCTCGTCCCTTAATCAGTTTCATCGTATCATCTTCACAATTAACCAAATGTGACAAAAAAGCGACGCTAAGTAACAAAAATGAAATCAAATCATTGATTGATTGCTCAAATTGGTTTATTTTACTTCGCTTTTCCGCCACCTTTGGTACAACAAAATAGATGAAGGAACGAACACACACAAAGAACACAAATGGCCAATCCGAGATTCGAACCCAGGATCTCTGGCTTAGAGTCAAATCAAATAGTTTTTTATTTTCGAATGTGGTTGGGGGTTACGTGTACTTTTTTCTAGTACTCATTCATAATTTTGCAATATTTTCCTGTTATTGACATTCTTCTTTTTTGAAGGAATACTGGCCCTAAAGGGAGGAGGGGTGTGACTCACACCAACCTCCCCCCCCCTTGAGCACGTCACTGACTGCTACCCCAAGTGTCGACGTCACCGCACGTCACTGGATTATGTAGTAGAATACCTAAAATATAAATTCTCCGCTTTGGAATCAGGATTCTGTTGTTACTGTTCTCGTACAAGAAGCTACACACTTTGTGTTATCAGGGCCTCTCCGATGGCGTAGTGGTGACGTCGTCGCCTTGTAAAAAAAAAATCTCGGTGGAGGCGTAGTGGCTCCAGTGGCATAGCAGCCGCCCCCGCAATCCCCGCAATGCGGGGGGGGGGGGGGAGATGTAGGAGCCCCACAATGCGCTCTTGAATTTTTTACATAATCGCAGAAATTCCACATATAGTGTCGCTTATAAAACAATCGATTTACGAAACAGAAATCTGGTTCCCAGTAAAATCATATACGACGTGTGCGATAACAAGCAGTGACGTATTATCTCAGCCAGAGGGGCCCCAGTAACTTATCATACGGGTCCCCCTCCGAAATGCAGAATTAACTTACTTGCTCGCAGATGTCCATCGATAGGAAAATATCCCTCATCTCATACCTTTGTATCTACGCAGTTTGTCGTAAACGTAGTGTAGCGTGTCAATTGTCTACAGTTATGAATCCAGTAGAAATATTCAGTTGCTCAATCAGTCGATCCTTATTTTACAATAAACATCAAAATTGTTAATTCGTAACCTTTTAGTTTTACACGTGATATTTAAAATGTAACTGCCCACCTAATATTTTCA
This sequence comes from Lepisma saccharinum, assembly GCF_977018435.1. NCBI lineage: Eukaryota > Metazoa > Arthropoda > Insecta > Zygentoma > Lepismatidae > Lepisma > Lepisma saccharinum. The sequence goes on from NC_139229.1 coordinate 144,206,695, forward strand.
AGGGGAGGTCCCAATTCTTTTCATATTGAAATAAGAGCTGAAATGAATTTCCCATATTGTCCACACTTGTTACGTTTTACTTCAAAGAAACCGAAAACCTCAGTTAAAGGTGGGACCCATAGTAAATTATCCCTTTGCTGGATATACAACGTATGAGTTAAATGTGACCATTATTTTGTGTAATTTTGTAAGTTCATTTTTCTTACAATTTGGCATTTTGTGGACATTTCTGTCGAACTAGTTCTTATTTTCCAATGTGTTACGATTTTTTGATCTGCAGTGTTCGAAGGAAAAATTCCTCGCTGCAAATTAGAAGGAATGATCCTTGTGTGGAACAACTTGAAGATAATACAGTAGGTGAAGAAGAATGATTATGCAAATTCGAGCACTGATGGTCTATTAATAAAAAGGTTCTTGTTTCATGAAAAAGTATTTAAGAAAGTATGATCATTGGTATATCGAAAAAAGAATGGCAGCATTAAAATTATGAATAATGATGTTGAGGTCTATAAAAAAAAATAGATGGACCACAAGGAAAAAAAACCTTGGGAGTCCCCGCGCAGCTTTCCCTTCTTCCCTCCACCTCGAACCATAAGGAAGCATGGTCCACTCTCCCCCTCCGCTACTCGCGGGGGTACGGTGCACAGGAGTCGCGGGTCTGCGCAGGTTGTTTTGCTCGTGGTTCCACTATACTAACCTGTGGCAACCTTATTTTATTTTGTGTGGGGGGGTTTCAGTCCCTCCAAGCTGCATTTCATGGAGTGACAAATTTTCAGTGAATAGAGGTCCTTCGCAGCTTTATTATCTATCACTCAAGACTAGAGTCCGCAGTTATTTTCTTCGTAGCAGATTGAAATTTACCTTGCGATAGGTTACTACCGACAATCTAGATGTCCGGTTCAACCCCCATTACTGAAGGATAAGTTTGTTGCTTGAGTATATTACTCACTCAGTATTAGAAGGCTAATATGAGCGACTCTTACGTTGAATCTTAGCCTAGAGGAACCAGGGGATGACTTAGGAGCTGAAGGCACATCCACCTCATGATCCAAAAGAGGAGTGTTTACTATATTTTTACAATTCCACCAAAACAGTATTTTTTAATATCTGTGTAACATATGTAACTTCATTAAAAAAATATTTCAAGCAAAAATACAAAGCATCAGGAACAAAATATTTGGCAGCGGGAAGCTTCCCCCTCCTCGAAAAGTGATTCCTGGCTGTGTCGCTGCGTTGAAGTAGAGAAAATATTTCCAGTTATTTTTCAGAGATTCAGACCATCCTGATTTAGTTTCAAGAAGGTACTACAGTGATATAAGTCGATAACAAAAAAATGGGAAGGCATAATATTTGAGGTAAAAGTTAATTTCTTGTACAACGAAGGGGGGAGGGCAGATAACTAGCTAACTATTGTACCTCCGCCCCACTCTCGCATCATATATATTTTTAACACTAAGGGGGCCCCTAAATATTTTACTTGCAGGGGGGCCAAAGATCTGCTCTACCCCACTGAGTGGCTCGGATCCCACTTTAAACTATACGTCCAGTCCCGATTTGCCTTTCTGTGCATAAATTGGTGTTAAAACAAGTTTAACAAACAAACTCCATGCTATCAGTTCACAATCATAATTGGCTGTGCTCTAATAGTTGGAGATATTGATAAGTGTCCAAAATGGATAGATGTACATAAAGAGTGAGGTATTTGCAAAATTTTCTGCAACTACTCTTGAAGCATCGATATATTATAAATTGTACATATATAGTCTCCCCACAATAACCAAATATTAGCAAGCAGGTGGAGGACTTCCCCTTCCCTTTCAAATACCATTCTGTACATAACCACCGAACTCGGGACCTCTATTACTCAAGATTAGTCTGTCCGATACCCGGTGGAGGCAAATGGCACAGTGGTTCGGATCCCACTTTCAACTGTAGGTCCAGTCCCGATTAGACTTCCTGTGTATAAAGTGGACTTAAAACAACAAATCAATCAATCAATCAATTAAGATTAGTCAAAAGGCACGTATCAAGAAATATATTTCGGGGGGGAGAGTCCGAACCAAGTCTCAGAAATAATAATAATATAATTGATGAAATTAAAGTATTCACATTAGATTAATGACTAATTAAATATGTAAATTAATTAATAATGTATTATTATTATTACTTGAATAGGCAAAAAAGACGGTGTAAGAACAGGTAAGAACAGGGATATAACAACACATATTCTTTATCTAGCTTAGGTGTAGTTAATATCGCAAAAAAAATTAAATGGGAAATGAATGTCAAATAGATCAAGGATCGAATATTCATTGAATAACAAAAAAGAAGGTTGGATCCGAAAAGTAAATTTGTTGGTTAGTTCGTGTGCATAAATCGACTTTGACACTGGCCTTCACAACCGTATGTTCCCAATATAATCGTTGCCTTCAAATAAGTTCGGCAGAAATAAATAACCTTCGATTATACAACAAATACTAAAAACGTATATTTTTATTAGTTAATTTCCGTACTTGATACCCTCTTGCATTGGCGTACGAAGAATTAGAGATTATAATTATATTTTCCTATATATTTTCTTTTGGGGGGCTGAACTTGTGAACTTGGATGGTGCATAAACAGTAGCGCAGGAACATTTTTCATCTGTAAGGTACAAAATTCGTGCTCCATATTATATATATATATATATATATATATATATATATATATATGTATGTATGTATGTATGTATGTGTGTGTGTGTCTGTATATATATGTTATATGTGTTATACACACACGCACATAAAGTTGGGGCATTGAAAATTCCATTTTAGAAGAGCACACACAGATTTCCTGTTTTTTAAATAGAATTTATGGTTATTTTAAAAATAGATAATTTCGAAACATATAAAGCTCGTTTTGTGCTCATTTGGAAGAGGATGAAACTGAAAATCAGAATTTTGTCATTTGAAAGTAGCGAATATCTATTAATTTTAATGCAGGGTGTCATTTGAAGGGACAATAGGAGGGATTTTCCCCCCGTCTTGTTTTGAAACATCAAATTTCTAGTTATGAGTGACACATCTCAACCGGGGATCATTATTTCCAACCCACTTGTAAACTATATCGTACTTATTGTGTTCCATTTGAATTCAATTAAGTTTACCACACCACAGCTACATACAAAAAATTCTCGTTATGCAATTTATGGTGACTGTGTACAGTGACACTGGCTGTCTCTTTTAAATGCCATGTATTCGGTATTTTTCAGACTTCTGGTGATTCACAAGTACTCTTGTATCGAACACTAAAACTGGGCGGCATTTCTGACGTATGTTGAGTCGCTTGGTCATTTAATTTTCTTCGAGAGCTTGTTGAGATCTGTAGTATTTTGTTGTGCTTTATAAAAATAAGTCGAGGTGGTCCCCGATCGAGGAAAACCATACGTTTGAAAGCATTGTTTTCAATCTTAATTGCACAGTATGAATGGCCGCTTTGAAGACAGGTTTATTTTTGCATATGGTCCTATTAAATGCACACACATGGCATTTAGACGATTAAGAACGTGTGTTTTATGGAATCATATCAGCCAAGACACATTTTCACCTCACTCAAGGATTATGTGAATTCAATTGAAATTGTACCAATATTTACAACTGAATGTGAATGCGGGTTCCGTGTCATGAATCTAACCTTTACTGAACAGAGTGAGATTAAATATTTGGTTGAATCATAGAATACATTGCCGTAAGTCAATTTCAGTGTTGGTGTTTTATTTTCATTTGGTATGAGCTCAAATTACCATTTTAAACCTTCGTTTTAAAAGTAATTCAAACACAAAAATGGTTATTAAGGGTCATTTTGAGTTTTTTCGACTTTATTACTACCTTCACTTGAATTTTTTATTTTCTAAAAATTTCGGGGGGGCTGTAGCTCCTTTAGCACCACCTCTGCGTATGCCAGTGCCCTCTGCATCTCCCTCCCCTAAATAGTCCTCGGCTCAAAAGTGACGGAAAAGCCAAGGTGAATTCCTTTTTATAATCTCTAATTCTCCAAAACTATTCTTTTTGGAATGAGAAAATAGAGATTAAAGTTGATTTGCAAAAAAAAAGTATTGAAGGACAATAACAGGGAAGTTTTCCCTTTGTACAGTCGGCTGGGCGTCTCACTGGCCTGCTGGAAACTAAGATTAGATTCCTGGGCGTGTTTTGTGAGGTCGAATTTTTGCGGCCTTCTCTCTTCATAAAGCGGCTCTGGGGTTCACCCATTCTCAAATAAATAGGTACCAGTAGAGGACGACACCCCTAGGGGCGGGGAGAGGCTAAAGGAGGCTGGAGCCTGATGCTTAAAAACCAAAGGATAGAGAATGAAAGTGAAAATAAAGATTGATTGATTGATTTTTTGTTTTAAGTCCACTTTATGCACAGAAAGGCTAATCGGGAGTGGACCTACAGTTTAAAGTGGGATCCGAACCACTGTGCCATGTGCCTCCAGTGGGAATAAAGAGGCAAAACAGACTGAAAGAGAGGAAAAGGAAGAGGAAAACCAACCAAAACAGACTATAATAACAGAGGGAGGGGTCGATTGAGAGAAATGAAGATAAACATTTCTCACGGAAGAGTGAGAAAAGGAACAAAGAAAGGAAACAGTACAGAACGATAAAGAGATAAAGGAAGGAAGAGAAACAAGAAGAGAAGCATACAGAGAAATCTATAGAAAGAGAGAATGAGAAACAGAAGCAAAAGGTAGAAAGCGAAATAGAGAACGAGCAAGTGGAGGGAGAGAGAGAAAGAGAAGGACAAGAAATGAAGGAAGCTCTATATTTGAAGAGCCAGGGAGAGAGAGCAAAGAACGCAGGAGGGAAAATGGAACAAGACCTAATCGTGAAAAACATACTATGGGTTTACACACAGAGAGGGATAAGAGTTATAAATAAAAGTTAGTTTTCTGTATTACAAGTTCTACACTCTCCCAAGTCTCATTCCAGCATGAGGCGAAAAAAAAGTCGCCCTAGTTTCGAGTGTAAGCGAAATTTTAAAATTTTACTCGCTAAACTGCTGGAAAAGGAATACAATTGAATTGTATTCAAATTATTATGCATTACTAAGGAGGGCCTACCAGGTGGCTTAATGGTAACACATTGTAATCAGAGGGCCCCGGGTTCAATAGCCGATGAAGGCACGCCGCCCCCGAAGGAGTGGTTTGGATCACACTTGAAACTAAATATTAAGATTTCACTAGATTTCTGACTATGATGCACCGCAAGGTCATAAGTCCTATAGGCTCGAATGTCAGTTAATGAATGAATGCTTCCTTAGTTAATGTTACTAATGTTAAGACACAGGTAAGTGTCTCCTGTCTCATTTTCCCCAGCCTCTACATCTTCCAACCAGTAACATAAATTTTCCCCTTCGTAAATTTTCTGTTATTTTTGTATAATTTGTCTTTTAATTTTTAGGTTCATTTAACCCCGACACGTCAGTCAAAATTGTCAATTTTTACATAATCTTACAAAAATTCATGGTTTGGAAATAAATTTATTAAAATTTTGTTACTCCACACCAAACTCACATAGAGCATTGTCGTCCTATTAAATTTTACGCTTTACGTTTCATAATAATAATAATAATAATAATAATAATAATAATAATAATAATATGAACGTTAATTTAAATTTTTATTTTATTATTTACTTTGAGCCTCAATAAATTAAAATAAGTCAGTTCTTGGGTCTCACAGCGGCGCAAAAGATTTAGTATAAGTAAAATTATTGTATTAGGTAAAAACAAAAGTCAAAATGCGAAAATGGGAATCTCTGAACCACCCTCTTCCATCCTACATTTTCTTCAATTCCCATTATGATGCATATAACCTAGATATGTAAAAAAAAATCGGAGAGCATCACAGAGTAAGTCAACGAAGTAACTGGCTATCTTGTTTCGGATCAGACTTGTACGAACCGACGTAATTTGTGTAAACTAAGTGATGCCGATTCACTTCCTTGACTTGCAAGACTGTCTGTCTTGTATTTTGAAAGTAGCCACCCACTGAAGGAATTAATGCACTTCCCTGAGTTTCCAAGGTCTTTGCGCGGACAAAACATAAACCAGATGTCAAAGCAAGATAAGTTTACAAATTGCGGTGTGAAACCCTCCCCACCCCTCCCCCTCCTCCGTTCCGAGCGGCACATGACCGGTGCCGCAGATGGGAGAATACACATTCAGAGGGTTGCTTGCCCAGAAGCGACAGCAGCGCCATAAGCGGAAAATCCTCGAACTTGCCTTTTTTTTAATAAAATTATGTAATTTCTGTTGAAGATATTGTGCAAACGCTTGGAATTATCTATATAAATTCACGACAATAAGATGCACAATATTGAACTTAAATGGTAAGATGGTTTAAAACTCTTCAAACGCCCCATTTAAAGCTGCTTTCAGATCCAATTAATGCTGATTTTCCAATTTTTTATACCCCAAATTAGAATCCCAAATTGATTTTTTATTCATTACATCACTCCGTGTATCCTTCTAGAAAAGCCTTGCAGAGTATCACCGAAATTGGAAGCATATGTTAGGAGATTTTGTCAATAGAAGGAGAAGCAGTTTTCAGCTGTTAAGAGAAACATCCAGCCGAGGCTTGGCGGGGAGATACAGTTACGCACCATGCGTGCATCTATTTGAATATCTTCGGAATGGGCCATGCTACTGAAGAAAAACGTGCGGGTACAAGAGAGTTTGAAGTTCTCAACATGTGGCACGTCTAAGCGTTTTTCAAAGTTGATTATTAAGCTAGATACGACCTGTTAAAAATATGACGAATAAGAATTTTCGGAATCCCATATATTCCTTGTGGGGAATGAACTTCAACATCAAGTTACGACTAATCAAATGGGAGTTTCGACTTTTCTGCTGGGCAATCACTTCTTCAAACTGCCATCTTCCCGTTGATATCATTTTCTATTCCAACAGAAGTTTGATATTCCCAAGATAACAAATCAAAAAATATTTCCATATGCCCAATGCATTTCTCCTTGCCTCCTGGCAGTGTTGCCAAACCTGGTGTGCATAAAAGAGCTAAATTTCACCTTAAATGGAGTTAAAACTGACTTTCAAGGAGCTAGATTTACGAAGTGCTTTCTAGAGTAATGTTAGTTGTCAAAGGGGTGGGGCGCTGCTATTACCGTTAACTCTAAATTGAAGACATTATTCTTAGTTTTCACCATCTAGATCCGGCAGCATCACCATCTCATGGTCGTACGAAATCGAAAATAAAGGATTCCCTGATAACAATATTATGCCAATTTCACGGCAACACGGCGCTATAAAAAAAAGTAGCTGGGGATATAAGAGGGGATAGGCGACGCAGCCAATATAACAATATCACGTCACGTGCAAAATGTATAATCATGGCAAAAGTTGGTCTATGGGGGCCGGAAACAGTGATGGTATCATAGTGCGGCACGGGGGGCGGGCGCCCCAGTACACAGGCAAACGAGTGCACGAAAGAGCCAGATCTGGCTCCAAGAGAGCTAAGTTAGCAGCACTGACTCGGAACGTGTGCTGAACGGTTTACTGTTTGAGCCCTTATGCTCAATGAATGCTACTTTACAGTCTGGAAGTGTCTGTGTCACTAGTCACATCAATGTGAACATCCCGTGTCGCTTGTCCCATTGGTCTGAAAGTTTCCTTACACTCATGTCGATGGCACTAAGGGAGTATTGTGGGTTTTCAATTGTCGTTTCATCATCGCCGCGATTAGTTTCAAGCGGAAGAAAAGAGACAGTAAATATCAAAAATACAAATGCTTCAGTGTGTATTTCTTTAAAAGAAATGATGATGATGATGATAATAATATTAATGATAACAATGAACGTAATTCATACACAAATAATTTAGAGTATTCCAGGCGTATATTTTCTCCCGTATTATTAATGAAAGTCACGATAACAGGACGTGGTCGACTGTCTAGAATGTCCGTTATTATCTCCACATCCACTGTACCAAATATCATAACAATTATGACATTCATAGAAATGCTTCATGTAAAAGAATCAGACGTTGCAGCGGAGCGACACCAGCGCCTCTAGCGGATCATAATTCAGAGGAACCGCCTGAGAGCGCAGAACCGTCCCGTTTTCCACAAAACGTATTCAAGCATTACCTTCTCTATATGAAAGCCTAATGGCTTGCTCCGGTCACGTGACTAAGCGTCATCAACTGGAGGCGAGATAGCCGCAATGTTTGATTTGCTTCTTCGGAATCAATGTTGGATCTTTTTAGTGAATATGGAATTGTAATGCAAATTTAAGAACTGTAATCGAGTTTACATGACGTGTAAATATGCTTAAATGTGCAAGAGATCTGGTGTATAAGTGTTGTGCGCTCAATTGCAGAGGCAATTATGATGAAAAAGGTAAGAGTAACGTTCACATTTCTTCAAGATAGTGTTGAAAATGCGTTTCGGTCCATGCGAAAATATACAAGTTAAGTAACAAAGATTTTATACTCATAAATAAATAAGAGTAATAGTTTATGATGTAAACATCGGATGTGTCCGGAATCTAATATACTCTTAAATGTGGTCATGTTTTATCTCGTCAACAATTTTCTTTACAAATAACAAATAATTTACCCTGAATTACAAACGTTGGTTAACGTTAAGATGCGTTGTTGTTTATGATTGCAAATTAATTTGTTTCAAGATTTAGTCAACGTTTAAAATATTACGTTAGTGTCTACCAGCAGTTCGTCAGTGTAAATTTTATGCAAGTATTCGATAACATATTCATATGACTTCCACAAATTTTTAGTTTCAAAATATACTTAATGAAAGAAAGCTATACAACTGGACAAAGTTGATAACATGTGTACATTTACATTTTTATTTTACCCCGCTTTATGCTTCTTTAGGCTAATTGGAGGCTAATGGAAGCCGTGTTGTGCATTCAAATACAAGGGTACGATGTGTAGCAAGAACTTCGATGAAATATTCGTGTGTAAAATTATCCAAGAATATACACAAATGTTTTCACACAGAAAGCATTTTGTTACCTAGCTATGTTAATATGAACGAAAAATGTATTAAATGTTATAAAACTGTTTCATATGAACTGCTTTTTATTTTTTGTCTTTGTGAAGCTTCGATGTTCGTAACGGATTATTAAATCAGTGATAATGTTTATTGTTTCATAATTTATTAATACTCTTCACGATTTTATTAACAGAGTGTAAAAACAGTGTAAGGAAATATTTCAAATGTTTATTTCTCAAGTGATCGCTAAAATCAAAATATTAATCTGCTTTTTCCTTTCAATGAAAATGTTAGAAACTCTAGTTATTGTCACAGATCTTACTAACGACAATGAAAAGATTAAATTTGTGTATTATCTTTTGTTCAATAAAGTCAGTAGGGTCGAACTTACAATGTGAAAATGATTTAGGTTTAGACCTTATACACAGAAATGTAACATTGCCCTTGTACCAATTTCTTTTGCTGCAAGGATATATAAATTAAGTTATTGTATTGAGATTGTATAGCTACACAAAATATCTGCATTATCTGGTTGATTAATTTTGGGTAAAGCTAAAGCAATTTAATTGATTAGGTAACTTGGAAAGTTTGCTGTCAACCTAACATGCGGGGCTTTGATTTAATCAATTGATTTTTACATACAAAAGCGGTTACGAATTTAACTGTAGCTGACAAATATTCCAAATAATATTTTTCAAAGATATGCAATGTTTAAATTTTTCCGCCAGGAAGTTTCTAACGGTTTTCAACCCGTTTTTTGAGCTATGGTAGGATTTCTTGTGGTGGCCGTAGTGACTTCCTGAATGAAAATTTTGGTGTAAATATTCAATATTCTACTTTTTTCTTCTAATTATATTCGTCGGGAGGGTAAATGTCAAAATTTAACTTCATAAAAGAAATAAATATACCTTAATTCTCTGATAAAAATACTACAAGGGGTTTACAGCGTTACGACGACCGCCTCCAGATGATGACGTCTTGACTGAGCGCTGTGGCCTGAACCTCAAGATGGTCTTGATTCAAGGCGCTGTACTTTCATGTACGTCGAAATGGCACACTCTCGCTTCATTTCATTCCTTCTGTGCAAATTATTTAGCAATATCTGAAGAAATAAAGGCCGAGTCTGCTGCCACGCGCGTGTCAGCAGCAAGAATAAGCGTCAAATTTGCTCCTGCCATGTAATTCGTCTGCTTAGAGGATGTTACAAATAATAAGAACAGATGGACGAGAAAATGCAAGTTTATGACTAGTGGGAATGAATGTACAGGTAATTTAGAACCTTTTCTTTTAGAAAGCATTTAGCGATATTATTTTAATGCTAACAGAACCTAACCTAACTACGAGAGCATTTAGATTTATTATTAAAAGAATGCTAAGCGACCTAATCTTAAAACATTTTTGTGTAAGTAATCGCTAAAACTTCACAGTATGTGTTACAGACGTAATTGCATACATAGCATGATGAAATCACGATAAAGCGAAGACAAGGGTACGATGTGTAGCAAGAACTTCGATGAAATATTCGTGTGTAAAATTATCCAAGAATATACACAAATGTTTTCACACAGAAAGCATTTTGTTACCTAGCTATGTTAATATGAACGAAAAATGTATTAAATGTTATAAAACTGTTTCATATGAACTGCTTTTTATTTTTTGTCTTTGTGAAGCTTCGATGTTCGTAACGGATTATTAAATCAGTGATAATGTTTATTGTTTCATAATTTATTAATACTCTTCACGATTTTATTAACAGAGTGTAAAAACAGTGTAAGGAAATATTTCAAATGTTTATTTCTCAAGTGATCGCTAAAATCAAAATATTAATCTGCTTTTTCCTTTCAATGAAAATGTTAGAAACTCTAGTTATTGTCACAGATCTTACTAACGACAATGAAAAGATTAAATTTGTGTATTATCTTTTGTTCAATAAAGTCAGTAGGGTCGAACTTACAATGTGAAAATGATTTAGGTTTAGACCTTATACACAGAAATGTAACATTGCCCTTGTACCAATTTCTTTTGCTGCAAGGATATATAAATTAAGTTATTGTATTGAGATTGTATAGCTACACAAAATATCTGCATTATCTGGTTGATTAATTTTGGGTAAAGCTAAAGCAATTTAATTGATTAGGTAACTTGGAAAGTTTGCTGTCAACCTAACATGCGGGGCTTTGATTTAATCAATTGATTTTTACATACAAAAGCGGTTACGAATTTAACTGTAGCTGACAAATATTCCAAATAATATTTTTCAAAGATATGCAATGTTTAAATTTTTCCGCCAGGAAGTTTCTAACGGTTTTCAACCCGTTTTTTGAGCTATGGTAGGATTTCTTGTGGTGGCCGTAGTGACTTCCTGAATGAAAATTTTGGTGTAAATATTCAATATTCTACTTTTTTCTTCTAATTATATTCGTCGGGAGGGTAAATGTCAAAATTTAACTTCATAAAAGAAATAAATATACCTTAATTCTCTGATAAAAATACTACAAGGGGTTTACAGCGTTACGACGACCGCCTCCAGATGATGACGTCTTGACTGAGCGCTGTGGCCTGAACCTCAAGATGGTCTTGATTCAAGGCGCTGTACTTTCATGTACGTCGAAATGGCACACTCTCGCTTCATTTCATTCCTTCTGTGCAAATTATTTAGCAATATCTGAAGAAATAAAGGCCGAGTCTGCTGCCACGCGCGTGTCAGCAGCAAGAATAAGCGTCAAATTTGCTCCTGCCATGTAATTCGTCTGCTTAGAGGATGTTACAAATAATAAGAACAGATGGACGAGAAAATGCAAGTTTATGACTAGTGGGAATGAATGTACAGGTAATTTAGAACCTTTTCTTTTAGAAAGCATTTAGCGATATTATTTTAATGCTAACAGAACCTAACCTAACTACGAGAGCATTTAGATTTATTATTAAAAGAATGCTAAGCGACCTAATCTTAAAACATTTTTGTGTAAGTAATCGCTAAAACTTCACAGTATGTGTTACAGACGTAATTGCATACATAGCATGATGAAATCACGATAAAGCGAAGACCGAGTCTGCTGCCACGCGCATGTCTCTTTTGAGGTTACAGCAGAAAAAGAACGTGGCAGCCATGGGCGTCCGGAAGGGGGGGGCGTGGCCCCCCCCTGGAAAATGAAAGTCATTTAAAAAACATGCATTTCACACATATAATCTCATTTTAGCCACAATAATATGTGTTAATTATTGCATGAACACCATAAATTCAAATTTAAGCAATGTTTTTTTAGGGAAGAACACTATTTTTGGGTAAAATTTGTCTTCGTTGCCCCCCCTGGAAAAAAATACCTTCCTTGCCCCTCCCTGGAAAAAATCCTGCGGACGTCCATGGTGGCAGCAGAAACTACCAAAAATTAAAATAAGGTCTTTGCAACGAGCTCCCCTTCAGAGTCCTCGGGAGAAGTCATGGTTGCCCCGTGGAGATAAGTTTTATCAAAATTTTCTCATCTGGGGGAGAGCATCCACCGCCCCCCTCCTCACTTTGAGCGCTGCCCGCCCCGAATGTCGGGAATTTATACCATTGAATCCAATATCAACTGCCGAATACGCAATAATAATTTTTACTAAGAAGCTCTTTTAAAGAAGCTCTTGGAAGTCACCTCGTTATTTTAATGAAAAAAAAATGGGTCTGCTCAAATCAGGGGTGGGCGGGACAAACTTTTTGGGTCGGGACGGGATCGGGGCGGGAAATTTTTAAAATCCCGATATTCGGGACGGAAAATATTAGCAATTTCCCGACAAGGTCGGAAAATTTTCTGGACCGGAAATATTCCAAATTTCCCGGAGCTCTGGAAATCTCGAATTCTATACGTCTTCTTCACCTTACGTGATTGTTCTTGCATTTCTGGTACAAAAACCGTAATGACCCCTAGTTGGCCATTACTTCGTGGTTTTATATTATTATTATTATACTCAATAGCAATAGTTTGATGCGTTTCTAATTGTTCTAAGGAGTGTTATAAGTTTCATTTTGATCAGTGAATTGAAGCCGAAGTTATTAATTTCTAAGTTAAATTCCTTATATTCATTTGTAATTAGTTCATATTTTTGGCAGACGCTATTCTATTCCGCATTATTTCAAATTGCATTGTTGATTTCTTTAAATTCTTTTGTCGAGTAGAAGATTAAGCGTTCCTGCATGCATTCTTGCCACGTCATATAAAAATTCACTGTGCCAGATGAATATATACTGAATGGGGAGGTGTAACCGTCTTCCAGAGAACGCCTAACAGTTTTTCGGTGAGATCTCGCGAAGCAAGAGCTGCTTCGCATTGCGGGCGTTTTCGCGTACGTATCTCGCACGGATAACGGTCGGAATTGTCTGTGTTTAGGTTGTATGTATTACGTACCATACGAGTGTGTTTAATATTCTAATAAAGCTAGATTAGAATAAACTGCGATTTTCTTTATTTAAAAGCCGTTATACTTAGTTCAGAGCAGTAATAGAAGAACATCCACGAGGCCGTCACGGAACTTCACAAGTGGATCAAAGGGGAAGGAACATAGTATCTCAGCCCGAATCCGGAGATGCCCATATCATGTTCTGCTGAGCTTACGAGGTACAGTGGGATCCATGAGTATCACCGTGCAAATTGTCCATGACTATTTTCATTAATTTTTCCCTCGCATCGTGTGTGTTTTTAAGCGATGGATTTTTATGTATGCTGGTGCAGAAGTTGTCAACAGCTTGTTTTGAGTTTGCTTTTAATTCTTGAAGCTCTTATTGGGTCAAATAAAGTGCACAAACATGGTGATGGACAATTCGCACGATAATTCTTATGGATCCCACTGTACGTGTACTTGTGAAGTGCATCGCTACGGGACGTAGCAAAACTAACAATTTCCGTTAAGTTCCAGACATTTACAATGCAAAAAACGTCGAGAATTAACGACTTTCTAAAATGACCATTCGGTATTTCCCAGCTGCTCGGGATCCGAAAAGTCGGGAAGTCATTTCCCCAAGTATTTTTTTCCCGATCCCGGTCCCGACTTTTCGGGATCCCGCACATCCCTAGTGTTCATTGCCAAACTTTTCCGCTAGAGGCGCCACCCCTATCCAAACGTTATTTTCAACGAAGGTAAGAATTTCTCCTGTAAATCGATAACGAAAATGTGTTTAGCAAACCGATATGATTATGTAGCAAGTCATAAGTATCCGAAAATTACATTCTCTTGAACCTAAGATTTAATATATTAAAGCGTAACGGCAGGGTAGCTCAGACGGGCTAAAAATAGTATGTTTATGCACAAAGAACACTACACTTGACGTAATTTTGGTCGTCCCTAGCTGTGTAATCACAGGTGTAATTCAACGGCGGGAGTAGGAATCGGTGAAACTCGCCAAATTACAAAGGAAAAAATGTATTAAGTGAGTAAGCGCATGATATTTATTATTATATTATACATTATGCCCTATCCGATAATTTAATATTAACATATGTTTTCTTTATATTAAGCAGACATTTCCCCCTCGTATTTTCGTCCCATTTGTTTTGGGTAATTAAGAAAGCCCTAGAGGTTGCAAGACATGAAACAAGTTTCTTGTAATAACTATTCTTCTCGATAAATGTGTATGTAAAAATAGAGAACCATATTTACTACTAGCCACGATAAAAAGTATGATATCACGTAAAAAATAGGAGTCAGTTCTTAATAGAGACTATAAAAATAAAAGTACAGTCACGTGGAATTAATAGATATGTATTATTCTTTACAAGATTCACAAGAATAAAGCACTTAAATGGACATTTCCATTTTGACACGAAAAACGTTTTAAATCCATTCATTTTACGGATAATGACACAAACATGAGATGTGCAAAATATCTCTGCGATATTTGTTTTAGTTCTCGAGAAACACGCCTTCAAACACCGCTGAAATTCATCTCCTACGTCACTGATTTGAAAACGTCCTCTGCACAGACTAGAGGTCCTCTGACTTCATCACTTAGATATGCGTGCAGTCTGGGCTTCTGCTCGTCCCGTCAACTTAGCTTGAACCGTGAAAACGATAGCAAATCACTTGTTACTGTGTAAAACAAGTATCTTGTAACTTCCAGTGCAGAAATGTGTGTGCTCCATTTCTTGGAGATGAATTATGTCCTAAAAGTATAGCAGTATATACTATAATTCAGCCACTCGGTGGAGGGTTTTCCCATTAGGCCGACAAAGCAAAACCTGTAACAGTCAATGGAGCTTTGTTCATTGCGAATACATAGGTTGGTTCTGAGTAGCAGAGGTCCTCTGACTTCATCACTTAGATATGCGTGCAGTCTGGGCTTCTGCTCGTCCCGTCAACTTAGCTTGAACCGTGAAAACGATAGCAAATCACTTGTTACTGTGTAAAACAAGTATCTTGTAACTTCCAGTGCAGAAATGTGTGTGCTCCATTTCTTGGAGATGAATTATGTCCTAAAAGTATAGCAGTATATACTATAATTCAGCCACTCGGTGGAGGGTTTTCCCATTAGGCCGACAAAGCAAAACCTGTAACAGTCAATGGAGCTTTGTTCATTGCGAATACATAGGTTGGTTCTGAGTAGCAAGAATTTATTGTTATAGGAATGTATTTTCTGGAATTATAATTATTTCTGTCAAAATATTATCTTCATAAATTTTAAAATAACAATACGATTAGAACACTCTGGTTTACACGCCAATTTCTGCAATATAAGAGGTGATACGGTATAAAAAGGTACGGAGACTTTTTAAAATTTCTGCAGTAAACGACAGTTTTCTTCAGTTATTATATATATTGCAAATTTTTGTATTTATCCTACTTTTGCGTCGCTTTTCCGACACTTTGTTTAACCGCAACGATGAGAACGCATGGTTAATTTAATATATCTTATCTAACATCACATTTCTTCCCACTTTTGGCTAATCACGACAACGAAGATGAATGACTACAAGCAGCATTCGAAGTCGGTGTACAGGAGAACCCCTTCCCTCCCCACACACACCATAGACTATGCACACACACCCACTACCACCACCACCAACAAGCACAATCTAAGTATCACCCGACCTGCCACGATACGATACAAACTTTTTGGTGTGTCCCATCTAATTTCGAAAACATTCGCTTGTCCCGTCTCCTTTTATGAGATGAGACGGAAAATGTCTTGTCTCGTGAGCAACACTAACATTAACAATAGAAGCATCCCCGTAGCTGTCCCCAAAGTTTCGAGCAAACATCCTCCCATGTAACAATTTCCAGTTCAATGAAATGTCACTCACAAGGAAACAGTCATGCCCAGGTCGAGAGTCAAACCCGGAACATGCGACTTCCTCAGATAAATCATTTTGTGTATAATAATTACAACGCCAGTTCATTCGTGGAAATTCTGAATCTGTGATTAGGTTTTCATATATAAGCAGGATAATATCCAGATTTCGAGGGCTCGTAGCGTCTAGTGTTGCCCAAGGGACGAGACGGGACAGGCTTTTAAAAATTCGAGACGAGACGAGATTGATCATGTGTCCCGAGACAAACGAATATTTTCGAGACGAGGCAGCATTTCACAGCATTTCCACGAGACGAGACAGGCCAAAGTCTCGTCTCGTGGGCAACACTAGTAGCGTCGAAACGAGGAGTCAAACAAACTAAAAAAGAATATTAAGTTTTGTTTCTTTGTATTTATAATCTCTATGCACTGTGAAATTTGTACGATAAGCCTTTGCATACGTTGTTAATTCTATATTTTTCGAGACTTGTGGCAAGAACGAGAATTGCCCTCCGAAATCGAGACGGATGTTTATAAATCGAGACGAAACTGTCAATGAGACATTTACAACTCTCAACGAGAACGAGACCAAGGCTGCCATGTCTCCAGTGGTGAGGTTGTGAACCAACCAATTAATGCGTTCGGGGTAAAGAAATGAAGCGGCTTTCTCGCAATACAAAATTCAAAATATATCGTACCATTTCCAAAGTTGTTGCTGAATTGATGTTTTAAGTTGACTTTATGCACAGTAAGGCTAATCGGGACTGGACCTACAGTTTAAAGTTAGATCCGAACCACTATGTGACTCCACCGGGTATCGAACCCGTGACCCCTTCATTACAAGGCGAAGACGTTACCACTGCGCCATCAGGGAGGCCCTCATAGCATTTCAGTATGGGATATAATGTTATACACATGGGCGTTTATACCTAAGTATAGTTCACCCGACAAAGTTGTGTGTATGTAGTCACGAAGTCACGCCACTTATTATTGATACTTTTCTGTTCATCTTGTTCACTGCGTTTTAAAAACTAAATTTCTTTAAGATGACTCGAGGAGGGAAAATTAACTGATTTGACAGTCTCAATGCAGTTTCTTATCGCAGAAATTCCGAAACTATCAGGAAATTGCAGACATTTAGTCTGCAGTTCCGTCTGGTGTGTGGGATTACGTAAGTCCGAAGAAATTTTTATGAACAAGCGGATACAACAGGTAATCTGGTAATTTTACTGAACCAAAAGGGGGATTGGACCCGTTGAACCCCCCTTAAATACGCCCATGAATACACACATTGTTTCGTTGTAATAATTATACATAAACTAAGTATTGATATGTCCTGTGTAACTGATGTAATTTTCTCAGTGTATTTCCTCTTATCTGCACAAAAATATTTGATCATAATTTGCGCAACAGAAATGAAACACAAACTGAAATTGCTTTATGGAAAAGTAAGTAAACAACAACAACGTAGGCTTTCCTCGTCTGACGTCAGAACGACAGGTTGCTCAAGTGTTGTGTGATAGGGAGACCAGAGATTTATTCGTCTGCTGATTAACATGGCGGCAGTTCTTCCAGATACAGACAGTGAAGATGAGTTACCACCGGGATGGGAGGAAAGGGCTACCACAGACGGCAGAGTTTATTACGCAAAGTGAGAATCAGTACTCGTATTGGCTTGTAGTTTATATTAATGAATATAAAATAGAGTATTAGAAAACACACCCAGCTGACAAGTTCTGCTTTCATACACAGTAGAACAGTTCCTTAATGTAAAATAAATATTTCAAGGAGATATTCTTGTTAAAGTTCTGTTTTCTTATATGTATAGCTGCAACCAAAAAAGGCGCCTTCCTTTATTTATGTTTTCTTTTTCTTCACAGCCATGGAACAAAAGGAACACAGTGGACACATCCAAGAACGGGGAAGAAGAAAGTTGTATCAGGAGGTGAGCTCAAACATAGTGACAGTTTTACTGAATTTTGAACATCTATGATACAGTGATTCTTTCACGTCTTATTGGTAACATAATAGAGACTTGTTAGCCATTGAAAATCAATCAGTTTTCTCCTCGAGAAGAATTCCTAGAACACAATGCACGAATCACACCCACTAACAATTCCCGTTCCTGGTAAAATTTTGCAAGATCACATTTGTTAAGTGTTGTATTTCCAGCTGTGATGAAAGGTACATTCCCCAGAGTGATATATTAAGGCCTATTGCATTACAGTTAAGGTGAATGTTCGTATTTCAAAGAACAACAACTTCACAATGCTTCGTTAGATATCATCCAAAAGAAATTCAGTGCTGCTCTGGTAGGCTCTTCGGTTTGAACAACTTTACAATACATGGTTAGATATCATCCAAAATAAATTCATTACTGCTCTGGTAGGCTATTCAGTTTCATATGAAAATCACACGAGGTGTTCTCGAAACAACACATGCAATTTATTTGTATGCAATAATAGAAAATGGCACTTGATGTAATATGGGAGATATGATGAAGACTGGGTACTACTATACTATACCGGAGACACCTATCAATGATTTCTTTCACAATTTTTTACATTGCTAACGTAGTATGCATTGCGGAACATTTCTTTAGGTGAAATAATGAATTTCTGACGAAAATAATGTCTATTTCTTACATTAACGAGTACTTACTGTTGTTCCTTATTTCCCACAAACCATCCACGGGTAGCCCCAAAAACCATTGACGTTAGCCCAAAAATTCACGATAGCCCCACGAACCATCACGGGGACGAGGTATGCCTACTAGGTTAAGTTAGGCCTGTTAGCTTAGGTTCCATTAGCACTCCTTTCGTTCAATTTAGCATATACGGATAATACAGTAGCGTATTGTGTTCTTGTGCAGAAAGCAAATGGCAGCAGCAGCAATAGCGTGTCGGAAATAGATTTTCGTAGAAAACCACATGCATTCACATTAAAATGGATCAAAACTACATTCCCGAACATCAACAATGCTACAGAAAATGATTTGCATAAGTACTTTCTCCTGTAAATTTGAAGAAATCAGTCTCCGGTATAGTAAAGTGTTACCGAAGACTATATGGTTACATGTATAGTATGACCTGGACCAAAGTTCCGATTGATTAATTCAGAATTAATCATGGTACACAGAATTTTTGGCTAGAATGTACAATATAGAGAAAGTCTCCAATTTCGTTAATTTTCGGTATACTAACTCATTTTGGCCTCCTAATCACTAATCTGTTGTAAAAAACCAGGGGTCACGTCTGGAAATTGTACATTTTGATGAAAAATTGTTCGTTAGCACCAAAAACCATCCACGGGTAGCCCCACAAACCATTGACGTTAGCCCCAAAAACCATCCACGGGTAGCCCACAAACCATCCACGGGTAGCCCCACGAACCATTCACACGAGGTTAGGTTAGGCCTGTTAGGTTAGGTTCCATTAGCACTCATTTCACCCGTACATTCATCGAATAAATAGGGATTGTACTAGAATTGAACATCATACATCATTTTCTTGTAAAACAACTGCGTGGTTGGACACAGACAGGATATTACATTTTTGTTCGTAAAACTACGCATATACACCTATATACAGGGTGTTTCTAAAGGTCGTTTACAACGCTTGGGAGGTGATTCCTCACACAAAAACAAGCAAAAAGTCTAAGTTCCATTTTTACGACTGAGGCTTCGTTTCCGAGATAGGAGCTTCGCAAAAGGTGACAAAGTGAACGTCACACCTGACTGGGACGAATACTATAACAGATAGAGAGGCGGTTCCAAGGGAATCATAAAGGAATCGTATGTGCTCAGTCCGGAAGTCACTATGAAAAGTTCACTGCACGCATGCGCAATGGAGTCCTCAAAGGAATTGGGGATTTCCAGCAAGAACAATGCATGGAAAAGGTATGTAACGCAGCAAGAAGGACCGTGACAATGAGAAATGCGTTAAATACAACACATCCCGACCTCAAACATCAAAACATGAGCACCGAACACAAAATCCGAAAAGTTGAGCACGGTTGCATACCCCAGTTACACGCGAGGAATGAACGAATCATGTCATGTGGCATACGAGAGACACATTACTCCACCAGGAGGAGGGAAAGAAAAACACAATATCAGATGATTGCGACAACGTGTATTTTTACAAGTGACAACTACGTAATATCCCCCCCCACACACACACTCAACAAACAACAAATGCTACAATGTCTTATGCACAGACAGTGCGTGTCACTGTACACCAACTGAAGATGTCACTTTCACCACACAAAGGGGGTGGGGAGCAATACCAAAAGTGTTCACAGGCGATCATTGTGACCTAAAAGAGACCAGTTTTGGAAGCGCTGCTCAGGCTAGTCTGGCTCTCGTAGTCTACGTTTGACCTTCATGACTGCTGTTCCCGCGAGAGGAGCTCGAAGGGTTGGTTCTCTCCGACAGTCGTTCCAGTCGTGTTGCAGGTGCTGGGATGTGATCAGCAGTTCGCTCTAGGTTGTCATACGCATTGAAGAGTACTAGTATGTTGTATTGAAAGAAGTTGACGTGGTGGAGTGGGCAAGTCAAGTATCACAACAATTGGTCTGTGGTGTTCGTACGGTGATACGGCCAATTTGTGCAGTGTGCCAGTGTTAAACAAAAACTATACTTTGCAGTTCCAGCTCCCTATTACACAGATGGTTGCGTATACGACCCAGTAGCTAGCAGACATGCATCTCATGTATGGGGAGGCACGTGGTAATAGCCATGAGGCAAGGCGTCTTTATGGAGAACGCTTTCCACATAGACGTTTACCGTCTCACACCTTCTTTCAGGTAGTGGACAGTCGACTGCGTGAAACAGGGTCAGTGTTACCACCGCGGCAAGAAGTTGGAAGACCCCGAAGTGTACGCACACATCAGTTTGCAGAAGATGTGTTAACAGCGGTCGCAGAACATCCTGGCACCAGTACGCGAGTGCTCGCTCGGGCACGAAACACGTCTCATGTGAATGTTTGGCGAGTGTTGTCAGAGGAAGGAATGCACCCTTTTAAACTGCAGAAAGTACAAGAACTGTTACCTCGTGACTTTCGCCCTCGTATGGAGTTTTGCCAATGGTTGTTGCATCAGCTGGACACAAACCCTCACTTCGGGGCAAACGTATTGTGGACAGATGAAGCCATTTTCACCAGGATGGATGTCTTCAATAGTAGAAACAGTCATGTATGGGACTTTGACAACCCACATGCACTTTTTGTGGCCCATCACCAGCACAGGTTTTCAGTGAATGTGTGGTGCAGGATAGTACATGATCATTTAATTGGACCATACATTCTCCCTGTTCGCCTGAATGGTCGCACGTATCATGCATTTCTTAGTGAGGTTCTGCCTGAACTGTTGGAGACCGTACCTTTGGCACTGCGGCAAGAAATGTGGTACCAACACGATGGTGCACCAGCTCATTTCGATTGTAATGTACGACATTTCCTGCATGACGTGTTTCGCAATAGGTTCATTGGTAGGGATGAGCCTGTGCCTTGGCCACCAAGGTCGCCAGATCTCAACCCTCTCGATTTTTTCTTCTGGGGAGAAATGAAAACCGTCGTATACGACAGACCTGTCACATCGGCTGAGGACCTCGTTGCTCGCATCAACGTCGCCGCCGCGACGGTAGCAGATACACCTGGCTTGTTTGCTCGTACTCGACAATCCTTGATTCGTCGCTGTCATCTCTGCGTAGAAGTAAACGGCAGACATTTTGAAAACCGTCTGTGATTATTGCCCTCGGCAAATACCAGTGAGAACACTCTTGGTATTGCTCCCCCCCCCCCCTTTGTGTGGTGAAAGTGACATCTTCAGTTGGTGTACAGTGACACGGACTGTCTGTGCGTAAGATATTGTAGCATTTGTTGTTTGTTGAGTGTGTGTGTGTGTGGGGGGGGGGGATATTACGTAGTTGTCACGTGTAAAAATACACGTTGTCGCAATCATCTGATATTGTGTTTTTCTTTCCCTCCTCCTGGTGGAGTAATGTGTCTCTCGTATGCCACATGACATGATTCGTTCATTCCTCGCGTGTAACTGGGGTATGCAACCGTGCTCAACTTTTCGGATTTTGTGTTCGGTGCTCATGTTTTGATGTTTGAGGTCGGGATGTGTTGCCTTTAACGCATTTCTCATAGTCACGGTCCTTCTTCCTGCGTTTTATACCCTTTCCATGTATTGTTCTTGCTGGAAATCCCCAATTCCTTTGAGGACTCCATTGCGCATGCGTGCAGTGAACTTTTCATAGTGACTTCCGGACTGAGCACATACGATTCCTTTATGATTCCCTTGGAACCGCCTCTCTATCTGTTATAGTGTTCGTCCCAGTCAGGTGTGACGTTCACTTTGTCACCTTTTGCGAGGCTCCTATCTCGGAAACGAAGCCTCAGTCGTAAAAATGGAACTTAGACTTTTTGCTTGTTTTTGTGTGAGGAATCACCTCCCAAGCGTTGTAAACGACCTTTAGAAACACCCTGTATATAAAAAATTCAATCGGCTTTTTTTCAAATTTTCAGACGTGACCCCCGGTTTCTTTCAACAGATTCGTGATTTGGAGGTCAAAATTAGTTAGTATACCGAAAATTAACAAAATTGGAGACTTTCTCTATATTGTAAATTCGCTCCGATTTTTTTTTACTTGGTTGAATTTATCTGTTGACATATGTTTCAAAGTTTTAGTGATTTCTTACCGTATCTTGTCAGGAAAAGGATTTTTCCCTTACATACACTCCTCTATGATTTTTTGTTTGTGAAAAGCCATTCGTTTACGGATTGCTTCATGTGCGTGGGCTTAGAAAAGGTATTACATTGCTAAATACTTTAGTTTTTAGGTTAGGTGGGTCAGGTTTAGGGCTCTGACTTAAAATATCATCCCTAAAAATTTCCAATACAGTCAATACATGTGAAATCACCAAATTCAAAAACAAAAAGTTGCTTAATAGTCACGGGATTTGCTTCAATTTTTTTTCACATGGTCCAATATGACCAATATGCAATATGGTAACAATTTCATATGGGCACAACGTATTATGGTAACAGTTTTGTATAGTGGAAACTGATTTCTTCATTTTTACAGAAGATGGATTGATTTTGTGTTTTAAGTCCACTTTATGCACAGTAAGGCTAATCGGGACTGGACCTACAGTTTAAAGTGGGATCCGAACCACTTGTGCCTATTTTTACAGAAGAAACTACTTACAGAAATCACTTTCTGTATCATTGATGAAGTTCCTCAATGTGTTTTCTTTTGCATTGTAATATTTTTTACCGTGAAATCTTTTTTTTTTCTATAAAAGTATCTCTCTGACATGCAAGTCCTGTTGCTTCCATTTGCTTCTATACGTCACGGATGGTCCGTGCATTTCATGACGTAACCCCCCTGTCAATTTTTCCAAACATGCCTTTTTGTTGCAAGATTTTTTTATTTTTCGAAAATTGAAACTATGCTTGCAAACCTAACCTAACCCTACTGGAAATGGTTTGTGGGGCTAACGCCAATGTTTTTTGGGTTAACGTGAATGGTTTGTGGGGCTAATGTCAATGGTTTGTGGGGCTGACGTCAATGGTCTGTGGGGCTAACGCCAATGGTTTGTGAGGCTAACTAGGTATTAGCAAAATTTCAAATCCAGCCACGAATTTAGTTATTTTTTGGTGAAGAAGGTTGGATACACTGCATAGACATTTCAAATCGACAAAACACTGCCACAATGTGCAATGAACCAGTACGCTATCACCATATTGTGTGTTACAGAACCGAGAAATGGAACAACAGTAAGTACTCCTAAATTTAAGAAATATACATTATTTCCGTTAGATATTCATTATTACACCTAAAGAAATGTTCCGCAATGCAGAATTGTACGTTAGCAATGTAAATAGGTTCGAAAGAAATGATTTCTTTAGCAATGTAAAAAAAGTGCGAAAGAAATGATTTCTAGGTGTTTCCACTATACGGAACTAGTACCCGTATTACTTTTACAGAAGAAACTACTTACGGAAATGAGTTTCTGTAGCATTTGGAAAGTTTGTGGAGGTGTTTTCTTTCGTCGTGTAATCTATTTGACCGGGAATTCATGTGTTTTCAAGAAAAATATCTCTCCGACGCACAATTGCCGTTGCTTCCATTTGCTTCCTCTACGTGAACCGGATGTCGCTTACGTTTGATGATGTAACCCCCTGTCAGTGTTTCCAACCACACAGTTGTTTTGCAAGAAGATGAAGAAACGAAACCTACATTCCTGATATTACTACGACTCCAAATTTTAACTATGTTTGCCTAACCTAACGTTACTGTGAATGGTTTCTGGGGCTATGCGGGAATGGTTTGTGGGGCATTTTCCAGTTAAGAAGGTTGGAAACACTGAATTACACAATGCTAGCCAAGCTGTGTCCGCCATATTGTGTGTTATGGAAGCAAAAAAAGGAAGAACAATAATTACTCGTAATCTGAAAAATTGAAATTATTTTTGTGAAAAAAGCAACATACCACCTTGAAGAATGTTTCGCAATGCAGAATACGTAAGTATGAATGTTAAAAATGACGAAATATACGAGTAAGAGGTGTTGTGCCTATACGAAATTGGTACGTGCAATATTAGACTTGTCCAACAAATATGTTAAAAATTTTCAGAAATTTGATGAACAATGGCACCATATGATGCAAAATATGTCGTATCTCTCAAACTATGTGGAGTATTGTTGGAGAGGAGAAGGACAGTCCTAACAGAAAATAATTGTGTTATCACTCTCACCTGGGCCCAAGTTCCTTTTGTTTAATTGCGATTTCATCATCTTACGAATGCAATTTTTACATGGTTCGATTTCGATGTACGTCTGTTAACACATACTGCGGAGTTTTAGCGATTACTTAAGGTTTTGTTCAATATATGCTTTCGTGGTTAGGTTAGAGTGGTAACACAGTTATTTTCTGTTAGGACTGTCTTCCCCACTCCAACAATACACACATCAACACAATGCTCAACATAGTTTGAGGGATGTGACATGTTTTGTGTCATATGGTGCCTTCGTTCGTCCACCAAATTTCTGAAAATCTTCCAATTTTCAAAAATATGTAACTACCAACATACAAATACTAATAAAAAGTGGCGAAAGTACTCAGATGTCAGGTTTTTACTTACGTGGGACATACTTTGAGATCAAATCGCAGTTATTTGTGTTCCGCACGATGGAACCAATTTTATGTTATGTAAAACATCGAAATCTATTGATTTAAAAAAAAAATCAACATAATTCTCAAGTGGGTACAGTGGGTTAACAGGTCCCAAGAACAGTACTTGCCTTTCAAATGTGATTGTGTTTCAACCTGGATTGTAAAAATTGTAACACTGTGAAAGAAGTACACACCAGGGGTTTATCCAGAATGTTTAATTTGCAGGAGGTGTAGGTTTGTGTTTAGGGGGGAGTGGGTAAGGGTATATTTAGAGTCAAAATTACCATAAGTTGGGCCTTTGTAAAAAATTTTAGGGGGTGTTGAAGATGTGTAAGTGGTGTGTGGATAAATCACTGAGTACACAATAGCATTGGGGTTAGGCAAGTGACTGAATATGGAGGGTGGCTACCCACCGGTAATTATGTGTGAATTATTGGCTCCTGGAATTATGCATGAATTGTGCTTGAATTTTTCTCCGTAGATGTGAAAAATTGTAAGTTTTATTAATCCAAATCCCATTGAATTTGTACATATTAATATTAATGAATGCCTTGAGGCAAGTTTTTTCACAGTTTAGCTTTTATTTTTATCCAGGAATAAAAGGAAAGCTACATGGAAAATAAAACAGAATTCTATCAATGCATTTATTTTGTTAGTGTCCTTTGCAGAACAATCTATCTGACAGATGTAAGATTATTGCAAGGTAAGACATCTTGAAGTTGGTTTGGTAAATTATAGTTTGAAATTTTTATACAATTAACAATCTTTCGTAGCTTAGTATATCCCGTAATATTTGAGACTTGTGTTTGTAAATGTATTTAGAGTCTGAATATGTGAAATTGCAAATGGAAACTTCCCACCTTAAATGAAATATTTTAAATAGTATATACTGTTTAATTGAATTGAATTAGAATTTTTGGATACATTGGTATCACACAGACCCTTTAAATTGGTAATGTATGTGTGTAGATGGTGAGAGGTGATGGTGAACAAACATCCCCCACTTAGGAACTTCCACCTTGAGCACAAAATGTATCAAAATTCAACTGTCAAAATATGTAAATGTATTTGCAGATTTTTCTATCATTTCTGAAACATTCTTTTTGAAGATATAAAGTTCATTTGTGAGAAATTTTAGGTTTAAAATTTGTTTACATGGAAAATTTCCATCATCTGCTTGAGCTTCAGTCGAGATGAATACAAGTGCCTTTTTTTTGTAGGAAGTTATCTTCTTTTTCATCTCAAATCAGGGAAGATAAGAATCATGATTTTTATTAAAAATATCATTGTTGATGATTTTTTTTATATTTAAATCAGATTTTTTATTTAAATCTATTTTTTTAATTAAAAAAACACTTTAAATTGCTTGTATGTTTTTGCCACCATATGTATAGTATATGTTATTTTCAGAAAGGCTTTTTCTAGTAAAAGGCCCTGTAAAATATTTGATTATATAGTTTGATTAAAGCAAATAAAAAAATATTAGTTTGATTAAAGCAAATAAAAAAATATTTGTAAATACTGTATACACTTTCTGTTTCTGATGCTGTACATGGACATGTTTGTTGAGAGTGTTAATGAAACTATAATAATTTTAGTGAAAAATAAAATATTCTGGATCTACTCTATAATTGTAACTTAAAATATTTATATAATCTTTGTAGCCAATTTGTTATTGAAAAATATCAGCTACCATGTTTATTTACAGTTTAATGATAATGACTACAGTTTAACATGATTAGTATTTTTCTACACAAAATGTTTGCTATTTTTGCCTATAAAAATTATTGAATTTTAAATCGAGAAATATTTAAGTGTGTTTACAGTTTACATATAACATTTTCTTTCACATGAGCTTCACCCCATTAGTTCATATGTTTTGTATTATTTCTTTTCCTTCCTTAGAGCCTAATAATACACCATTAAATGATTACGAGATCAATGTACTTTCACCAAAAGTGATTCTGATGTCTACAAAATCCTCGTGTACATTATTCTATAAATTATTTCTTTAAAGTGATTTAAATTGGTTATTTTTTTAAAAATCACCTGATTTAAATCAATCCACCTTGCCTCAAATAGTGGTGCTTCATGTGTTTTGCCAACTGTATTCATGTCGGGCGTTGCAAGATTGAAGCATAAAACTTTAACACAAGAGAAAGAAAAATGTAAGTTCAAAGCTACAGTTTTATCCATGATCTTTCCTACCCTACTGCAGTGTTTCATACTAAGTTCATGTCACTGGAATTAAGCAACCCATTTTCATGAATATGTACATGGCTTTAAGTCTTACCCGAAAAGGAATAGCAAATGTACTGACACTTCTATGAGACAATATACAATTTATCAGATTGAATTTTTTTTTTTTTATAGTTGTTGCCTATTCTGTGCATAAGTAAGATCAATTAATTATAGAGTAGAATTTGCGATGCTCGCACACAGGCCCGTAGCCAGGAATTCTTTGTAGCGGGGGCAAAGTCAATCCTAGAGGGGGCAAATTTTTAATATACGGTGTCGCATTGGCAGATATAGTAGGGTACACAGAGGTAGTTGCCCCCCTCCCCCAAAAGAGATAAGTAACAGAAAAGGGATGATATCTTGAAACTCCAACGAACAAAAAAAAACTTCGAGCAACATCAAATAGCAATATTTCGATAATGACTTTTCCACATTAATAGGGACTGTATCTACTTGATATTTACAGCTCGATAATGTTAATGGACGATTAATATGTACCAACAGCTTTGGGCCCCTCTGCAGAACAGATTAAGGGAGCCCTTTATAAATCATGCTTCATAATGATTCCTTCTAGTTTCCAATATGCAAGATTTTTACGCAAAAAGGAATTAACGAGAATCCAACAATACCATTATGTTGTGTTATGCAAGAAAAATCGAATGAATTAAATAATTATGGTTACATATTATCTACACTTTGATGAATTGTATAAAAATTTGTAATACATTTTTTTGTACTTGCTAAAACATTAAAACATGGGTCCCTTAGTTCACCACGAACTCTATTTCCTTCAAAGGGAATACTCTTGAATCACTCCAGACAATGTTTGCCTACTGGTTATGTTAACCATTTTGCAAAATATTGTGTGAATTATAAGTGAAATACATGTGTTTGACACCTGACAAACAAATATGAATCCCTTGATTGATCAGAGACTTCTTGGATTACAGTGTCATCATTAATATTTCATATTAAGTCTCATAGAAAAAAATTGTTTTAATAGGGTGCAAATAATTTTACGGGGCGCCATGGCATTCTCTTTAACATTTTTCTTTCATATAGATCGTTTGGCTCCCATGGCCAACTCCCGCTGCCCCATAGCTATCTATGGCTCTGAACTTGGACTAGAAGAATAGCAGACATTGCGAGCGGAGCGAAAAATAAAATTTTATGAAATGTACTTTTACTAGTATAAAATTTGTAATCGAAGGGGGGAAGGCAATTGCCCCTCTGTGCCCCTTGCAAGTGCTCTTGGCCGTCTGGAAGAAAAATGCAAGGAACACGTGAAAACTAATTCCATCATGAGTATCCAATTGTCCTGCTATTCTTAGATTCTCCTAGTCTTGTTTTTTTTACTTCAATGTTTGCTTCCCCTAGAATGGACTTCCGTCCAAGTTCGGGGGCAAGACAATGCCCCCAGCCCCCCTGTGGTTGCAGCACTGTTTATGAGTGTCTCTTCATCAATTCCACGTCATCACTCATTGTTGCGATTAGCTAGATGTGGCAGAAACGCTAAGTAACAAAAATCAAATATCCATTCCCTCTCTGTACCACATGAATCATCATTACCAAAAGGTAGACTTGGGAAACAAAAATTTAAGCAGTTCCAAGTAACACATCCAAGATAAACATCCGAACACATTAGGCACCTTTAATACAAGACTACCGTACTCAAAATGTCACAACTCTTCTAGATACTGAAAAATGCTAAATAATTTCCCGAAGTCTGAATCTGGAAGGGAACCCCCCCCCCATTCCTGATACGACATTATATGGAATCCCATACACCCTAATAAATCACAAAATCAATAAGTGTCTTTGTTATGTTGCTAGAACACATGATATAATTGTAAAGATTAGTGAAAATTCCAGGTAGGAATGTGTTCCGTATTTTTCACAGGGGGGGGCAAAGCAGGCTCTCAGGGGGGGCAGTTGCCTCCCGTGCCCCTCTTCTAGCTACGGGTCTGCTTGCACAGACCCAGAGGTGGGAAGGTAAAAGCATGGCCAGAGCCCTGCTTAAACTATGTGAAGTAAGTCCACGAGACTTAAGCTGCAAGCATATGCAAGGGGTAAACTTGAACAATCGTGGCTTCAGACTTTGAAAACATCTAATCCTTTCATAGAACATCCAGTAAGCAACAAAAACATAAAATGGAAAAAATCTTTGCAAGCACCACTTGCCATTTTCCCGTGAGCACATCTACTGCCACATACATAATGAAACTACTTTAACAAATGAAAGTCTCATTTTTTAAATCTTCATTTCAATAAGCTGTGTATTCTCAATCATGCAGTATTTGTTTTGGCAGATGTTTACTGCAACTTGTTTGGGCTAAATTTCCCATACTATCCTTTCCCATAGACATCAAATTGATTATGCTCGATTGAAATGTAAGATTTGCATAAATGGAACATTTTCAAAACCTATGTTGGTGTAGGATTTCTGAATTGGTTGTAAATGAGAAGAACATGCCGATGGTTCACCCATAGTATACTTTTTAATTTTTGCATGGTTTCCCACATAGCTGCATCTTTTAATTCAGACTTTTTGCTGTCAACCCAGAGTCATGAGCATAATTGCAGACTACTTGAAAAGGAGTGTCAGATTTTGGTCTGAAAAGGTTTAGCTTCCAAAGGGCTGTTGATTTTATTGAAGGTTTATTTGTATTTTATTGAAATTTTTATTTTTTTTATAGAATATAGTGTAAGTTTAACACTTCAGTGGATGTGCATTTGCCAAGTCAATGATCAGTGGAATTGAGAGACACATCAGCCCTGTTCTCGTGTGGTTTACAGATATGGTACAATTCCAACAAACACAGTTGGCATTGAGGAATCTGAGAACCCATATCTTAGTGGTAATGTTGTTGCCTTTTAATCAAGGCATCCTATTCTCCATCCACTGCAAGAATGAAGTTAATGTAAACAAAACTACATGACTTCCTAGAAAATAGTTCCTTTCCTATGTGTTAGCTGTACAGCTACATGCGCCGTGGAAAATTGTACAAGAGCTAACATTGATAATAAAAAATGTAGGGTAGGTTCACAATATGTATTGATGGCTGTGCAGTTCAGATACATTGTGATTATTGATACACCAAGTGACGTCTCACTTAACGTGCCATGGCGTGTGTCTACTCAAGATGACCTCCATTGGCGTAACTTTCTCTCTTCCGGCTGCAACTGTTGCACACCTTGCAATTTGCATGAGTGTAACTGTAACACAGCGAACTGCAAGTAATGTGCAGTGTTCCTGCATGACGATGGAAGAAATGCTGCAGAATTGGCTGGAGAGCCACATAGACTTGTTGAACATTTTTGGGCATACATACTGTCATCTGGGCCCCCTTATGTTATCTATCTGTGACCAAACCTGCTTGATGCTACCATTTCACCCACCTGGAAATCCTGTCTGGAATTGGGCAATGGTGATCCTTTCCACAGCTCATGCAGGCCTCAACAGCCTTAATGGACCTGCACAGGCCAGTGACTCGTAGCAAACATAGTGACCCTTGTGTTTCACTTGGACATAACAGGTGGTGCCACCGTACTTTTCTTTCCGCAGGGTTTTTGTATTATTTCCCATTGCCCACCCCCATATAAGTTCCCACAACTTCACTATAGCAGCTGTCTTTAGTGATATTGTTTTATCCTATACACTATATTCACATGTACAAGATTCCTGCACAACTGCATGTGTGTTTTCTTATGTTGACTTTGGACAGAGAATAGGTTCTATTCCGTGTGGAGGCATGTAGCACAGTGACTAGTACCGATTAGCCTATCTGAGCATAAAGTGGACTTTGTTTGCCAAATCTGTCTGCTGTTGGTGTGTGTGCAAATCTTCAGTGTGCCACTGTGGTGAAGGCAGACAGATCGATGTGTAAGTTCTGGCAAGAAAGATTGAAAAGCACTAGCTATTTCTACCCTCTAAGTTACTAAGTCATATGGCATTATTCGTGATAGATATATTTTCAGACACATTGTAGAATGTTATGAGAGTATTATTATAAAGTAGGAAATAGCACTATGCAGTTTTAAGTATCTGACTAGATTTTTCTCTGCTTGTAATTCCAGAACTGCCTTATGGTTGGGAGAAGAAGATCAGCGAGGATGGAAAGGTGTTCTTTGTGGACCACATCAGTCAGAAAACAACATACACAGATCCTCGTCTGGCCTTTGCCATCGAAGAAAAGGAACATCCAAATGACATTCGCCAGCGCTTTGATGCATCAAGCACAGCCCTCCAAGTTTTGCATGGCAGGGACCTAAGTGGGAAGGTTGCAATTGTCACTGGAGCGAATTGTGGTATAGGTGAGTAATGTTTCATGCACTACTGTTAGCTTTCTGATGTACCTTCCTACAGATCTCAAACCTGGGTTAGGTCATGGCACAGAGAAGTTTTTCTGCATGCCATGATAAACCATTTTAGGCATTAGAGAGATTAAAATTATTACCCACACCAATACAATACTGAGAATTTACCAATGTGATCCAAAACTGTATATGGGTACTTCAGAACAATCAGATATATTAAATACTCAGCTGTTACAAATGATAGAAGTCAACTTAAGTAAATATGGTTCATGAAGGAATGAGATGAATCACATTCAGTGTTTTTATGAACTTTTGTAATTTAGTACAGGAAAGTATTTTTCGATATGCGGCTTGGCATCTTGTGTCGTGATGATCCGTGAAGGTTCCAATCGTGATTGCATCTCAGTCAAAACAACAACAATCTAATCTTTAAATTGTGTACATAAAACTCACTGACTTGTACCTCGACTTTCCCTAGGAGGTAGAGAAAGTTCATTCAGATGCCTAATTCTGCATTGAAACTTGCAATGCGAAATTAAAAATTAAGGCATATCATACTTAAGCGTTTTATACATCTTCAATGTAGAGGGGGTTTTTAATAACTTTCACCAGTTTCTGAGGAAAAGCAGGACTGTGAAACTGAACAATATCCCTGATTCTTGCCAGTAGTTTTGTTTAAACTACCTTCACCCTCAGCATCTGTTATAGGTTTAAAAAGACTTCTGTGTGTCTCTAAAATGTGATTTTTTTTTTAATGAAACAATTATTGTACACATGCTTGGAAACACAATTTTAGAAATATTCCACTGCCAAGATTAGTTTTGACAGTACAGAGTAATATTATTGATATAAAATATTTTGGCTCGAAACAATTGTAGTTTCAAGGTTAAGTATTTTAGTTTTGATGTTTGGAGATCAGTTTTATTAGGTATATATTTAATAACATTATGTTGTTAGGAAATTCTTTGTACCTTTATCATATTGTTGCCATTTTTGTAGGCTTTGAAACTGCCAGAGCTTTAGCCTTTCATGGATGCACTGTTATATTTGCCTGCCGTAACTTGGAGAAGGCAGATGCTGCGATTGAGAACATCAAGAAGGAACGGCCAAACTCATCCTGCGAGAGCATGGAACTGGACCTGGAGTCTCTTCAGTGCACCAAGAACTTTGCAACTAACTTCAAACTGCAACACAAGTAAGTGGATTTAATATGATGAAAGAAATATTGAATATCATAATACAAATTATGTAACTTTATGTAGCCAGTTTGGTCTCAATACTTTGAAAGATAAGAGTTTTTAATGATGTGATATTTTTACGTAAATTAGTAAGACAAGATAGGCTATGCTCTGAGATGTTAGAGAAAATAAACATCCATTTAATGTATTTTACAGCAGTGAATAGATAATCTTCCTTCACACCATTCTCAAGGTTAAGCGTACACAAAATCTCTCCAATAGTAAGAGTTTCAGGAATTGTTTAATGAGTTATTCTTAGTACCAGTAGTGGCTTCTGCCTATTCACACATTCGCACATGCATCCCCAAATAAATCTGTAATGCAATTAATTTTTATTATACTTATTCACTAAATACTATCTCCTTCAAACAAAACATCAAACGTTCCCATGCCCAATCGGCAACCAATCTTCGTGTTACGAGCACCTGCAGTTTGTTCGTTTTGCAGAAGTGGCAGTGCGCTCAGATGCCGCTGTTTGCAGCACGCAAGCACCTGTTTCTTGCAGTATTATGGGCTTGACGAGCACCACCAGTGCTGTGTTCACGCAGTGTTGCAATCCCATTCCATTCGCGATCGTGTGGCGGAGTGGAGACAGCCCACACATCATCGTAATTTTTTTTATTTTTTTTATATATAGGGAACATTTCTATGGTATCTTCGCCCACACTGTTCCGAGCAAGAAAGAAGGGGAGGAAGGAAGAGGAAACTTGAGAGCAAAACGCTTGTTTTAAAAATGTGTTGCATTCCTTTTGCTTAGTGCAGCAGCTTGGTCAAAATAAACTGTCCTCATGGTACTGTAGTCGATCAACGCGGGCGGGGGGATCGTTGCAGTCAGCTGTTTTGATTGAGTCCTGTTGATGTGTTGCAAAAATTGTTATACTGTCAAAAGCTCGTTCCTGTTTCAGTGCAAAGTGTTTGATTTCATGATGAAAGGGAAAACTCTACACAGCGAAAGCATATATGTAATATTTTACATTGTTGATTATTTGAGGAAAGTTAACTACAAAGCATGCAGCAACTGCAGTAATGATACGGATACTGCGGAATGGGGAAAACATCTGAAATACGAAGCAGGGCAGTGTGGACTGAGTGAGTTGAGTACTGTTATTTTCTTTCATATTTATTATTTTCTTGATTTTGTTATTTTGGTCAGTCAGTCATTAGAAAGAAACAACTGCTAGATAGATTACAACTGATTTTCTGCATGTTGTCTTTGGATCGGATACCTTGTTTGCAGTAGTGGCTTCAGATAAACTTTTCACCCGGGAGAGGTGTTGCCCTCTCTTTTCCACCCTGGTGCTCCTACTTTTCACCTTGCTCCAATGTAAATCATGGTCATGTTATATATTTACAGTTTTGATGACAAAAGATAATAGTCTTATTTTAAAAATGCTTTGAGTGTTATTGTTAAAGAACATGTTTATTGTATGTGGTTATTTAATACCTGTATAATGACATCAAAGTAACAGTTATCTCTTAGCTTAAATTCCTTCATGATTTTGCAATATGCTTATTAAGTTATTCAGCAGTAACTTCAATTAATTCTTGATAACAATAAATTCAACTCTTTCTAAAAACAATTAGCCACACACCCGGTGGAGGCACATAGTGGTTCGGATCACACTTTAAACTGTAGGTCGTGTCTGCTTTTCTATGCATATGGTAGATCTAAAAAATATACTCAAACAAATATATAGCCAAGGCTGAAGTGCACACCCATAGAGCCAGACCACCAGCCGCCACTGCTTAGTACATGATTTGGATATATTTTTCAATTCATGTAGTGTTATTAGGTGCAAAATTCGGTGAAACTTTCTATTTTATTGGATTTGACTGTAAATAAGTTTTATGTATTTACAATGTGTTGTTACACCATTATTTTAAATTTTAACCCCTTAAGAGGGGAACCCGAGTTGTGATCTGGCATTTGAATTTGGCTGCTTTTTGTGCATTTCAGATCCAGTCAATGTTCCCGTAGCAGGGAATTATTTTCTTTAAATGTATATGCAGTAGTACATACGGTAAATGCTCGGTATATCGGAGACACATTAAAATCGGATATTTTCTGTTTTGCATGGTTCGTACTTACCAATTGTGTATTGCGGAACATAGCTCAAGGTGCCATTATTCTTTTTACATAAAAAGAAACACAAATTTTCACATACAGGGTACTTCTTTTGATTCATTTCTTTGCTTTCGTAACACAATATGGCGGGCTGAGGTTGACTACCGTAGTGGGTATGCAGTGTTTCCAACCTTCTTCACCGAAAAATACCTACTATCGTGTTCGTCATGCGCAAATTGTACATTATGCATGGGTAGCTGACGGATAGCCCCATGAACCATTCACGGATAGCCCCACGAACCATTTCCGATAAGGTTAGATTAAGTTTGGTTAGGTCAAGCAAGCATAGTTAAAAAAAAAAAAGGGGTTGGAAACACAGGGGGTTACGTCATCACATCTGCTTCACGTCGGGAAAGCAATGGCAATTGTGCATTGGTAAGATATTTCTCTTGCAAAATACATGATTTCCCGGTCAAATAGATTCTATGATGGAAGAAAATACCTCGACGAACATTTGAAACCTTTGAGAAACTCATTTCCGTAAGAAGTTTCTTCTGTAAAATTGAAGAAATGTGTCTCCGATATCCTGAACTTTTACCGTACATACATAGATACATTTTGTTTTGTACAGTTTGCTTGAATGTTTGTGTGTTCATTCACCTTTCTCTCATTTACAAGATATGTAATGTTATAATGTTATCCAGAGCCATGTTCCCTCTGGCAGCTCGCTGAACTGGGGTCTAAGATTCAACATACGATTTACTTTAAATTATGTGTATAGTAGTTTCAATTTCCATTTAGGTTTAAGTTACACACACACACACACACACACACTCACACTCACACTCTCTCTCTCTCTCTCTCTCTCTCTCTCTCTCTCTCTCTCCCTCCCTCCCTCTCCCTCCCTCCCTCCCTCCCTCCCTCCCTCTCTCTCTCTCTCTCTCTCTCTCTCTCCTCCCTCCCTCTCCCTCCCTCCCTTCCCCCTTGACAATGTAGTGAGACAGAGAAATTACAGGACACACAAACAGAAAAAACTTCAAATATTGTTCAACGTTTTAAATAATACCATGGAAAATACATTTTCATTAAGGAATATATGTATATATTTATTCTTTTAACTTATTATTTGACATAACAGAACTTTTATTGAATATTGTTCAAAGTTTTCATATTACATATTGGAATATATGTATATATTTATTCCTTTGAGTTATTATTTTACAAATTGCCACAACAGAAAGAATTTTTTTATTTATGTACATGTTTATTCCTTTAACTTATTATTTTAATTAAAAATTGTTATTGTGAACATACTAATTTCCAAATTTTCAAGGAATATATATCAGCATTTAGTAGTCAGTTTCTAGAAAAGAACGACACACTTGTTATCTTTTAAGTAATAGTATCTAAAACAGTTTCAGTTTGAAACTTCTCAAAACAAGGCACAACACAGAAGCCAACATCACACTCCTTGCAGTAAATCCTGGTCTCCGTTCTGACTTTCTTGCCTCTTTCATATCTTGCCATACAACATATTTTGCACTGTCTTGTTGGCAGCTTTTTTTTTGTTGTTGGAGGAAGGTATTTTGGAAAATGTCTTCCAGTTAGACGAGATTGTTTTGACGTCAAGACTGGTCTTCCACTTCTGACATATGGATGTTCAGTCTTTGGTGAATACTTCTGAATCAATCTTTCCACATGTCATAGTTGAAACTGCAACCTGTTCATAGTACCACCTAATTTGCTGTACAGCACGTAAGAATTCAAAACAACAATGTCCATGAAATGTCTGAACTGTTTCATCTTCATGCTCCTTCGGAATCACTAATTTCAAATTCCGAACTTTCATCACAACTGGAATTCTCAAGAAGTCTAATTTCGTCTGTGCTTTGCATTTGCTCACGCACTCGAGCAATTCCCGTTCAGTTAATAATACCATGCTGCCATCTACAAAAACAACTGTGCATCAGATTCCTCATAGTATACACAACAATAGCCAAGAACAATTTGCGTTACCCGATCTGAAGTTGGAATAAACTTTCCTGCCTGAACCTAGCTCGGGTAACCTGCTTGTAACTCAATTTATAAAATCGAAACACCCACTTAAGGGGTTAGCATTATATTGTATTATGAACAAGTAAATGAAATAAATAAAATGGTAAGATTTTACAGATTGTCAGTCCACCTAGAGAGTATGTACAAAGCACATTAAAGTGAACCAAGTCTCTGGCATTTCTAAACCTAAAA
Source organism: Lepisma saccharinum (assembly GCF_977018435.1). Classification (NCBI taxonomy): domain Eukaryota; kingdom Metazoa; phylum Arthropoda; class Insecta; order Zygentoma; family Lepismatidae; genus Lepisma; species Lepisma saccharinum. The sequence goes on from NC_139229.1 coordinate 144,244,254, forward strand.
GTAGGGTCACTTGAAAAAAGAATTGACTACATTTTTTAACTTGAGCATTGACAATTTAGCTCTTATTCGCTGCCAAATAATACTGTCAGAAGCATATTATTTTAAGGATTTGTATCTTTGCTCTGTTGTTTGTGTTTTCATCCTGAATTTAATACTTGTAAGATTCTTTACTAACTGTAAATGACAGATTACAGCTTTAGCTGGTGGTGGTGTGGGGAACACTGTGAACTTGAATCTTTTTGATCAGATAACTGATATTGTTTTTATTATTTGATCTATAACACTATTGTTTCTCTTAATTTGCAGTGCACTAGATATGTTGATACTAAATGCAGGCGTGTTCGGTTTATCATATGGCCAAACTCTAGATGGCTACGAAATCACATTCCAAGTCAATCATTTGAGTCAGTTCTATTTGACACTTCTGCTGAAGCCTGTACTTGAAAAGTCATCGGCACCAAGAATTGTTGTTGTATCTTCTGAATCGCATAGGTAAGGTGTTTTCTCAAATATTTTATTAATGCAATAAGAATAATCACAATTTGAAGTAGTTTATCGTACAACACTGTCTTGCATGGTCTGTAGAAGATAGCTTGTTTTGTATGAAACTACTCAAATTCAAATAAAACTAGAACCACATAGCATCGACTAAAGCCAGTCTCGCACCTCAGTTAGGTACATCCTCACTTCGCCATCGACTTCTAGCTTCGTTACTTAATGATCGTGTGAGAGCTTTCTCTTATTCAGTTCCCGACAGAATTAGAAACAGTCTCTAAATCCATCTTTAATACCATAGAACTACCAATCAGAATTGAGGAGCACACTGGCAGCTGAAGTAGGAAACATAACAAATCAGAAGCAACCTCTAGGTCACGAGTGCAGTTGTAATGGCATCCGCGTGAGATGTAAGCAATGTATCACTTCACATTTTTAAAAGCCGATAACTATTCAACCGAGAGGAATATTAACGTTTTGTGTAAAACGTTATTAGGTACAAAAGAATGGCGCTGCTTAAATACATACTTTACAACGTTTACTGTACACGTATGAAAGAATACTTTAGTTGTTTCAAATGTAAACACCGTGCACTCTACATAGATGGTGTAACTCGATGTGCCTTTAATGCTGTATAGCAAAAGCTAGCCAAAAAGTTACATGAAATGCTTGCATCTAAAGCCGACCTTAATGATTGGTAGCAAATATTTTATTATATTTGTTACACCCTTCCCAACCCACCCCGATAAGGTACTCTCTCTATCTCTCTTTCTATCCCCCTTGCCCCCTTGCCCCTAACCCTCCCTCTCCCCCCTCTCTCTCTTGAACCCCCTGCCTCCCACCCTGGGGAGGAGGGAGTGGAGGGTAAGTCATGGGGGGAGGAGAGGGAGGGAGGATCCCTCCTTCTTCTCTCCCCTTCTTCTCCTCAGACCACCTCCCTCCCCCCAAATCAACCCCTCTTCCCCCTCCCCAACCCCCCTTCAGTTGCCACTCCCCTCCGGAGGGTTCATGGTGAGGGCGTGTGAGGGTGAGGGCGGAAGTAATAATAATAATTATTATTATTGTTTTAAATAAATAGTTCATATGTCTAAATTTCCTACTGAGATACTGTTATTTTACTTTCACAACAGACGTGAATACTATTTTATTGTGAAGTAAACTAAACACTGAAGAGCCACTCTCTGGTTTCTTGGCTGGCTGTAACAAATACACTGTGCTGTTTGTAGCATCGCAGTAAATTAATCTGCTGGTGTATTCATATATAAGTTATGAATTGTAATTAGTTCATGGACTTCAAAGTAAATTTCACAATAAGTATTTTTGGAGCAAAGAAGTATCAATGAAATATAAATATAATATGGTAACTTAATGTTAATGTAAACACCACAATTTTCGCACTTTAAATGTTGTGAAATTTGTGTAATTTAATTGACTAGTTTGTATTGGTGTTACATGTGCTACATTTTTCAACAGTGCCAATGTTATTCTTTTAAGAGAAAACATTATTTTCCCAAAACTTCAGCGGTTATTAGCATCTAAACTTGTGAAGTGGTATACCATGTTTGTGTAGTTGCCATTTTTAAAGATGTGATTTTAAGAATCATGTGAGACCCCTTTTGCTGCCTTTGCAAACGGAAGAGGCAAAGAATCTTATGGTAGTTTTGAGTCGGATGTGGGTAGGGAGGTGGGGCCCTACTTAACCACCGTGTGAGACTGGCTTAACACATCATTTCTGTAAACTGCAGGTGATGAGTTTGTTTTTTTTAATTTATATACGAGGGCAATTTTTCTTGTAGTGGCAACATGTACGAGAAAGAAACATGAAAGAAGATGCATACCTGGAATCATTTACAATCCTTCAATGTAATCTCCTGCTGCTGCGTAAACAAGTTTCCAAACATCTGGCAGTCGTTGGATGCAATTGATAGCTCCCTTTCGTGCCAGTGTGTGCAGAGACCACCCTGTGGCCGAAATGATGCTTGAGATGTCTGGAAAGCATTTCCCCCTCGGCGGTTCCTTCATCTTGGGAAACAAATCAAAGTCGCAGTGACTCATGTCAGGAGAATAAGGTGGGTGCTTCAACACCTCCTAACCCCATTATTGCAGTACGTTCTGCACCAATTGTGCTGTATGACATCTTGCGTTATCGTGGAGATGATGGGTCCTGATTGCAGGAGATGTGGTCGTTTGCACCTAACAGTAAACGGTCACTTACAGTGAAACAAGTTGGCCGTAATGCATGTAAATTTGGAAAGTACTCATCTTAACTAAGGTACAGGTGAAGTATTAGGGGCAATGGTTTGGAGGTTAAGGAGATAAGGGGTCTCAAAGTAAAAGATCCTAAAATATGTCTCCAACTGACGCTAAAGCACTAGTGTTTCACTCCAAACATAGAGTGATGAGATTTTTAGAGGAAATGAATGTCCAACTACTGAACACACCCAAATAATAACACATTTTGTTATAAAATTTGAAAGTAATTTGTTATTTCGAAGCAGAAAACATGGTAATTGGATTCAAAGAGTGATACAATCAATGTGAAGTTCAGAAAACAGTGCGTGGCTCATACAAATGCCCTTTGTATGGCCAGAAGTGTACGTCCAGTGGCTAAATCCATATGGTCCTAATAATAACCCTTTATGCCCATGTAACTAGGGACCCCACAGAGGCGAACTTCAGCTCTGACAAATTAGGACACAAGTCGTAGGATGCCTGGAAGGCAACGATTCCAGACTTTAGCACACCGATCAAATCTGTGCATATAAGGACTCTCTCAAACCATGAGCATCAGCAAAGTCCAGGGCCTTTAGGACTGCATAATGTCCTGTTGTGTATACCAAACACACAGGATGTAAAGCATAGCTGTAACTTTCAGAGTCCACAACCAAGGTGCAACCGACTGATTTGACAGATATGGACCCTTCCGTATAAAACATTAAAATTGGTGTACTGAGATCGAAGCTCTAAAAACTAAATGCCAAAATGTTAGTGAATTTATATGATCAAGTTTTGAGGGATGTGAGCAATGATGTGTATGAGAAACCAGATGAACAATTTTTAAGAGATTTATGGAGCACATGAATGAGTTCTGATTAAGAAAAAATAAATTTCAAAATTGAAAGAGATGATAGAAAATTTGCAGAAGCTACATGTATCACTTATCTTCTGGTAACTCTTTACAAATATTAACAACATTGATATTGAAGATCAGTCGTTAACCCCCATTGAAACCAATGTACGTAATTACTTACCTAACTTCGGGCCCATAAAAAAAGTGCACGATTCAGTAATATATAATAATATAACACCATGGTGCAACAGCCCGTGAGAGCCAGTACCTACATACCGACTGCCAGCTTCACCCACCGAAGGTGGGAGACAACGAACCAGTTACATGTGACGTGTGGTCATCGCGACAAACCCCCAGTCTTGTAGGTTTTTCATAACTGGGTTATGCTACTCATTTGTAGCTCCACAATTGTCTTGCAATGGTGGGTGGCCACCGGTCCCAAACACAGGCTGAAGTCTCAGGAGAAAAATTGTTCCACTTTCCTCAGAAGGCTGGAACCTGCACACATCCTGTAGCCAGAGCCCAAAGCTTGCATCTTCGACAGCATGGCCAGGATGCAGGACAATTCAGTAATATCTATGCTATATTAAGTACAGCAGTTGTTTTATTGTCTGCTGTCAAAAGTATGCTGTCTTGTATGTAATTGCTATAAGATGATTGCCAATTACATTTTTAACTAACATTCGATTTCATTGTTTTCCTAGCTGTTGAGAAAGATATGTGTGTAGTACATTGAAACGTTATACAACTACAGCCACTTAAACTCTAGAGTAACAGTTCCTATTAATGTTATTTGTAAGCTGCTTTGATACCATTGGGAATTAAACAGTTCGAACTGAAGGTGAGTGTGGCACCAGAGTAATATGAGATGGTTTTAAAATGCTGTGATGTTGCCAAATATTTCCACTAATTTTATGATGGGAAATTTCAAGTCTGCATCTCCACAAGACTTTAATTCTAATACAGGGTTTAAACTGACTGGAAAGTCGGGAAAAGTCAGTGTGTATGTCAGGATTTGAGAATGAAAATAAATTCCACTTTTTCTTTAACCAGCTTCTTGATGCAAGATATTCTATATAACTATGTTTTTATGATTCTCATTTTATTTCCGATAACGTTGAATAAGCTTTATTTTCTAGAATAGCAAGTGCAGTTAATGCCTGAAAACCTTGGTTGTTAGCATGTTTTAAGGACCGTAGAAAGATCTGCAGAAACATGTAATATCTAATTACTGAATAAACTATCTATTTCAATTCAATTGTTTGAGACATGTTATTTTTAATTGCTACTTTGTAATTGATTTGGTGTTTTAAGTCCACTTTATGCACAGCAAGGCTAATCGGGACTGGACCTACAGTTTAAAGTGGGATCCGAACCACTGTGCCAAGTGCCTCCACCGGGTATCGAACCCGGGCTACTTTGTAAGAATTAATAAAACTTTATCTCTAATATGTGCAAATATCATATTTATTTTTTTATACTTTTTTCTTTAGGTTTTCCAACATAACAAAGGAGAATTTAGTTGAGAGTCTTTTATCTCCTGTAACCCCTAGTCGTTACTCTAATATGATGGCGTACAACAACTCAAAGCTGTGCAATGTTCTGTTCGCTAAAGAATTGACAAAGAGGTGGAGCAAGATGAGACTCACTGCCACTTCACTCCACCCAGGGAATCTGGTCAGTTCCAGCTTGAGTCGGAACTGGTGGGTGTATCGACTTCTGTTTGCTGTTGTCCGACCATTTACAAAGTCACTGGTGAGTACCATCAACAGTAATATGTTAAGGCTGAGCCAACACCCCTCTGTACAGATACCAATTCCTATGATAGATATGGTATTGTCAGAGTTAAATACTTACGTGCCATCATTTGGAACCTTTCCGAACAACTTTCAGCTGCTATATGTATCATTTGATCCATCCAAGATGCATGCAGAAATCACTATTTTTCCTCTGTTCTTATTACATGCCCACGGATGATGTTCACTATACATTTCCTGGTTCATACAAACACTACATACCACTTTGTGCTATTCTTTTGTTTGTTTTTTTACTGGATGTGAGTTGAAGCTTTCTAGAGGTGTTTGTTTACCCTTGAGACACAAGAGGAAGGCAAAACACTCCTAAGGTTGCAGCCAAAATTTTTTGCACATTTTCCTATGAATATCCCAGCTTCTGAGGGAGGGAAACAGCAAAGTGGTATCACGTGTTACAATACGGAATTCAGTGAGTCTTACCGAAACATCCAAAAGGAGTCTGCCTGCCAACTCTTGCCTATTTGCAGTTGCAGTTGTAAAATGAATGTCAGTTGCACATTGACAAATAAAGCCTGCATGAGATAGATTTGCGTTAGAATGTATAATTTAATGTAAACAAGGCAGAATCAGAATACATTGGGGAAGATCTGACAGTTTTTTTACAAATTAGTTTGCAATTGTGTTGCCCAGTCGAATTTGTTCATGTTAGTTACTATTTGAAAATAGAAAGTGCAACATCTGCATGTCCATACGTTATATATGGCTCGCACAAGATTGAGAATGTTCGAGAACTAATTTAAATTTCTTTAAGACAACAAAATTAATCCTTGTATAAACGATTTTGGCTTTGAAAAAGTATATTAGAAAGGTATGTTATTTGCAACTGTAACTATTTTATGTAAATATTGTAAACATCTATTTTACATGTCGTAATTATGTAATTCTATAGAAACCTGTAAATATCCACAAAGTTTCCTTGGTTTTTTGTAAATAACCGTGTAGTATAAAAGGAAGCCGATTTTCTGTATATTTCGGCTATCTTACCCGATTGCCAGTGTCACAAGTTTACCTTGTAGGGGAGAACTGCTCGCTCTTCGGAGGCTGCAATTTGCTTGGGTTAGTTTCTCAAACCTGCTGCTTCAGCTCTAGTTGCTTGCGATACCGAAAACCTTTTCATTGCTAAAAACTAAGGAAAGGTTTTAAAATCCTACACCAGTGACCAGGTTAGTGTCTGTAACATAGTTACCGTAAGAGTTATCTGAGAAGTTTGATCCTGGGTAACATAGTAATCAACCTAGACCCTAGAAGATCGAGAGGGTGCGTGTCACAATGCAGTGAGTAGTACCTCCTCTGCTCAGGTGTCCTACATTTGTGGGGCTCCGCTGACTTAGATAAGCAAAAATCATGAGGTCACTCAGAATGGCAAGTATTTAATCATCGTTGTTTGGACTGTCAATCCCACATGCATGGATTTGATTCTTTGAGTACTTCTTTCACATGATTGACTCGAATGCAAGAGGTGACAGGCTCATGGAGAATACAAAGCAAAAATGAAAGGTGTCAAAATGGACATCCAGGAGAAATTCAAGCATTCCATGTGCATCGTTGTTGACAAGCTTCATCATGGTGGGAATGGTGCTTCGAAGGATGGCAGCAAGGATTCTGTAAAGTCCTTCATTCAATGATGCAGGGTAATTTTGTAAAAAAATATTGTCAGGTCACCCTTTCAACATGTACAGTTTTGGTTAATATGCATTGGAAACTGAAACTTCTTGTAACAGATTTTTTTTTATTTATTTCCCTCCAACAGAGGGGAAAATCTCCAATTACACGAAAGCTTATCTTGGTATTATAAACCTGCTAGTGTACTACTTGGTGCAAAGTTCAGCTGTCATAGCAGCTGTTCCTCCAGTCAGCTGTCTGCTCAAGAAGCAAGAAACAAAGACATCAAAGCTATCAGAGAGTGACATTCCCATAAGAGCTCCTAAATTTCTACCAAAAAGGACATTATCCTTCATCTATTTGTCTAATCCACTAATATCAAACTTTCAGCCTTTGCCTGATTAGAAATCATGTACACTATTACAAGACATTGTTCGCCTGCTTGACATAATGGATTGTCAGATGAAACCCAACAATCGGAAAGTACTGAATATACTTCTACTAGTGAATGTTAAGTCTTATGCTTTGCATAATTTCAACGCAGGTAAAAACAGCAGAAGCAAAAAATCAGGTGAAACAGGACTGGCTCAATAGCTCAATTGGTAAAGCAATGGCACCGTATGCCAAATCCCAGGGTTCAAGTTGAGCCTGCATTTGTTGCTGAAATTTCTGTCTAACTGAAGCTTAAGGTTTAACTTGTTCAGTATGCAAGTACAGAGCACTTTAAAATGTACGTATTTAGTAGAGTAGTCATGTTAGTAAGCACAAGATTTAACTGATTTTATGTAACATTTGAAAGTTCAGTTCTCTCAGTACATGAGCACAAATAATTGTTTGTAAGTAAGTAACTCTCATGTAAGTAATCACAGAATTTCACTCATTTTATGTTTTTTATGTATTATATTCTGTTATAATCAGTGTAAAGTATCTTTATTTACCCAACAAATTTTTAAACCCATTTTCAGCATTCTGACCCACTGTGCATCTCCCTGAATGCTTTCATGTCAATATACACTCATGTCCATAAGTTAAGGGATTTACGAGATCCACTAGAAAACATTGGGTCACTGTGATAATTTATGCAATAAAACATGCCATGGCAACACTGAAACATGCGACACAGCAATACTGATATAAGGTATACAGGAAAATTTGAAAATGATAGTGGGCAGCACATACTTGGTGCAGCCTCTCTCTGCCAATGGCATACATTTCACAGTGGACTGTGCCAGAACCATTCTATATGTGGTGTAGTGACCCCAAACTGCAATACAGGTTGCACAACGGCTCCCCATACTGTGAAACTGGCCGTCCAGCATGTCCTGCGGTAACACATCCCATTGCTGGACAAGCACCCTTTGGAGGTCTACAATGGTCCATGGTGGCGGAGTTAGGGCTGCAATTCTGCTGCCTAGAGCATCCCATGCATGTTCAATCGGATTGAGGTCCAGTGAGTGAACAGGCTACTCCAGATGCATGATGTCCTCGTGCTGCAGATACTCCTCCACTAGGCACGCTCTGTGTGGTCTGGGATTATCATCCATCAGACAGAACCCAGGTCTATATATATGCACCATGAGCTGTTGCTGGATGTCATCCATATAGACCACAATCGTCATGTGGTGTCTTAGTGTGAGGAGAATGCATCTGATGGGTTTCCTTGCATACAGAGCAACCTCTTGAAGCCGACTACACAGTCTGACAGAAGATGTGTGTCCCAAAGGCTTCTACGAGGTCTCTAGCCAGTGCAGATTTTGTGCTGATTGGTCATATTCGGGCATTTAAAGCAAGATAACGATCCTGGTGGTGGCTTGTAGCATGTGGTGGATCTTGCCCACACTGCTGTTGAATGTTTCCATTTGACTGGAATTGTCTTCACAGATGATAAATAACGCTACATTCAACTCCTGACCCACCTCTCGTTGACTTCGGCCGGCCTCGAATCTGCCAATGATCCAGCCACGCATAATTTCATCCAAATGTATTCGCTGTGCCATCCTTCGACTCGATTACATAAGCCAAACACACGCATCACAGTCAGACACACTTTACTAAACCTCTTCCCACACTGACTGTTCCAGTCAAACTAATCACTCTCATTCAGAATAGGTGTGGTGTCAACCTGTCTGACACGTATGTCACATGATTGTGTTGCCAGGGCACGTTTTATTGCATCAATTATTGCTGTGGTCCAATGTTTTCTAGTGGATCTCGCAAATCCCTTAACTTATGGACATGAGTGTACACAGTAGTTTTATTTTTATTAAGTATTATGTGAAATGCTGTAGAAAGTGCCTAGTAGTGGACATTTGTATCGCAGTCCAAAGGAACTGCCAGTTGTGAGCATTTGTAGGATGATAGGTAAAGGAGGTGATTAGTTTTCTGAAGGCCCTGCACTCCAGTTAGGAGTAAAAGTAAGTCAAAGTCCATGACTGGACTGAGTCGATAGTGATGCGAGTGTATCTCTATCAGCTGATCAGTGCTATCAGTAAGTAAATAATTTATTCAGTGATACGAGTTAGTACTTTTAGGAGTTTAGGTATTTCACAGGGCCTGCAAAAATGCAGTATGACACTTTTGTGCGGTCTAATTATACCAGAAATGCAAAATTAAAAGCTTTAATTTGTTTGAACTATAATTATGTGAAACAATTATAACATTCTGGTGTAAAGCAAAACAAGCAAAGTGGGGTGTATAATTGCAGTGGAATACTTACATATTAATATCCCAACTGACTTTTACTTAATATTTTCAAGCATCAGCGAGTATAAAGAGTGTTGGCATTGACTCCACTACTCATCACCCATTCAAGGTCCTCATAGAATGTTTACCATTTATGTGAACAGTATCATCATTCTCCAAATATTACATTGAATGTGCAACAACAAAATAAAGCAGTATGGTTATTTACAGTAAATCATAAATTCTGAGTCAACATTCACTTTATATCAATTATTCATTAACTTATTATTTTTTCCTATCATTGCTTACTTCTACATAAGTCGCTTTATTCCAGCAACAGGCAGCCAGTACTTCAGTGTTTTGTGCTGCTGCCAGAGAAGTGGAAGGAACCGAAGGCCTATATTTCAACAACTGCTGTGTGTGCCCAACCAGCAAGGCAGGTAGGGATCAAGAACTGGCAGCAATGATTTGGTATTTAAGTGTTCGGATGGTGGAAGCTGTGATGGGGAAAGATTCGTGTAGTAACATTTCCTAAGGAACATTCTGCATTGTGAAATGCTGAAGGCATCTCATCCAAACAAAACACTGTGCCTTTTTCTCTTTATACATGGATCGCCTCCTGGGTAAACTTGGAAGTTGTGCATAAGTGCTTTGCAATATACTGTGCTATTATATGAAGCCTACCTTAAAAGTGAAAACATGTTGAAAATCAACAGCACTTTCCTACTCAGCTGTTGAGCTAGTGACAAATAATGTGACCATAAACAAGTAATTGAGGCATTGTGAGCTGTTTCAATGTGTTAAATATGAATTTTGTTTGTATTATAGAGCAAGATTTGAATATATTTATATATGTTTATACACACAAAGTTTTTGAAAATGAGATTGATTTGCCTATTCCCTCTTTATGATGTGAATTGACTGTTAATATCATTATAATTGTTACTAATTACAAATTACTTTTAAAATTATACAATTCAGCTTTATTCTAGAAGCTTTCAAGTTACATTTAATCTGTAAAAAATTTGAAGCCCATACCATCATATGTGCACTTAAAACAACCAACCATGCATGTAAATTGCAACAGGAATCCTTGGCAAAAACAAATGAATTGTGTTGCAGCTAAGAACAGATGGCCATATACACACTTGCTTAACCCCTTAAGTGGGGAGCCTGAGTTGTCCTCTGGCATTTGAATTTGGCAGCTTTTTGTGCATTTCAGATCCAGTCAATGTTCCCGTAGCGGGGAATTATTTTCTTTAAATGGATATACAGTAGTACATACATAGATACATTTTGCTTTGTACAGTTTTGTACACTGCTTGAATGTTTGTGTGTTCATTCACCTTTCTCTCATTTACAAGACATGTAATGTTATAATGTTGTCCAGAGCCATGTGCCCTCTGGGACAGGGGCGGACTGGGGGCTCGCTGAACTGGGGTCTAAGATTCAACATACCATTTATTTTAAATTATGTGTGCAGTAGTTTCAATTCCCATTTAGGGTTAAGTTATTTTCTCTCTCTCTCTCTCTCCCTCCCTCCCCCTCCCCCTCTCTCTCCCCCTCCCCCTCTCTCTCCCCCTCCCCCTCTCTCTCCCCCTCCCTCTCTCCCCCTCTCTCTCTCCCTCCCTCCCTCCTTGACAATGTAATGAAACAGTCTTTAAATTATGTGTGCAGTAGTTTCAATTCCCATTTAGGTTTAAGTTATACACACACACACTCTCTCACTCTCTCTCTATCTCTCTCTCTCTCTCTCTCTCTCTCTCTCCCTCCCTCCCTCTCTCTCTGCCTCCCTCTCCCCCCTCTCTCCCCCCTCCCTCCCTCCCCTTGATAATGTAGTGAGACAGAGAAGTTAGTGGACAAACAAAACAGAAAAAACTTCAAATATTGTTCAACGTTTTGAATAATACCATGGAAAATACATTTTCATTTAAGAATATATGCATATATTTATTCTTTTAACATATTATTTGAAAAATTGACATAACAGAACTTCCACTGAATATTGTTCAAAGTTTTCATATTACATATTGGAATATACCGTGCGTCCATTTCTATCTGCAGCCGAGAGATCGGGAGAAGCGTGGCGGGCGGCGCTGGCGGAGATGCCGACATTTGCGGCCTGTAATGCTCGCTTATTTTTACGGACATATCCAGACATTTATATAAATATTGCAAAACGAGCACTAACCTGGGTTATAATTCATCATCTGTAATTCATCCAAGTTCAGCAATTATATACACAAAAAAATACGCTTTAGAAGTGACGATAAGAGTCACAGATAATAAAACATTTTAATCATAGTTTTAACCAGCAACGTCCTGCTTAAGTTTATATCCTTGAAAGAGTTTTGTGTCGATGGGGATCGTTTGGAGGTTTCGAATGTGCAACACTGTATCAAGATTACGCTGCCGACGAAACCATTAAAAGTCAATGGTTTTCGTGAGCTTCCTTGCAATCCAAAATCTCCAAGCTCGAGTTTCTTGTTCCTTCACGACTAGATGAAGACAGAGCTGTGAATATAGTGGCGAGCAATGTAAACCAAGAGCGTGTTAATTTCATACTGTGCGCAAGAGTGTTATTCTTGGTTACTTGCCGTTACTTGTTTGTGTTATTGCAGTGTGTATGTGTGTTGTGTCAGTGAGACGATTGGAATGCCAGCCGCAAGATTCACTTTAGAACAAAGAATTTTTATGTATGACACTTACGTGAAAACAGACTCGTGTCGAGACGTGTGTAGGCAATTTGTACAGAAATTCCCATGGGTTTCACTTCCACATAGAGATACAGTTAGACATCTTGTCTTAAATTACGAGAAACTGGATCGTTAAGTTTTAAAACACCTAACCAAAAACGACGGATTCTAACCGAAGCAAAACTCGATGAAATTGGGGCAGCGTTAGAAAGTTATCCAAACAAACCTCTACGCCGTGTTTCACAGGAGATGGGAGTGTCAAAATCATCAGCACATACAGCCACTAAGCTACTAAAATTAAAACCATACTCTTATAACACAGGTTAGTGCTCGTTTTGCAATATTTATATAAATGTCTGCATATGTCCATAAAAATAAGCGGGCATTTCAGGCCGCAAATGTCGGCATCTCCGTCAGCGCCGCCCGCCACGCTTCTCCCGATCTCTCGGCTGCAGATCGAAATGGACGCACGGTATGTATATATTTATTCCTTTGAGTTATTATTTTACAAATTGCCACAACAGAAAGAATTTTTGAATTTATGTACATATTTATTCCTTTAACTTATTATTTTAATTAAAAATTGTTATTGTGAACATAATAATTTCAAAATTTTCAAGGAATATATATCAGCATTTAGTAGTCAGTTTCTAGAAAAGAACAACACACTTGTTATCTTTTAAGTATTAGTATCTAAAACAATTTCAGTTTGAAACTTCTCAAAACAAGGCACAACACAGAAGCCAACATCACACTCCTTGCAGTAAATCCTGGTCTCCCTTCTGACTTTCTTGCCTCTTTCATATCTTGCCATACAACATATTTTGCACTGTCTTGTTGGCAGCTTTTTTTTTTGTTGTTGGAGGAAGGTATTTTGGAAAATGTCTTCCAGTTAGACGAGATTGTTTTGACGTCAAGGCTGGTCTTCCACTTCTGACATATGGATGTTCAGTCTTTGGTGAATACTTCTGAATCAATCTTTCCACATGTCATAGTTGAAACTGCAACCTGTTCATAGTACCACCTAATTTGCTGTACAGCACGTAAGAATTCAAAACAACAATGTCCATGAAATGTCTGAAATGTTTCATGTTCATGCTCCTTCGGAATCACTAATTTCAAATTCCGAACTTTCATCACAACTGGAATCCTCAAGAAGAAGTCTAATTTGGTCCGCGCTTTGCATTTGCTTAGCCATTCTCTCACATGAAAGAAACGCAAGTTATTCCCGCTCAGTTAATAATACCTACAAAAACAACTGCACACCAGATTCCTCATAGTGTACCCAACAATACCCAAGAACAATTTGTGTTACCCGATCTGAAGTTGGAATAAACTTTTCCTGCCCGAATCTAGCTCGGGCAACCTGCTTAACGTTACATATTGCAACCCCGAACACAGCTCGGGTAACCTGCTTGTAACAATTTATAAAATCGAAACACCCACTTAAGGGGTTAAGTCAGCACAATATTGCACCATCATTTCACTTATATATTGTGGAATGACTCAAGGGAGAGATTGTAAAAAGCTAAGTTCTCTCTCCAGACATCGGTACTTGGCCAAGCAAAATACACTACACAGGGTAACATTCCAGAAATAGCAGAAGCATATGACGTAGGGAGACACTGCATTCTTCTTTACTAGGGTTCAAACCCATCATTGCCGGACCCTGTGGCCGAGTGGTTAGCACATTGCTCTGCAACGCCAAGGGTCCAGGGTTTAAATCCCGCTCGGGCTAGGTTGTTTGTGAATGTCCATTCATCAATTTCATCACTCATCCCCATCTTCGCAAATTAGCCAAATTGATTCTACTGACTTCCAATTGTAGTAGTTGTAACACCTTGTGAGTTAGTTTCGCCAGCAACAAGGCAGCACACAATTCAAGATGAGGAAGACTGATTCTTCTTATAGGTGCCACACGCGAACGTGAACAAAGTAAATGTACAGTGGTTTCACCATTTTCATTTGTTGATCTAAGATACAAACAACAGCCATATGCAACTTGCGATGCATCTGAAAATCCGTGGAGTTGATTGTCAACCACTTTTCCTTGAACTAGCACAAATCTGTTAACTTGTATCTGATTAATATTTGGTAACTGTTGAAACAAATGTTTCCACTCCATGGAAATACTGTTGGCTCCAGTGAGGAGGTCATCAACATAAACATCTCGTTGTAAAACTTTGGATGCATTCGGAAACTTGGTTGCTTCCTCTTCAGCTAACTGCTGCAATGTTTTGGTCGCCAAAAATGGTAATGATGCCAAACCAAATGTGACTCTTGTGAGCTCGAACGTTTGTACTGGCATATCTGTAGATTTTCTCCAAAGTATGCGTTGAAACTTAGTGTCATCTGGATAAATCAGAATTTGTCTGAACATCTTCTCGGCGTCTGCCGTAAATACAACCTTGTGCGTTCTGAAGCGAAGAGCTATAGACTGGAGATTGTCATGTGTGGTTGGACCGACCATCAGTATATCGTTTAATGAGACTCCATTTGTTGTTTTTGCTGATGCATCAAAAACAATTCTGGTCTTCGTGCTGCTGCTGCTAGGTTTGAATACTGGATGATGTGGTAAATAGTATGACAAGTCATCAGCTTCATTTAGTTGTACTGGCTTCATGTGTCCCAACATTTCATACTCCTCGAGTATTCTGCCATACTCCTCTTTCAACTCTGGTTGTTGTTGAAACCTCTTCTCTAATTGATGTAATCTGAATAATGCCTGGTTGTATGAATGTCCTAGCTCTATATGATCTGATCGAAATGGGAGACGAACAATGAAATGCCCTGTTTCATCTCTGGTGATGTGTTGATTGAAGTGGGTTTCACAAGCTAGTTCTTCAGCCGTTTTTGGTTTTGAGTACATTTCCTCTAACTCGAAAAAACGCCGTAATTGAGAATCCAAATTGTCTTCCATGCGTACAAAACATGCTACTGTGGGTGTACTAGGTTGTACAGGCTGTTCAATCCGACCAGCTAAAATCCAACCTAATTCGGTATTTTGAAGAACTGGATAGTTTTCATCTCTCGTTTGTCTTTCAGGAAGAAGTAAGTGCAAGTAAAGTTCCGATCCAATTAGTAGATCTATCCCTTCTGGTTTGTAGAAATCTGGATCTGCTAACTCAATGTCTGTTGGTAAGTTCCAATGTTCATGATGAATAACTTGAGAAGGTACATTCCCTGTGATGCGTGGGAGTATCAGACAAGTAAGTGAAGTCTGGAAGTCTGACACTCTTGAGCGCAGCTGAATGTCTACACTGTGCTTGGCTTCCGATGAAACATTATTGATTCCTCTGATTGCAATATGATTTTTCTGCTTTCGCAACTGTAGTCTCTGAACAAGATCTTCCTTGATGAAATTTGACTGAGACCCACTGTCCAGGAGAGCTCTACATGTATGTGGCTGTCCCCTAGAATCGACGACTTCTACTAAAGCTGTTGATAGCAGAACGTGTGGTCTTGGTTTACTCTTAAATGTGCAGTATGAAGATTGTACTGAAGTTGTCCTTGCCGCTTCATTCCTCGTGTCTGGTGAGTCATTCCTTGGTTGGTCTTGCCTTAGAGGACCTCCTCGTTTACCGCCTTCCTCTGGATGCAACAGAGAATTGTGTTTCAATCCACAGCGTCTACAATTACCTGAAGTACAGTTCCTAAAATTATGATTCGATCTGAGACAATTATAACAAAGTTTGTTGTTGCGCACACACTCTTGTTTCTGCTTCAGACTTGCGCCTGCAAAAGACTTGCATGAATATAAGGAATGTGCTAAATTACAGAAATAGCATTGTGTATTTGTAGTTGTCAGGTAAGAATTTGACTGACGGTTGTGTTTCTGTTTAGGGCTAACCTTGTGTTCATTGACATTTTTGTTTACGTGAACAGATTTCATTGATTCCAAAGCTTGACATTTTTGTTCTAGAAAGGTAAACAGTTCCTTCAGTGTAGGGAACGACTGATCGGTATGGCTTAATTCCCATTCCCTTCTTGTGTGAGAATCAATTTGAGCCAAAAAATGATGTTTCAAAATAACATCTTCTAACGGTGTTTGTAATTCAAGGGCTCGAAGAGCATTTAAGTTACTGGTGACGTCATTGATGAACTGACGTAATTCTGTGGCATTTTCCTTGTTAATTGAGTTCACATGCAAGATGTTATTGACATGACTTGCTGCTATCAGTCGTTTATTCTCATACCTATCTTTCAACAATTGCCATGCAATATCGTAATTTGAATAAGTCATGGGCAAAGTATCAATAAGTGTTCTTGCTTCAGATTCCAATGATGAACGCAAGTAGTGGAATTTCTGTATTTTAGGAATATTGTCATTTGTTTGAACCATAGCCTGAAATGCATCTGAATATGCTAACCAATCCTGATAATTACCGTGAAACGTGGGTAAAGATACTGTGGGTAATTTGATGTGCTTGGTGCCTAATGATGAAGCATTGTTTACAACATCCGATCCATCTGTAGGTGCTTGTGCTTGTTTATGTTTCTCTATAATGGATTCCATTTTACCCCGTACCTTGTAGTAAACTTCTTCAAAATCCCCCCTGTGAGGTTCGTGATTCTCGTTTATATCTTCTACTTCTAAACGTGTTTGAACTTCATCATATTTTTTCCACAGGTGTTAAATTCTGCAAACGGATTTACTTCTTGAACTTCCCCCGAATCTTCAAAGGCATTGACAAATGCTTGTGTTCGTGTTAACTGGCCCCTAAATCCAGCTCTCCTACGCATCAACACTCTTTTCTCTTCTTCATCCATCGTGAAGGAAAGGGCAAGATATGTAGGAAATAGTACGTGAGGAAAGAGTAAACAAAATATGGTGCGAGCCTAGCTAACTACTGACCTTGATCTGAAGCTTCCCTGGGTGTTGCTGATGACGTCACTTCAGCCGACAGCAGGATATTGTAGTGGATGCTCGAAACTCGGAATGTCTGTTCAAAACCACACGCGTAACGGTTGTGATTGAAAATTACACGTAATACGTAATAAGTACTGTGACACAGAAAGTTCTACGATTGAGCACATAACATGCAACCATATATCGACGTAAGTACAAATGTCAGTACACATCTGTAACTGGAACACTGCATACAAAGTCACTTCGATACCGTGCGAAAACACTCGTTCTTTCCATGGCGGGCGAGTTGAGACGTTTGTTCTGATGCGTAACACGTCATATCTCTCAGAGATTGTTCACTTGGTAAACTAATCCGGCCCGGAGATGACCATAAAATGTTGAGTTTCTTATTTAAACACTGGACTGATTATATACACTATTTAATGTACACTGACACTGGACTACATTGGAATGGAGTCGACCACCGTGTAGCAATGTCTCTCGCTGTTCTCTCGTACAGTGCGGGTATTTCCCGATATGTACCACGCCCTGCACAGTCTCCGAAGCAGAGTCTGCACTGTCCTGTCACCTAGTGGCGACAAGTATAATGAATACTTAAGATATACAAATTTTCACACATTGATAACACAAATAATAATACATACACTAATCTATCCCAAACAATGTTTTTGGCAGCTTGCTTAGCAGAATGTCCCAGTTTGAATTCGTAAAGAAAAATCACTCGCAGTTGTGTGTTCTCCATGGTGCACTTTCAGATGACCGACCCTGTTCAGCAACACACTGCCTCCTGACTGTCTGGGTGCTCCAGCCTGTTTGCTGGACGTATACAGAGTTTATTACGTTAGACCCGTGACCTCAGTCAATCCCTGTGTTGTGTTGTTGAGGTGAGTTTCCCACCAGACGTCAAAGCGGACATTTAATTCGCACCAACCCAATACTATCAGTAGGGAGACAAATTTATGGTAAATAACTGAGGAGAGCGGTAAATAAAATGTTAGATCAGCGGTATATACCAGCGGTGGAAAAAAAGAAAAATTGGCACACACTTTTTCATCATGAGAGGAAACAACACAAGAGAGATATAAATTTATAGAAACTACTTCATTTTTATATACTGTACACATTCACAAGTACTTAGCTGTCCAACCAAAAAGAAAACATCAACACAAAATCACTTCATTTCTAAATTGCATATTCGGGGGAAGAAAGGAATGCAGCTTGACAGGAAGCGACATTTTCAAACTGAGTTTATGTCCATGGGAAATCCCAATTTGCATCATCTTCCAGATGTGATCGAAGATAAAACGTTCTTCAGCTGCAAGTGGTAGGAAACTTTAGGCAAATGTTTCATCACAAATCTACAGTTTGCGCACACAACCTCGATTGCCGGTTTGTGCGTGTTTTCTACTTAATTTGATGATATTTCACGGTTATTTTGCGAAAAAGAATTCATTTCGTGGAAAAGCACACATCTCGCATTACTTTGCTAATAAAACTCATGCATATTTCATCATTGGGGGTGTAGTTACGTGCAGAATGTTCAAAATTGCATCTTTTTTTCACATTTCGCGATTTCGCGCATCGCAAAAATTCAATGTCCCTAACTATCAGATACCCGTGACTCAATGCAGAATATCGGATGGAGCCGTCAACATGGAAGTAAAAATACCAATCAAATCACAACAAAAAAGAACTATAAGTTGTTCTCTGCCATTCTCATTTAGGAACCTGACATGTCTACTTTCACACAGTCCTGCTTATGTTGCAATCGACCAAGATCAAAACATCAGAACAATAAGTGGAACTGAGCTTGAAAACTGCGAGATTCACACGCAAAAGTTGTGCCTCCTACCTTCTCACACTAGAGGACAAGAAGGGCAAAACTTCTGCTTTTCTACTCTAATAAAAACGAAAACAGTAGAACAGACCAGACAAGCTTGTTCGTACACATGTCATGAGTCCTCAAACGGATATAATTCAGTGAGATCTAAATTTATTTGCCATTATCAATCCCCCTCACAATATTACTTATTTGCACTCAAATGGCTCATATGAAATAGTAGATCTCGAATCACACGAACACCCAGGAGCAATACTGTTTCATGTGCAACGTGGACGTCATAATATCAGAAGACATAAGAATTCACCACATTTTTCCCTGTGGATTTGACAATTCCATACTTCACCACACAACCATATCCTACCCGCTGCATGATCAAAGAACCTTGATTTTCAACTCAATGTTACCTATAAAACTTCCCCGGTGTTCAATGCTACTATGCTATACCATCACGATTGGTGACTTGAAATTCCCCACCTCAACATAACAAAATTCTATACCGTTACCATTCTGCCCAATCTCACGATCTTTCAGCACAAAGACTTCCCAACTATAATATTGTTCATATGTCTCACCTGTCTAACTACCTTCACATTGTATCAGCATAAAAGATTTAATTTCATTTCATTTTTTTATGTCCCAAGAAAGCTAATGCTATGTCACCCCACGTTCTCCTTCAATCCCCAAGTCATATTGCATCATCTTATCCATTGCCTTATTTGTCATTTTAACGCTTAGTATAATCCTTGTTTACTTATGTTACAAAATCAAAACCTGTAGAAAACCCATTCGAAAGATTAACAACTACAAAATTCCAACAATAAGTGCATGTTATCTCGCCCATTAGTACCGCTGCCACCCCCCCCCCCTCCACCACAAACAGTCTCTATAGCGACAACCAAACATCAAGCACCACCAGTCCCCTCAATAATCTCTCAAACTCACACCCTCAAAGTTAAACACAACTCCCCCACAATCTATTTACTCCCAAGAATACATTTCCGGCAACCTTCTTCATAATCGACACAACTCTCGGCTAAGGGACAGATGACATTCCATCTGCATCTGCAAGCAGGCCAGAGGAGTATCAGCATCGTCGACGCCAGGATTCTCATCCAACCCCCCCTTCCCCTCCTCCCCCTCTTGTGTATCAATTGGTGCTTCAAGATGGAGCTGCGGGTCGCCACCTATAGCAACACACACAATGCTATCCATGCCATGCATTATTTTTCTTGCGCAATCACACCAGTGCTTTGAACAACAATGTATAAATTATTGGAACAACAATGTATAAATGCTTGGAACAACAATGTATGAGCGCTTTGAACCACAGAGTGTAGACAAAAATTATAAGTTGTTATTAATTCGTGCAATTAAGCTTTAAACAATAATTTTTAAAGCTTCACGACTTGCAATTCTCGTCATGCAGTTTGAGCATTTGGCAGAATCTTATGAAAGTAATACAGGAAAACTGCTGTATAATTACTACTAATTATGGTATTAATAATAAGTTAAATATATATATATATATATATATATATATATATATATATATATATTTAACTTATTAATATATATATATATATATATATATATATATATATATGTATAATCAGTGCCACAATTACAGGAACACTGCTAGTGAAAGGACACTGCCACCAAAAAAACAAAAAACAATAATTTATTTTGTGTATATGAGCTATCTTTTTCTTTTTTTTTCAACAGGTGAAGGTACAAGCAAGTATGTAATCTATCGGTCAATTGGTACCTTATATCATACTTGTATGTAACAATTTTTTTTTTTTTTTGAGTCAAATAAACAAACCACCTATAATCTTTCTCCAGGCTCCGGGTAACCATGTAAACCGTGGATATTCGGAAGGGCAGGGGAATGTGGAATGACTCAAGGGAGACTGTGAAAAGCTAAATTCTCTCTCCAGACATCGGTACTTGGCCAAGCGACAATGCACTACACAGGGTAACATTCCAGAAATAGTGGAAGCATATGACGTCAGGAGACACTGCATTCTTCTTTACTACTGGCAAATACGGAAGAGCTGAGCATGCAGCTAAGAAATATTTGCCAGCAGCTTAAAAGAGGTAGCCACTATAATTCGGTATTTCAGAAATCAGAAGAACCTCTAGAAGGATACCAGCTACCAGGTGAAGACCTCCTGCACACTATCAGGTCTCAAGGCCGGCTCGGAATTCTGAGACATAGCTTTCACCAAAGGCAACTGCTAAGTACATATGCGATTTGACTGACTTCAGTACCGTGGCTTGCAAGTTACAGCCGTCAGCCAGACCATCGTTCGGATGGCTTCGCAAAGGGCATCCGTCCAGGACCAGCATAAGCCTCGTCGCCTGCCACAGGAAAAAAGACTGAGAGCCGTCGAACTCAGGACTCCTTGCTCTGTTGCCTGACGTCTACACACATCTGCTTGGCCGAGAGGTAAGATGTACTCAATGACACCCCTTGATTCCTTCCACCCTCTGACGAGGGCCTGAGATTGTATGGGGAACATAAAACATAACCTTGCTCTACCATCTGATCCCTAATCGTTCACCAGCTCGATCCCCGTAACTTATGCTATTGAAACCAGTGAATGCATCAATATACACTATATACAGTGCGTTCATTGTTGCTCTGGGCCGAGATATTTCGTGACTGCAGACAGCACGGCATGGTGCGGATGCCAGCATTTTTGACCCGTGACGTCCTGCTTATTTTTACGCACATATCTTTAGCATGCAGATACTTGTGTTTATATTGCGTAACAAGTACTAACTTGTGTTATAAAGAGTTGTTCAAAGTGGTGGCCAACTGCATTCACACATTTCCAGCATCTTTTGATTAAATTTTGATTGATATGCAAAAGTTCCTCTTCATAATTCTTGTAAGTTCTGTTTCTCTTACTCTCAAAGCAAGTTGCGTAACTGTTTCTCTACGTGAAGTTGCAACGTCAGGGAATTTTTGTGAAAATTGCCCACAAACATCTCAACATGATTCGGTTTGTACCTAAGTGTCATACATAAAAGTTCTTTGTTCTAACAAACTCTTCTTCTGGCACTTCAGTGGTCTCACAGTCTTATTAAACATACACTGAAATTACACTAACAGTGATGTGATCTATGAAACTAGACAAATGCACACACTTATATTAAACGAGAGAAATTACACTGCCACGCTAAAACAAACAGAACTCAGAACTCTACTAATAAGTGAGCAACGTGAGTTTCAGACTGCTTTGTGCACACTGCCGGTGCCTAAACAGTCAACTTTTGCATGTCAATGTGATGGCATTTTCTTTCACAGAATGATCAGAATAACAACACTGTAACTGCTCTGACAACTTGCATCTAGTGTTTAACCAATGAGGATGCGTATATGGATAAAAATTACCCAGTCGATTTTTAGATATATT
Organism: Lepisma saccharinum; assembly: GCF_977018435.1. Taxonomy (NCBI): domain Eukaryota; kingdom Metazoa; phylum Arthropoda; class Insecta; order Zygentoma; family Lepismatidae; genus Lepisma; species Lepisma saccharinum. The sequence continues at coordinate 144,266,748 of NC_139229.1, forward strand.
TTTTGATCATTTCCAATTATCGTCTGACCTTTTCAATGAATTGTTCCGAGTCGGTTAGTTCCACTTGCAGGGTCGTAGAAATATTGTCTGGGTAAATTTCACCCAACATGCGCTCATATGTTTCAGTTTGGTATTTCAACATGTTATTTTGTTCTCGTTTTTATCAATTGTGTAATTCAATTAAAATGTTTAAATTAATATAAAATATATAATTATATTATTCAATGAGAGATATTACAAATTACATGCTTAAAAACAAACTCAATATCCAATAACTAAGGCAAAGAGGAAAGCTTCCTCAATTCCTTCACTTCGGAAAAAACTAATATTTATTTGGAAGCCCAAAGGAGTGGATAGTGGTTGTACAAGCAGAACTCGACTGATAAGCGGATGATGGTTGTATTACTCCTTCCACCTAGCGTAACGTAACAGCAAAGTCTACATTCAAGATGCAGAGGGGAGAAAATAAACAATCCAAAGCAAGAAGAGTATCTCTCTTGCTGCAACTGCCCCAATGATATGACTTCTGGGTCAGATTAGTTTATTTTTCTTAACTTACTTTTCTACAATGAAATTGAACATGAAAGTAGGATTATGTAGCTCACAGAATGAGTACTGGCTGAATGAATGTCTTTGTTGATTCCTAAATAATGACTTCTTTGTGAATATATAAACGTATGCACCATTGGTTAATGAGATTCGTAGTCATCCTTTATATCAACCTAGTGAAGAGTACAAGAACCTTATTTTTTTGTTTTGCCAAGAAAAAAAAACATACTTGACATACCGATTAAAATTACACCATTGTACAATTATATTCAATACTAGTAGGAAATGTTGAATTATACATGGTAGGTGCATTCAATAAATAACCGGAAAAATAGTATAAAAAATCTAAAATACCACTGTATTGTTATATGTTTGTTATTTTGTGAAGGCATCTGTAAGCTATTCATATGTTGTGAGTTAAGGCCGGGCACAAGGAACAGTTTCCATGTCCAGGTGCTGCTCCTCCACTAATCTTTCCCCATGGCAAGCTGGGGAATGCAGGGTGTCTACCAGTCTGGAAAAGGCATGGAATTTATTTTTTCTGGAAAAGTCATGGAAATATCAGGGAAGTTTACTATTTTTCTGGAAAAATCAACATTTTTGTAGTAGCACACTAAAGATAGATTTTTGAACAAAGAAAAATAGGACAAGGCAAGAAATTATAAATTGGTTGTGGGCAAACTATATTTCAGTTTGATGTACTGAGTATTACCAGTGGTTACAGTAAAAATTTTGTAGCAAATACTCGAGAAAAGGGATCATGTTCTGAACTAAAAGAAATTACTACACTAAGCAGCCATTGAAATTTTCCATTTTGTTATTGCAATTTTTTGGTTCTGTTTGGTAGATATTAGGATTAATATGCATTATTACTAAATTTTACTATATTTTTGTCTAATATGTATTATTTATGCTATAATTGTTTTGATTTTTTTTATAAAAAGAGTCTTTGTTAAACATTAGTCAATATGTGGCATGTATTTTGTACAAGCTCACCTCTGATATTTCTATCAGTCAATTTCTGTTCAGTTTATCTTCTCATTAATTTTAACATGTGAATATTCTAAAAACTTGGTTGAGTAAGTGTGATGTTTTGCTAAAGTATAGTGACCATCTCGTACACACATTTAAATACAAGAATTGTCGTAACGACTTGGTCTGGAAAACCTGGAAACATCAGGGAAAATTCTTTTTATGAAATGATAGACACCCTGAAGTGTGAATATAAATGTTTTATATGCTTAAAAAAAGGTATGTTATCATTTAGAGCTATCATAATGTAGGGCATTGTATGCTACACATTGAAATGTAAACATTTTTTTGTACATGTGTTTTTTTTTGTTTGTCCAAAAAAAATGTTTTGTTTCAAAGAGAATAATAGGTTATTTGTTGTATTTTTATTTGTATTGCTCCTGTAGTTTTTTTAAAAAAATAAATGTATAAATGATGTATTGTGTGTATTTGATTTTAAAACTTTTCCCATTTTTCATTTAGAATTTTAATGAACAAATAAGCTAATATTTAGGAAAAATGTAAAAAGTATAAAAAGGGGAAGAAATTTAATTATATGCAAATGGGATATTACTATTAATAATAAAAATAAGTATTAAACAAAGCAAGTCACTATACCACATGGCGAGTAGTGACTTGTGTGAGCTGTGAAAGAAATCGATAAAAATAAGATACAAGTGTACATAGGTGTGTTCCATGGGACCATAGTACGATCATCTGTATGAAAAATACAAAGTGGTAATGGATGTAGTTCAGCAACCTGTCAGTGCAAGGAAGCATAGTACTGCCATCTATGAGCAAAAGTCTGAAGCTGTTATTCGGAGCCCCACCACTAGATGGCCTGACATCTATTAGTGGGGGACTGAACTAACATGTGCTGCCATCTATGGACAGAAGTTTGAAGCTTGTAATTCAGAGCCTCCCCACTAGATGGCCTGACTTCTATTGGTGGGGCTCTGAACTAACTCCAGGAGAGCAAAAAGCAAAATGGCTCTCTCGTAGCTCAGTCAGTTAAGGGAGATCATCCTGCCTTTTGGGGCCATGGCCCAAGCCCTTTGCTTGGTGCAGGTATGTAGGTCTTTGGACTTGCTGATCTTGCATCCACCTCCCGCCGGCCCCCTAGGACAGGCAATGGTGGTTGGCTTCCGTGCTGATCGGAGAACCTGAAAAGGACTTAGAAGGAATGGGTAAAGATGGGCTTGAAGCAGGGACGTAGCTAGGTTTATCAGTTTGGGGGGCCCTAACGTAAGGTTTTTTCTATCAAACTATTATAAATTAACAAACTATTTATACACCATATAGACCTATATAGAAAAGGATCAAGGGCCTCGTCACTTTGTAATCAAGGGGTTTCGGGTTCGATACCCAGTGGATGCTCATAGTGGTTCGGATCCCACTTTACACTGTAGAATCCCGATTAGCCTTACTGTGTATAAAGTAGACTTAAAACACCAACTCAATCAATCAATAAATTGGAAAAGAACGTCATTTTCTTCTGTAGCCCCAACAGTCTACGGATATACTCTCGCGAAATCCACAGCCATTATTCGGGAAACTAAATGCAGAATGAACTTCATTAACTTATTGGCTGATACACCAAGAACAATGTTCTTAGTCTTTAGATTTGTAAGTTTGCTGGAAGAAAATTGAGAAGTAGATAAAACCCTTTTCCGTGGTTTTAGATATAAAGTGTTGGAACCAGGTTTACAAGTATTGGCAACAGTGAAAATATGAAATGTGTGCGTAATGAGTTCAAGCTAGGCATCTCATGTTCATACCGTTCATACCGGAATTGAATCCGGTATATCTTAGTTCAAGGGCGGGCCCGAGTCTTCTACGGCATCTGATTGTTCACTTGGGAAATGATGACGATAAGAAATTATATGCACACGTCTAATTTCTTAAAATTAATCTTATTTGTGTGTGGAAAACTGAATATATGATGGCACTGGATAAAACAAAGTTCCCACACGCTCAAATGATTACGCTCTCGTCTTTGGTTCGGCAGGTTCAAAAACCTGCCCGGGTTCGATTCCCGATGGAGGCACATAGTTGTTCGGATCTCACTTTAAACTGTAGGTCCAGTCCCGATTAGCCTTACTGTGCATAAAGTGGACTTAAAACAACAGTTCAATTAATGAATCAATCGAAAGGTTCAAGGTTCGATCGCTGGTGGTTAGGCCGGTAGCCAGAATTTGATTTCGGAAGTGGCTTATCCCTTATCGGCAGCCGCCATCTAAAGACGAAAAGGTTGGGGGAGGAGTAAATGCGCTGAAGATGAATTTCTTGGTATATTGCAACTTACCATATACAAGATGTTTAATCCTGTTAATGAAGTAAATTTAATTACTGTGTGACAGGTTTACCGTCGTCATTATTATTATTATTATTCATGTCCATAGCGGTGAAATAATGTGCTTAATCAAGGTGTTGAGTGTCTTTAATTGTATGCATATATATATTTGATGCACCAAGCCAACGGGAGGAAGGAGACGTTCGCGTGTCTTAAGGGCGAGCGCCTGAAAGGTCACGTTATGCGTGTAAAGCTTAGGAAATTCGACCGTAATGACAACCATTTAAATATCTCAGTTTCCAGATTTAAGTGAAACTTTTACCAGCGCAGCAGCATGTGTGCAAGGACGGATGTGTGGAGTTTCGTCGCGATCAATCAACAATTACGGATGCCAGATCAAATTGGTTGTAATCGATCAGTTTATGGGCACTGATTGCAGTTGAGCTATGGGCGACAGCAAGGCGGAAGCTTAATCCGTAGAAACCAAACTTCGAGCACGACCCGTCCAGGTTGGGAAACAATAGAGCGAAGTGGAATGACCTCTCCGGAAGCGTCCCTTCAACGAGCGCCGAGCGTCCTTTTTCGAAATCCAAATAAAACGAAGGACATGGTTTTTCGACACACAGTCTTACCGCGATCCTTGTAGCGAGAGCACCTCCGTGTTACCTCTCCGTATACAGTTTTGCCGCGATTCTTGTAGCGAGAGCACCTCCGTGTTACCTCTCTGTATACCGTGGACTTTGTTGTGCTTCGCGAAGATCACTGTGGATAGGCAGTAAGTCTACACGAGTGCGCTTACCTCAACCGCTGGAGGAAGTTGAAGCGAGACTGTGTTTCCGTGATAACCTTACGCCGTTTATAGTTTTTGTGAAACGAGGAACATCGAAAATTATGGCGGGCTAAGAGAAGAAAAGAGATGAGGGCGTCGTCCTCGATTCGCCCGATGCCAGACGAGACCACGACCCATACCTACAAAATGCCCAGAAACGACGAGCTACGCCGCCTGATGCCTACCAGCCGCCACAGAGAGAGAGAGAGAGAGAGATGTCGAACGCTGCCCTGTTGACGTCCCGACGCGCCGACGATGCCTACCAGCCGCCACGGAGAGAGAGAGAGATGTCGAACGCTGCCCTGTTGACGTCCCAACGCGTGAGATCGTCCGACGGTGAAGGAGAAGACGCCGACGAGCCAAGAACGACCGCCCAGATGCGACGTCTGAATCGCGCCTGACCGCGGAGATGTTCACCGATCCCGAGAGGAAGAGACGCCGAGGAACCAGCTGTTCGAACGCTCATCGCATTTTCATCGTCGCGACCGAGGAAGAATAGGAAAACCTTTCGTGTGACTATTAAGTGATTTCAATCGCCCATGAAGATGCCAGGATGCACCGTGAAACCTGAGAGTTGGTAATGTATTCATCTATGTCAACACGTACCGGCTCGATTGATATTTAGAGAACGCCCTAGAAATTCGTCAACATTGTGAAAACGCCCACTCAACTCGAACTTCATACCGAACTCCCGTTGCGCTTATCATTTGTAATTTATTTGTCTCAGGTCAATTTTACTTATTTCTTGTGATTTATTTTTAATGATCTTAAATTCGTTGTTGTTTGTGCTCCTTTTGTATTTGTTTAAAGTGCGTACTAATAGAGTAAAGCGCCGCCCGCTTAATTGTTTAATCTATTTGAGGTTTGTTCACTTTTATGTGTCAGCGCTGTGTCGCTGCTAGCTACGTCAGGTCGTGTATGTGATTATTTGTTAAAGTATTTGCCTGGTAATATGAATTGCTCGTCGCGGCGAAGTGTTTAAGTCCCGCCTGCTAGAGAGTATATGTTTGCGTCACTCAACGGAGGTTATTGATAAGTTTAGAACCACGTGAGGTCATGTAAAAGGAAAACGTCCGCCCACGTGAGTGTAATTGCTGTTGAGACGCCTTTGTTTATGCTGGACAAATAACGTATTGTCACCGCACCGACCTAGTTTTTTTTAAAAAAGGTGAACTTAAGTAAGGGCTGGCTAATGAGTTGATGTAGCACTGGAGCGAAATCACAAATGGCCTGATTAGACAAAATTTCAAGGTAAAATTCAATGCGAACGCAATAATCAGGGCTTATTGTCATAAAACCTGTACATTTCATGTATCATTTTGTGTTGATGACCCCGTACTGACTGAATGTGTGAATGAAAGTGAGAGCGAGAGAGGGGGAGATGTAGTAAATTGATTTTTGTTGGTTATGAATAGAATATACTTTTTATTTTCATGTTAATTTTGGGCTATATCATTTCGCACGCATGTCGCTACCCGTGATTTTCAGGTATCCAGCTAGCCGCTTCCCGGCCACAGGTAAAGAGGTGGTAATTTGAAAGTATATATGTTTTTGTTTTCTATTCGATACGGCTAATCACTATGCACTGTTGGTCACCGGTTCCTACACACGAACTTAACTTGGACCGTAACGCTATTTCACTTGTCCGAGGGAGATTTTGCCGCCCCTATCTAGGTAGTGGTAGCATTTGTTTTCCCGGGCAAGGGAAGGCGTTTCACAACTGCTACACATTATTAAAATCAGATATTTGTAAGATTTTGGGAAAGGACTGCAGCCCCCGAGCCCCTTCCCTGGGTATGTGCCTGCTTGTATTACTTCCAAAATTTCTGTGCTGTTCCAACATCCTGAGGACAATTTGGGAAGTACTTGAAAGCCATATGGAAGCAAATTCTGCTCTCGAAACTATGAGACTCGATGTGATGACCACACGCAACCGAATGAAAGAACTCTTCACAGGCCTTGTCCCTCAATATTAATATGCTGACTAATTGTAAGTTTTTCTCGGCCTCCTCGATGACGCAGTGGTAGCGTCGCCGCCTTGCAATCAAGGGGTCCCGGGTTCGATACCCGGTGGAGGCACATAGTGGTGGTTCGGATCCCCGATTAGCCTTACTGTGCATACAGTGAACTTGAAACACGAACTCGATAATTGGAAGGTTTTAGAAGAACCAAAGATTACTTTTCATTCATCGTACAACTTTGCTTCTTTTCACCCTACTTTTACAGTTTTTCTTCCTAAGAATTCCACTGAGTATAACACGCTACGAAACCAGAGGTCCAAGGTTCGGACATTGGACAGGTATGGTTGTATCATGTCTGTCCCATCGCCATTCCTTCGGCACACATTCATCCCCACCGTCGCATTTAACCCAAGAGGTAGAAAAGCGACGTAATATAGAAATATATAAATGATTGATTTGGTTTATTTTACTTCGCTTTTCTGACACTTTTAGGCTAACCGTGAAGATGAAGATGAAAATGAGTGATGTGAAATTGATGAGAGGACCATCATAAAGAACACACGCCCAGTCCGGGATTCGAACCCAAAACCCCTGTCATCGTAGTGCACATTGTTAACCACAGCACAACAAATAGAAACAGAAAATGCTTGATAAGTAATTTGCTTCTCCATAACTCATGATTATATTATATAACTATTATTCGCTGTATTGATTGATTGATTTGTTGTTTTAAGTCCACTTTATGCACAGTAAGCCTAATCGGGACTGGACCTACAGTTTAAAGTGGGATCCGAACCACTTGTACATCCACCGGGTATCGAACCCAGGACCCCCTGATTACTAGTCGACGACGCTACCACTGCGCCATCGGGGAGGTCCCTTTTCGTGTATTACTAGGGATTAATTATATTTGTATGTCTAGCCAACCTAGCCACCTAAGCTGCAGCAGCTTCCGCATTTGCAGGTGGAGGCTAAGTGAAGAAAAATCACAGAAAGTCAGAAAGATATACAAATTTTGTAACATAATACTTATAGAGCATGCAGACGGCTGTAAAAACAATTGCTACATACCTAGTTTCCTTCCTTAATTGAAACGTGGTTTATCCTTCATTATACATGAGATCAACCTCCCTGGAAGTCGAACCCAGGATCTTGTGTGGTAGTCAGACTCTCTTTTAGAATGCCAATATGTTGGATATTTGGTCAATCAGTCGATCCTGATCCATTGTTTCCAGAGGAAGACAATCTGGCAGCTTCTCATTCGACATTTCACTCGCGATGTAGGAAAACGATATCACAAACACTTCGTGATGCTATCTTCTCGCGTTTACAGAAGTTTACCAACGCTCGGACCACAAATCCTACTTCAAACTATCTGACAGATATCAACTGTCCACGAAATCAACAGATGAACCGACCGCTTCGATGTTTTTCCGAATTTTCAGAAATTAGCCTTTCCCCTCCTTTGCAGGGCAGGTCATTAGCAGGAGGGTTGAGTGCATGTGAGAAGAACCGCTATTTCATTCATTCCCGCGCTGAAAAAGGGACAAGCAATAGAATTATGTTCTTGGAATTTGAAACGCATGGGGATATCTTTTCTGAACGATAAAATAATTAACCCAGAAAGTTCTAGCCACCCGTAGCTAAATCCTCCTGTTTGTGTCGTCCTTTCGGCGCCCATGGTGCCAGTGCAGGGCCAGATGAAGAGAAAGTGCAGTTTTTTGGGGGGATCCTGGGTCTGGTGTGCAGCAGGGAGGAAAAGTGTATTTTCAATAGGTCTCAGACTTCCCTGACCGGGGCGGACCACAAAACCATTAACTGCATCCTCTGCCAATACATCTGTTTGTGTTCAACAAGCAAGAAAGAGGGGAATAAGAAAGAAATGCCTTGCTTGGGGTGCTACGGAAATTAAAGAAGTGTTTCAAACTGCAAGCAAAAGCTACTGAAGAATTATTTTGCAATATTTGTTATCAAAGTAAAATTTCCAGCAAATACAGAATAGCTTCCCGGGGCCACGTGGAAGTTTGCCGGGGCCAGTGCCCCCGCGTGCCCCTCCCTAACGACGTCCCTGGCTTGAAGAGGTGATGAATTGGAAGCAACCAAAAACTTCAACTGCTCCGGGATTTGAACCTGGAACCTCTGGCATTCCAGGACGACGCCTTAACTGACTTTTTTTTTTTTTTTTTTTTTTTTTTTTTTTTTTTTTTTTTTTTAGGAAAGCCCCTATGCGGAAGCTTCCCCCATCACACTTCATTCACTCATATCATTTCATTCATATTTCAATTTCAAAACTTTTCAGGACAGACAATCACAAACATCCATGGCCGAGCCGGGAATCGAACCCGGGACCCCTGGCGTCGTAGCGCGATGTGCTAACCACTCCGCCACAGGGGCCGCACTGAGCTACTTGAGAGCACAGATATAAAAATTTCGGAACTTCTACTTATGTTGCCAATTACTGATGACTGAAAAAAATATATAGTATCTCACTATGTGAAATTCTTCTTACCAACATAAATAGGATTATGCACAAACTGCAGTACTTAGAAACAGATGTGAGTATTAAAGTATAAACATTTCAAATGTAAGACTACCATGTATGTAACTGTTGCTCCAACCGTACACATCATGAAGCTTTTTACATTAAAAATCTTTATAAAATTAATAAACAAAAGTTTCAAATTAGAGTAGTTGTACATACATGCTATTTACACTAATAGTGTCAATTCCACATAGTGAGAACTACATTTTTTTTTGTTATTATTATTCTGCTTATGTGCACCCATAGGGAGAAAGTTTGTTCTTGTGCTGAAAAAGTAATCATCATAGTGAAAATTTATTAACGCATTCAACTTATTTAAATGTCAGTATTCCTAAGATACTACTGCAGAGGCACCTTAACTGTTCACAGTTGAAGCAGAGATATATATATATTCTACGTAGAGTTTGGTTTGGTTTGAGTTGCTGCTTTAAGTCCACTTTATGCACAGTAAGGCTAATCGGGACTGGACCTACAGTTTAAAGTGGGGTCCGAACCACTTGTGCCTCCACCAGGTATCGAACCCGGGACCCCTTGTTTACAAGGCAATGACGCTACCACTGCGCCATGGGGGAGGCCCACTATTCTACGTAGAGATAGCAAAATTGTGAATGTGAAAACTTCAACTTACTAGTGTCATTTTGTTCCAAAGATCACTTGTCATTTTACTTCCAGTATGCTAAAAAAAAAAAAAAAAGTCACAATTTGCCAACAAACAATTGAGTTGAATCATTGCTGTTTCATTTAAGCACAGACATGTCTGTTCACCACCTGCAAACCACATACCCATGGTTCTATATGGGGTATATGAGTTCATATTTAGGGATGTGTAAGGCATGGGTGTACCCAGACTTTTTTTCCATGGAGACAAACATCACTTTCCTGGGAAGGGCAGTGCTTTATTTTGAATTATTTGAAATTTGAATAACATTTATTTTACTTAAAAAGCTCAATGAAGAGAATGAAAATTTTCACCACTCGTTTTCCAGGATGGGCCCCAGGTTCGAATCCTGGCCTGAGCATGGGTGTTCTTTGTGAGTGTCCCATCATAATCACTCATCCTCATCTTGAAGTGAAGTGAAGTCAAACCAAATGTACAGTCCCGCCAAGGAAGACGAAACTACCTGGAAAGGACGATTCCAAATGCGAGACAGGAAGCAGGGAGAAGCACTCGCCAAACTACCCTGTGGTATTTCGCTTGTATGTGTTTGCTTGTTGTGTTTATTACCGCTGGTTGTGTTGTGTTTGTGATTTGTGATGGCTCTTACAATTCGCAAAAAAACGTTTCGAAGTAGAATAACGGAAATTTGGACGTTTTGACCCCTGTTGCACATGGTACAAAACACCCTCGTTATACTAGAGAATGCCACAAACCATTCAGTTACTACATTCATATTTATAATACTATGTACAATAATGCTATTATTAGTGAATACTATCCTGATTAATGCTGTGTACATTTGTGCTAATTATAATATTTACTAAGGAGATCAATTTAATTGAATGAAATAAATCGATTGGTTTACAAACAAGTTTATCTACTAATGTGACATGATAAATACTTCCCTGATATGTTGTGTTTGCTGATATAGTATATGGAGGGCTTTAATTTCTTTCTGAACCCTTACATAATTCGTAAACCTCTCTCTATATGTATTTTGGCGGCGATGTTACTACGTTGAAACTTCATTGTTGTTTAAACAGCAGACGAGGTTGGCGCATGCGCTCTTCCGTTCATGGTCTCGGCTAAGGTAGCCAGACAGTATCTATCATTTTCCAGGACGAGCAAGAGCATCCTTGCCCGCCTGCTGGATATGCCCAGGGTGATTTTATAGCCAAAATGTTCATATATTGATTGGGCCCTTGTCAAGATGATAGGGGAATTGTTGGGGTGTGTAGATAAACCAATGCCTTCCTTATTTCTTGGCTGGTGTACACTTACCCCTTTCCAGTGATTTATCCACACACTTCCTCAAATTTTTCTTAACCCCCTAAAATTTTCCAAAAAAACTCTGCGTTACTAATTTTGCGCTACATATGCCTTTACACTCTCTAACATCGATCTTACATCCCATAAGATGGATAATTCATCAGCCTAGAATGCTCCTGCAGTGGAGTGTGTTTTTTAGATACTGTTGCTTAATTAGAAATAAAGGATAACCGGAGAATGTGAAACTACGTGGATGTAAGATAATTTCATGCAAGAAAGGTACCAAGCTTTATATTTGATTTATATTTTCTGGCATTGCATTGGACATTCATTTCTGTAGCACCCACCAACCCTCTGTGACATCCAAGAAGATGATCTCTTTGGTGGTCACAGCTGAGATGATATCCTGAGTTGGTCCATCATTAGGATGGTGTTGTAGACATTTCCGTGTACCTCTTATCTGTTTGGAATTGCAGTAAAATGATGAGATATGTGGTACCTGCTCAAGCAATCTGAAACAGAGACACAATTATTGAAGAAATTTCAAACAAGCAATAATGAAAATAAACATTAAAAAGCATCTCAAATTCACAATACTACATGTATATGTTTTTTCTACATGCAAGATGTCACATTGGGATATTTTTTCCTCTTTAGTGATATCATAGGGTTATCAGACGTCTGGGTTTTCCCTGGCATGTACTACATTTTAGCCTTATGTCCGGCATCCGGGAGGAATATGAAAAATATCATAAATGTCCTACATTTGGAACGCCACGTAATACAGTATGTAACATTCTTATTCGTACACATGGATTTTCAAAGAAAATGCTTTAATATCTGAAAGGAAATACACTCTTTTGAAATTGTTTCTTTACAATTCAATAACTAATATCATTAGGAACATAAAATCTTACCCAAATTCTGTATAACCAATGACAATAATAAATTAAATTAAACTGAAAGAGAAACATGCCATTTTTTGTACAACTTTTCTATTCGTACACTTAATAATATAAAAGAAAAAAGTATATTCAGATCAAATTGACTGACAGTTCTAATACTTTGATGCGTATCCTTTGGCTTTAATTACTGCTTGACACCTGTTCTTCATAGAATTAATCAGTTTCCGATATGTTTCATATTTTATTGCACTCGGCTTGCACAACAGTTTTCAACTCTTGTTTGGACTTGAAGCCTGCTTTATGGATTCGCCTCTTCAAAATTGCCCATAAATGGTCAATGGGATTTTTAAGTCTGGACTTTGAGCTGGTGTTTGTAGTAGTTTGGGCACATTTCATATTAGCCAATTCATGTTAACTCGCACCTTATGCTTACTGTCATTGTCTTGTTGGAATCTGTAGATAGGCGGCATGTCCATGTTTTGGGCACTCTGCTTTACATTGTTCTTCAGTATGTCCAAATAGACACATGCATCCATGATACCATCAATAAACTGGAGGGTACCAACACCTTTGGACGACATACAGCCACAAATCATTAATGACCCACCGCCGTGTTGTTACTAGCCTGGCCACCCACACTTTACCTCCGCACTCGAGGTTCTGTGCACTTCGTACTCGGCTCTGATTTGTCTAGGGGTATCTTTCTTTGTACGACAATGCACGTGGGTTGCTACAAGTCAACATAATTATATAATTAACTACAAGAGACAACGGATAACCTTTGCGAAACCTTTATGATCAGGGGGATAAATTACCTTGTCCAGCATGTATGAAATTAAAAACTGAAATTTTGGATAATTTCTATAGTTTAATTAACGTAAAATTTAAAGTATATACATGTCGTTTCCGAACGTTATTTTCTCTAATTATTTATCGGGCCAAAACTCTAATTTTTGATGTTGGAATCTCTATTGATTGTACCTGGATGCTTTACATTTCATGAATTACATCTGAAGTACGCTTGTCACAAGGTAGACTCGCGTTACTCCAAGAAACGTCTTAACAGGCGCTAGGCCGCCCGACGTGTACATTTCTCAACCTCCACGGTGACAAGGCACTAGGCTGCCCGGCGCACCGTAATTACTTCAAAATAACATCCAGTACAAACTACCTTTTTACCTGTAAATCGGACACCAAGGCACTAGCTTGCCCGGCAATCCAATCTCTTACAGCATCCGTTTCGGGAGATCTGTCCTCCGGTCCTAGCTAACCGAAGCAAAAACAGCCTCTCCCTTCCAAGTCTCAGTTCCAACAGCCGACCTCCCCTACTCTCATCTGGGAGTTTATATACGTTTGGTCGGCGTCTGCTGCCAACCGCCCTTCTTTCAAAATTTTTAATCTTTAAGAGCTAAACTGCCCGCCTTTCTTTTGAACGTTCGAAACACGAAGCAAGAACAGAGAGCTACATGATATTTATACATGGAATAATACGAACCTAAAAATGCATAATAAATTGATTTACACTAATCACACATATATATGTTTATACACTTGATTACCCAATTAATTAACATATTAATAAATATTTCAATAAGAGAAAAAGAAAACACTGTTGCCCTGACTCGGGGGCAGGGTAACAGATCCCCCCTCCCCAGTGTTACAATTCAATCTGAAATTTAATTTTCAGTCTGTGTGAATTGTCTTAAAGTCACTGAGAAAAGTTAAGCACTGTATCTGAAAAAAAAAGAAAAAGTTCACTGAAAAAGTTATTTTCACTACACATCACAACCGTCTCTCTGAAAAGAAGAGTCTCGATTTCACTGCACTAAATATCCTATTTCCACACGGATTCTTCCCCAGGGAATCCTGGAAACCTCCTGGACATCTCGGTCATCTGGTCATCAGGACTGCTCCCAGGTGCAGACGGATTCAGCTCCTCCACCTTCCAACGAACATGTCCACCTCCCGCTCTAGGGTCGACTCAGCCTCCTCCTCGGTCCATCCGAAGAACTCCCGGCTCCTCAGTCCCCTAGTCCTTGAGTCTGGGACTTTTGCGGTACTCGGTTCGACTCCTGCCGAATTTCAGCTTCAAATGCTTTCAAAAGTTCTATCGTTCGATCACACGACCCGACTTTAAAATGGCTTTCCAATTTTTTCATCTATAAGGAAAATTTCCCTTCCTTTTCCGGGCATCGAACTGCCATCCTCAGCATTCTCTTAGCGATGAAAATCTCATGTCTTCATGTTCACAATTGTCACCACCCTTTATCGGCAAAAGGTTGACATAACATAAAATACAACAGTCCGTAATTTATAAATCTTACATTCACATGAAATACTTGTAAATTTACCAGAACTCAAATGTGTAGCGACAATAAATCAGGATCTTAATTAACTACTGTACAAATTAGAAGTCGGTCACTCGGCTTCCTTTCCATCATTTTTCACAGCCCTTCTACCCCCTCCCCTTGAGATGGATTCTCAGGGTAGAATTTAGGGACGAGTGCTTTCCCTCACACTTCTCAAATTTCTTCTCGGAATGACCTTCAGCTGGTCAACATTAGCCAGAACTCTCTTCCCCTCACCTTCCTTTTCCAAAACAACATTATTTGGAGTAGTGAAATTCAGAATTCTGTAGATCCCTTTGAATTTCGGGAAAAAGCACGCTGTTTGCTTGTTAAAAGCAGACGAAATCTTATGCTCTTGAAGCAGTACTCGATCTCCTACACGAAGATTAACCCTTCTTCTGCCCTTATTGTAGGCCTTTGACGCCTTTTGTCTCGTCTTTTCTTCTTTTTCTCTTGCAAATTCGAAAGCCGCGCCCATTCTTTCCTTTAACTGCATGACGTAATCCATCTGTCTCTCCGCCGTGACGTCCTCCCCGGTTCCATCTTCCCTCTGAAGCTCCATTTTCCGAGTGTCATGCGGTGTGTACAAATCACGTCCAAAGAACAAGAATGACGGCTTCAATCCAGTCATCGAATTCGTTGCATTATTGATAGCGAAACTTATCGCGTCCAAATTTTCAGCCCACGACGAGTGCTCTCTGCAGAACTTCCCAAGTGCTTGCTTGATTATCTTAATAGCTGCTTCTGATTTGTTTCCCTTCGGTCTATATGGCGTACTATAGACAGGCTTGCAATTCACAGAACGCAACGTCTGTGACTACAGTTTGCTTCGAAATACACTCTGGTTGTCACTGACAACGTATTTCGGGAAACCTGATTGAAAACAGTACTTCAAGAATGCTTGCGAGATCGTCCTCGCCGTTGTAGTTCTAAGCGGTGTCAAACTAATGTGCCTTGAGAACTCATCTTGAATGACTAAACAGTACTTGTATCTCCCCTTCGTACTTGTAGGCAGTGGTCCAAAAATGTCCAGAAACACTTTGTATCCAGGAGCAGTAGATTTCCTCGAGTTCATAAATCCCATCTTTCTGCTGTTGTAAGGATTATACTGAAGACAAGTGATACAACTTTTGCAATAGTTACTGATATCTTTGACTACTCCGTCCCAAGTATAATTCTCTAGGACCTTAAACAATGTCTTTCCATGTCCTAAGTGCGCAGATAATAAATCATCATGCGAAGATTTAAGTACTTCACTCTTCAACTTCTCTGGTACCCACAGCTTCAATCTGGAGCTAAACGGTGGATAAAGTCCAGTGTTTTCGTCAACGAAACGGTAAAGCAGTCCATCATCGTCGAGACAGGAATGTTGGAGATAAAAGTCAAATTTTCTCTTCTCTCGAGAATCCTTTATTTCAACTTCTTCTCCATTTAAACATCCAATTAATTTCGACAAGTAAGGATCACTCTGTTGTCCTCTTTTCCACATTTCTTTATCGTTAAGATCTACGGGCGGCGAAGTTTCTTTCTGTCCGTCCGTCTGTCTTCCATTTACAGTGTTGCCAGCTGCATCTGTAAACATCGCTTCTGTTTTCCTTTTCTGCTTCCGGTCGAATTTCTTCTTTTGCTCAGAAAGTGGCCTAGGTTTCGCTCGGAACGGCTTCTCGTTATTCACATCCAAACGAACCTCGTAATCCTTTGCTAATCCCGGATTATCTTGAAAAACATCAATATGCCTTCTCAGTATGGCAATCAATTTCGGCTTGTTTTCCTCTGAGATATCGGTACCCTCCATCAGCATGGCAATCCTTCTCTCTTCGTCAACCCCCTCCCCTTTGATGTCGCTGCTACGTGTCTCCGCTCCGCAAGCAGAAACGTTCTCTCGGACTGCTTCGACTCCATCCGCGGTCGAACCCAGTCCCCTTGAACCAACAGCATCAACGCTGTCACGTGTCGGCGGCGAATCAAAAGGCACGATTTTCGAAAGATCAGGCTCAATTGCCCACCCGTTACGATGAATCATGGGTACAAGTCCCAGCTTAGCCATTAATGTCCTTCCCATTAGCATTTCATGATTAGCATTAGATAACACAAATATCTGATCCCGAGCCTTGTGTCCGTGAAACTTAATATTCACGTAAGCGCTCCCCAAAGATTCCACATTTCCTTCCGCAAGTATTACTTTCGTTTTGCAACCCTTCAATTTCACTCCATTTGTCTTCATTTTCTCGAAAACCTCCAAAGACACAAAGTTATTGGACGACGCCGTATCAATACATGCGTGTACTTCTACATTAGCCACGTTGCATGAAACGATAGGTTCCCTTACGTCTTTTACATTTACATTGTGAGGTGAAAAATTTTCCTTCCGCGTAAAATTTGCAGTTTCCACGCCACGAACTTGACAAATTCGTGGCGACTCTACGAGTTTTTTGTTATTACGTCCTTCCCACGTTCATTAATCTTGTTTTCCCTACGGTGATTTGAAGCTCTGCAACCTTTCTGTCCACAAGTGTAGCATAATTTACTTCTCTGGCAATCTTCTTTCGAAAAGCGGTTCTGTTTGTTTTCATCCCTCACCGCAAGCCGCGAGGGTGGAGGGCGTGAAACCACATGTTCAGCCCTCAAGCGCTCGACTTTCGGGCGGTCAAAACCAATGCTCACAGGGTCCAAGAAAATATCAGATTTCTTTCTCCCCCTCTTCTCTTCGCATTCCTGGTTAAATGACTTTCTTAGCGACAAGCTGCGAATTTCGTCTTCCGAAACGAAAGATTTGAATCTCTGCCTTTCCAAAAACTCCGCTTGTAGTTCGAGGGCGTACTCGCTCAATTCTCTCATAGAAGTGAATGTCTTGTTGTACAAATAATCCCTAAATACCGGATTGCAGTGCGATTTCACAAAGTCAATTCTCTCCTGCGCAGAAGCCGAATTCCTTATCCTACTAAAATGCCTGTCAACTTTGCGAACGTATTCCGCAAATCCCTCGTTAGCAAGTTGAAACCTTTGCGACAAAAATAACTCTGCTTCTCTCTGATAATCCAATCCATGAAAAGTCTGCAAGAATTTATGCCTGAAATGTGAAAAATCACCGAACGGTTCCGTGAACAAAAACCATTCCCTCGCTTCATTTCGCAACGAAAGAGGAATAAACTGCTTCAGAAGATCATCTTCAGAAATTTTCAGCGTTCTCGCGTAATCTTGAATCCTATCCAGATACGAAAAAGCATCTTCCTTCCCTACATTTCCCTCAAATGTCGGAAGCGGCAAACGAATTTCCTCCATTGTCACTCTTGGAACGCACCTTTGTTCCTCAACAACAGAAAGTTCTAACGCGGTCGGGCTGGACCTACTCGAGTTACCAAGCGACATTCTTGTAACTTCCCCTTTTCTGTTTCGCAAGATCATCGGTTCGATCCTCGTCCGTTTCTCTCCTTAACTTTCAAATCAAAAATCTCGTTCAATATCCTGCGACAAGACCTCAAATAACTAAGTTCCATCGCGGACAGAGCCCCCAAATAAATAAGTTCAATCCCGGACAGAGCCCACAAATAAATATGTTACTAGCCTGGCCACCCACACTTTACCTCCGCACTCGAGGTTCTGTGCACTTCGTACTCGGCTCTGATTTGTCTAGGGGTATCTTTCTTTGTACGACAATGCACGTGGGTTGCTACAAGTCAACATAATTATATAATTAACTACAAGAGACAACGGATAACCTTTGCGAAACCTTTATGATCAGGGGGATAAATTACCTTGTCCAGCATGTATGAAATTAAAAACTGAAATTTTGGATAATTTCTATAGTTTAATTAACGTAAAATTTAAAGTATATACATGTCGTTTCCGAACGTTATTTTCTCTAATTATTTATCGGGCCAAAACTCTAATTTTTGATGTTGGAATCTCTATTGATTGTACCTGGATGCTTTACATTTCATGAATTACATCTGAAGTACGCTTGTCACAAGGTAGACTCGCGTTACTCCAAGAAACGTCTTAACAGGCGCTAGGCCGCCCGACGTGTACATTTCTCAACCTCCACGGTGACAAGGCACTAGGCTGCCCGGCGCACCGTAATTACTTCAAAATAACATCCAGTACAAACTACCTTTTTACCTGTAAATCGGACACCAAGGCACTAGCTTGCCCGGCAATCCAATCTCTTACAGCATCCGTTTCGGGAGATCTGTCCTCCGGTCCTAGCTAACCGAAGCAAAAACAGCCTCTCCCTTCCAAGTCTCAGTTCCAACAGCCGACCTCCCCTACTCTCATCTGGGAGTTTATATACGTTTGGTCGGCGTCTGCTGCCAACCGCCCTTCTTTCAAAATTTTTAATCTTTAAGAGCTAAACTGCCCGCCTTTCTTTTGAACGTTCGAAACACGAAGCAAGAACAGAGAGCTACATGATATTTATACATGGAATAATACGAACCTAAAAATGCATAATAAATTGATTTACACTAATCACACATATATATGTTTATACACTTGATTACCCAATTAATTAACATATTAATAAATATTTCAATAAGAGAAAAAGAAAACACTGTTGCCCTGACTCGGGGGCAGGGTAACAGATCCCCCCTCCCCAGTGTTACAATTCAATCTGAAATTTAATTTTCAGTCTGTGTGAATTGTCTTAAAGTCACTGAGAAAAGTTAAGCACTGTATCTGAAAAAAAAAGAAAAAGTTCACTGAAAAAGTTATTTTCACTACACATCACAACCGTCTCTCTGAAAAGAAGAGTCTCGATTTCACTGCACTAAATATCCTATTTCCACACGGATTCTTCCCCAGGGAATCCTGGAAACCTCCTGGACATCTCGGTCATCTGGTCATCAGGACTGCTCCCAGGTGCAGACGGATTCAGCTCCTCCACCTTCCAACGAACATGTCCACCTCCCGCTCTAGGGTCGACTCAGCCTCCTCCTCGGTCCATCCGAAGAACTCCCGGCTCCTCAGTCCCCTAGTCCTTGAGTCTGGGACTTTTGCGGTACTCGGTTCGACTCCTGCCGAATTTCAGCTTCAAATGCTTTCAAAAGTTCTATCGTTCGATCACACGACCCGACTTTAAAATGGCTTTCCAATTTTTTCATCTATAAGGAAAATTTCCCTTCCTTTTCCGGGCATCGAACTGCCATCCTCAGCATTCTCTTAGCGATGAAAATCTCATGTCTTCATGTTCACAATTGTCACCACCCTTTATCGGCAAAAGGTTGACATAACATAAAATACAACAGTCCGTAATTTATAAATCTTACATTCACATGAAATACTTGTAAATTTACCAGAACTCAAATGTGTAGCGACAATAAATCAGGATCTTAATTAACTACTGTACAAATTAGAAGTCGGTCACTCGGCTTCCTTTCCATCATTTTTCACAGCCCTTCTACCCCCTCCCCTTGAGATGGATTCTCAGGGTAGAATTTAGGGACGAGTGCTTTCCCTCACACTTCTCAAATTTCTTCTCGGAATGACCTTCAGCTGGTCAACATTAGCCAGAACTCTCTTCCCCTCACCTTCCTTTTCCAAAACAACATTATTTGGAGTAGTGAAATTCAGAATTCTGTAGATCCCTTTGAATTTCGGGAAAAAGCACGCTGTTTGCTTGTTAAAAGCAGACGAAATCTTATGCTCTTGAAGCAGTACTCGATCTCCTACACGAAGATTAACCCTTCTTCTGCCCTTATTGTAGGCCTTTGACGCCTTTTGTCTCGTCTTTTCTTCTTTTTCTCTTGCAAATTCGAAAGCCGCGCCCATTCTTTCCTTTAACTGCATGACGTAATCCATCTGTCTCTCCGCCGTGACGTCCTCCCCGGTTCCATCTTCCCTCTGAAGCTCCATTTTCCGAGTGTCATGCGGTGTGTACAAATCACGTCCAAAGAACAAGAATGACGGCTTCAATCCAGTCATCGAATTCGTTGCATTATTGATAGCGAAACTTATCGCGTCCAAATTTTCAGCCCACGACGAGTGCTCTCTGCAGAACTTCCCAAGTGCTTGCTTGATTATCTTAATAGCTGCTTCTGATTTGTTTCCCTTCGGTCTATATGGCGTACTATAGACAGGCTTGCAATTCACAGAACGCAACGTCTGTGACTACAGTTTGCTTCGAAATACACTCTGGTTGTCACTGACAACGTATTTCGGGAAACCTGATTGAAAACAGTACTTCAAGAATGCTTGCGAGATCGTCCTCGCCGTTGTAGTTCTAAGCGGTGTCAAACTAATGTGCCTTGAGAACTCATCTTGAATGACTAAACAGTACTTGTATCTCCCCTTCGTACTTGTAGGCAGTGGTCCAAAAATGTCCAGAAACACTTTGTATCCAGGAGCAGTAGATTTCCTCGAGTTCATAAATCCCATCTTTCTGCTGTTGTAAGGATTATACTGAAGACAAGTGATACAACTTTTGCAATAGTTACTGATATCTTTGACTACTCCGTCCCAAGTATAATTCTCTAGGACCTTAAACAATGTCTTTCCATGTCCTAAGTGCGCAGATAATAAATCATCATGCGAAGATTTAAGTACTTCACTCTTCAACTTCTCTGGTACCCACAGCTTCAATCTGGAGCTAAACGGTGGATAAAGTCCAGTGTTTTCGTCAACGAAACGGTAAAGCAGTCCATCATCGTCGAGACAGGAATGTTGGAGATAAAAGTCAAATTTTCTCTTCTCTCGAGAATCCTTTATTTCAACTTCTTCTCCATTTAAACATCCAATTAATTTCGACAAGTAAGGATCACTCTGTTGTCCTCTTTTCCACATTTCTTTATCGTTAAGATCTACGGGCGGCGAAGTTTCTTTCTGTCCGTCCGTCTGTCTTCCATTTACAGTGTTGCCAGCTGCATCTGTAAACATCGCTTCTGTTTTCCTTTTCTGCTTCCGGTCGAATTTCTTCTTTTGCTCAGAAAGTGGCCTAGGTTTCGCTCGGAACGGCTTCTCGTTATTCACATCCAAACGAACCTCGTAATCCTTTGCTAATCCCGGATTATCTTGAAAAACATCAATGTGCCTTCTCAGTATGGCAATCAATTTCGGCTTGTTTTCCTCTGAGATATCGGTACCCTCCATCAGCATGGCAATCCTTCTCTCTTCGTCAATCCCCTCCCCTTTGATGTCGCTGCTACGTGTCTCCGCTCCGCAAGCAGAAACGTTCTCTCGGACTGCTTCGACTCCATCCGCGGTCGAACCCAGTCCCCTTGAACCAACAGCATCAACGCTGTCACGTGTCGGCGGCGAATCAAAAGGCACGATTTTCGAAAGATCAGGCTCAATTGCCCACCCGTTACGATGAATCATGGGTACAAGTCCCAGCTTAGCCATTAATGTCCTTCCCATTAGCATTTCATGATTAGCATTAGATAACACAAATATCTGATCCCGAGCCTTGTGTCCGTGAAACTTAATATTCACGTAAGCGCTCCCCAAAGATTCCACATTTCCTTCCGCAAGTATTACTTTCGTTTTGCAACCCTTCAATTTCACTCCATTTGTCTTCATTTTCTCGAAAACCTCCAAAGACACAAAGTTATTGGACGACGCCGTATCAATACATGCGTGTACTTCTACATTAGCCACGTTGCATGAAACGATAGGTTCCCTTACGTCTTTTACATTTACATTGTGAGGTGAAAAATTTTCCTTCCGCGTAAAATTTGCAGTTTCCACGCCACGAACTTGACAAATTCGTGGCGACTCTACGAGTTTTTTGTTATTACGTCCTTCCCACGTTCATTAATCTTGTTTTCCCTACGGTGATTTGAAGCTCTGCAACCTTTCTGTCCACAAGTGTAGCATAATTTATTTCTCTGGCAATCTTCTTTCGAAAAGCGGTTCTGTTTGTTTTCATCCCTCACCGCAAGCCGCGAGGGTGGAGGGCGTGAAACCACATGTTCAGCCCTCAAGCGCTCGACTTTCGGGCGGTCAAAACCAATGCTCACAGGGTCCAAGAAAATATCAGATTTCTTTCTCCCCCTCTTCTCTTCGCATTCCTGGTTAAATGACTTTCTTAGCGACAAGCTGCGAATTTCGTCTTCCGAAACGAAAGATTTGAATCTCTGCCTTTCCAAAAACTCTGCTTGTAGTTCGAGGGCGTACTCGCTCAATTCTCTCATAGAAGTGAATGTCTTGTTGTACAAATAATCCCTAAATACCGGATTGCAGTGCGATTTCACAAAGTCAATTCTCTCCTGCGCAGAAGCCGAATTCCTTATCCTACTAAAATGCCTGTCAACTTTGCGAACGTATTCCGCAAATCCCACGTTAGCAAGTTGAAACCTTTGCGACAAAAATAACTCTGCTTCTCTCTGATAATCCAATCCATGAAAAGTCTGCAAGAATTTATGCCTGAAATGTGAAAAATCACCGAACGGTTCCGTGAACAAAAACCATTCCCTCGCTTCATTTCGCAACGAAAGAGGAATAAACTGCTTCAGAAGATCATCTTCAGAAATTTTCAGCGTTCTCGCGTAATCTTGAATCCTATCCAGATACGAAAAAGCATCTTCCTTCCCTACATTTCCCTCAAATGTCGGAAGCGGCAAACGAATTTCCTCCATTGTCACTCTTGGAACGCACCTTTGTTCCTCAACAACAGAAAGTTCTAACGCGGTCGGGCTGGACCTACTCGAGTTACCAAGCGACATTCTTGTAACTTCCCCTTTTTGTTTCGCAAGATCATCGGTTCGATCCTCGTCCGTTTCTCTCCTTAACTTTCAAATCAAAAATCTCGTTCAATATCCTGCGACAAGACCTCAAATAACTAAGTTCCATCGCGGACAGAGCCCCCAAATAAATAAGTTCAATCCCGGACAGAGCCCACAAATAAATATGTTACTAGCCTGGCCACCCACACTTTACCTCCGCACTCGAGGTTCTGTGCACTTCGTACTCGGCTCTGATTTGTCTAGGGGTATCTTTCTTTGTACGACAATGCACGTGGGTTGCTACAAGTCAACATAATTATATAATTAACTACAAGAGACAACGGATAACCTTTGCGAAACCTTTATGATCAGGGGGATAAATTACCTTGTCCAGCATGTATGAAATTAAAAACTGAAATTTTGGATAATTTCTATAGTTTAATTAACGTAAAATTTAAAGTATATACATGTCGTTTCCGAACGTTATTTTCTCTAATTATTTATCGGGCCAAAACTCTAATTTTTGATGTTGGAATCTCTATTGATTGTACCTGGATGCTTTACATTTCATGAATTACATCTGAAGTACGCTTGTCACAAGGTAGACTCGCGTTACTCCAAGAAACGTCTTAACAGGCGCTAGGCCGCCCGACGTGTACATTTCTCAACCTCCACGGTGACAAGGCACTAGGCTGCCCGGCGCACCGTAATTACTTCAAAATAACATCCAGTACAAACTACCTTTTTACCTGTAAATCGGACACCAAGGCACTAGCTTGCCTGGCAATCCAATCTCTTACAGCATCCGTTTCGGGAGATCTGTCCTCCGGTCCTAGCTAACCGAAGCAAAAACAGCCTCTCCCTTCCAAGTCTCAGTTCCAACAGCCGACCTCCCCTACTCTCATCTGGGAGTTTATATACGTTTGGTCGGCGTCTGCTGCCAACCGCCCTTCTTTCAAAATTTTTAATCTTTAAGAGCTAAACTGCCCGCCTTTCTTTTGAACGTTCGAAACACGAAGCAAGAACAGAGAGCTACATGATATTTATACATGGAATAATACGAACCTAAAAATGCATAATAAATTGATTTACACTAATCACACATATATATGTTTATACACTTGATTACCCAATTAATTAACATATTAATAAATATTTCAATAAGAGAAAAAGAAAACACTGTTGCCCTGACTCGGGGGCAGGGTAACAGTGTTTAACTGTTGGAACTGTGTTAATGTGATCATTATCTTTATTTGATTTTCTCCAGACCCTATTTATCCCATCTGACCCGTACTACATTAATCTTGGATTCGTCTGACCATATGACACTATCCCAAAATTCCTGGGAGAGGAAAGAGAAGTTTACAGGATTCTTGTTGGGAAACCTGATGGTAAGAGACCTGTAGGATGGCCAAGACGAAGATGGAGGGACAACGTTGAGATAGACCTAAGGAAATCGGTAGGGATGGAAAAGAGTATATACATCTTGCTCAAGATAGGAACAGATGGAAGGCCTGTGTTGCTGCAGCCATGAACCTTCGGGTTTAAGAAGGCTAGAGAGTTAGTTAGTTAGTTTTAGTTTCAGATCGGAGGTAAATAATCTGTAGTTAATCTATTTCCCGATAATGGCTATGAAATAAAATATTTTAAAATCGTGGTTTTAAGATGAAAGTATCCAATCTTTCCCCAAGAGAGGTAAATAATCTGTAGTTCAGCCATTACCCGATGATTGCGCAGGAATTAAAATCTTACTTTTAAGATGAAGTATCCAAGAAAGGTAAGTAATGTGTAGTTCAGCCATTTCACGATTTTGGCGCTGGAATCAACTTTATTAAAATCATGCTTTTAAGTTGGAGGTATCCAATCTTTCACCAAGGAAGTTAAATAATCTGTAGTTCAACTATTTCCTGATGAGGACGCTACAATCAGGTACATTATAATCACGCTTTTATGATGGAGGCATCCAATCTTTTCCCAAGGGAGGTATATAATTGTAGTTCAGCCATTTCCCCACAATGGAACTAGAACAAATTAATTTTTGACCCACCCCTGGATCTCTGCTTTATTTGCAGCCGGAAAGTCGTTATTCGTAATCGTACATATCAGATTATGTTTAATGTGCAAGAATTTGTGTTTTAGTTCTTGTAATAGTTTTTTAAAAAAGTATTCAATACAGTTATGTGCCTAGGATTTTCAAAAAGGGGGTTGTGACCCCACCA
Source organism: Lepisma saccharinum (assembly GCF_977018435.1). Lineage (NCBI taxonomy): Eukaryota > Metazoa > Arthropoda > Insecta > Zygentoma > Lepismatidae > Lepisma > Lepisma saccharinum. Next base: position 144,291,989 of record NC_139229.1, read on the forward strand.
ATCCCTCATTGGGCACGCCACTTCTTTAATACTGCAGACAAGACCAGAGGCTGCTAAATCTTGTCTTGTGTCTTCTAGGTGGCATCACAACATACTGTAGCCTATTTGTTTCGTAGCAGCAGCTTGCGAATCAAATTGGTGAGGGGTTTTTCCCCCAAAACACCCAAGCATCCATTGCCAAAACGGTAAATTTTCATCTTTGCCATTTATAACAAATGTTCTGTTTCCATTAGCCAGTGTAGTTTCACGCGTTTCAACTGACTATTGCAAAACTGACTGTATGTATTATCAAGAATTATTCAACAATATTTTAAGTATTTGTTTCTATTGGCTGACAAAAGACATAGTAGCCTATATTTATAAAATGAGACAACTCCAAAGATATTTTTTTTAGAAAAAAATGGCTAATACAAGTTGAGAAAAAAAAATCAATCCTGCAATGGACCCCCTCACCCCAAAAGTAAAAGTTTAATTAGCACGCTTTGTAGCAGTACTTCTGTGCACAGCTTAATGAACAGGTAATTAACAAATGGGCGTATCCGCAACAAGACATAAAAGAAATCATCGCCACTGAGCTTTGTTAGAACTTCCAAATAAACCTACCTACAGAATAAAAATCGGAGATAGAAACTCGAAAATGGCAGAACCATTGTCTCTTAACAGAACTCGGTTCGGAACTTAATGTCGCGGAAATTTTAAATTGCCGTCCGAAAGAATCCTGACCTTTAATTGCTGGGAATCAATTCCCTTCGATTGGAATTTCTGTTCTTCCTTCCCTTTCCATTGAAATCTCGGCGACATCTTCCTCCCAGATAGATTCGCTCACCTGATAAGCCTACGCGAGAGACGAATGGACAGTCGCAGCAGCCATTAATCTCCCAGCCAATGAGACGAAAGTTATCGTCATATGAAGGAACCCATTTCCCTGATCCCTAGGAACACAAGGATAGTGCTTTAACCCTGCCGAAATAAATTTCTTCCGGGCCGACCGACCGTTACTGTTTGGTTTCGTTTTCCCCGAATGCGGTCCCGGGAAGTAACTGCTTTAGGGGAGACTTATTGACATGTGCGCGTGTGTCCTCTGGAACAAAACTGATGCAGCGTATGGAACTTGCTAGACAATCAAGCGGGTTTGTGACGTGCAAAAGAATCAATTTAATTGTTTTTCTTTTCGTGGCTCCATATCTTGAGAACTACGTTCTTGACTATTAATAAAATGGGAGGGTAATAAAAATTATTTAAATTCTGTTGGGTTAGTTTAGTACGTATATATGGTCAATGTCAGCCTGAAATAAGTTGGGGGGGGGTACAGATTTCTGAGTTAAATTTCAGGGGGCTAACTAATACCGGCTAAAATGTACTTACTTCATACTTTTAGGGTATAATTTTACCTCTTACATATTTTACAATCAGAACTCAACACAAATCAATGAGATATTGCATTTTGTTCCATCATATACAAAAGTACTTTTAGGCACGAATCTTTTATGTCAAATAAAATGCAATAATTATATTGTTTCCTTTCCTAAGCCATTATTGAGTGGAATAATATCAGTCTTACTATTCACGTGAAGAGTACAAAATACACCATACAAACTACTCATTACATTATCAACTCGCTGGATATACGTATAAATACTACACGTAACACTATTTCTATGTAAACAGTGTGACTAACTTGTTACTAAAATGAGAAAATGAGCCACAGCAAGAAACTACGATAAGATACGTCTGTTTATATGAGCAGCCACAACCTTTTTTAAACCCAAAGAGTTTGCAAGCTCTTCAAAGGACAGAACAGATAGAGCACTCAACCTCTCGTCACCAATTAGATTTCGGTTTGTTGCAAGCAACCTTTGAACATTTCAATAACACAAAGCTTATAAATTTTGTAAAATTATATTTTGAATGTTTCAATCATTGCAAGCAGCTGCTGAAGGTCTTTATTTTGGCTTCCATTCTGCCTCATAGTGTGCCATGACTAAACTGTCCAAATCACAACAGTAGGAAGCGTATAAAAATTGTAGCTTTCCATGCTTCAGAAAATTGGCACTAACTTAATAAAGTAGGCATCAAATAAGCGAAAACACCCTTGAATAGAAACTGTATTAATGTTACCATTTCCTCTTCCATGATGAAATATCTTACTTTTCTTGTTCAACGACTGGAATTCAGAACTTAGGGCTAAAAATGGGGAGGATGTCAGAATGTCACCTTAGGACGTGCCACTCTCAAGAAAGTAAAATATTTTCACTACAAATCCACCTCCACTACGAGACAAACATATTGACATAAAATCAAGGAATATATGTAGTTGCAACTCTTGCACTGGGCATTTTGGTTAGAGAAGTGACCTGCTGAAGATAATGTTGTTTTTTTTTCCAGAATATATTATGCTCTGAATATTGATCAGAATTGGATCAATAGTTTTATGAGATGTGCTTCAAAGATTGATTCTTCTGCACGGAATCAAATTTGGCCACTTTGACGGTACTGCAGATTTTTTTTTAACATCACAAATAATAATTAATTAGCATGTAGGCCTAGGCCTGCGAAGAATGAAATTGTCAAAGCGTGCTGATTTTTGCATCGTATGCAAGACTTTTTACTTGATTGGATTTGTATTAAGATCCACTATATTGTGGAAAGACTCAAGGGCTAAGGGCACAGAAGATAATTGGGACGAGACCTACAGCTTATAGTGGAATCCGAGCCACTTAATTATATGTGCCTCCACGGTGGATCAATCCCGGGACCTCTTAATTTCAAGGCAGCAGCAGTGATAGATAAGCAGGGCGGGGAGGTCCAATTTTAATATTTTCAATTCTTAACATGTAAGAATTAAGTTAGTTATTTTGTGTACTCTCTGATTTCTTAACGTCCTATTTCTCCCTCTTGAATATTTGCAACGATAATGATAGATATAACGATGAAAACAATGAGAGAACATCGATAACACTCATACCATTGTCGGTACTCGAATGAGAAACTAACAATCAGAAAAGAACATGAACGACTCTTTAGATGTTGAACGTTGTCCTACTTAAAAAACTTCATTTTACACACCTGTTAGATTTATTCAGAAATATAGCAATACGATTTATGGAGCCTAATAATGAACACGTTTATAGCTGCAAATGCCAACAATTAAGAACAATCTCACAGCCACTGAATACGTCGTCCACCTACGAGGCAGGTAACAGATTTCGTAACAAGTTTGGCACTCATGATTGGCCCATTACGTAGTATCAAATGATAGCCACTGCTATCCAGGCATATCTGCATCTACAACTTCCTCCCCCCCTTGATTTTAAACACATTCGAACTTTGCGATCTAACCGAACTAGAAAATATTGTACTTGCCTCAATGGAATTTTAATAATGGAAAATGTAAACTTAAACTTTTTTTAAGTTTTCGGTCTACCGTACTACAAAAATTTTGGGGGCTACATGGAGGCTGAGGCCGGTTTTGGGGACTTCAGTCCCCCCAGCCCCCCAGCAGCGCCGTCCCTGGTCAATGTACAGCAGGCATGTCAAGAAATTGATTACTACACGCATGTTCTGCGTCAACCTGTCGAACTTCTCAAATTGCAAGTAAAATTCGACAAGATGTAATGAAGTTTCTCAAGCAAGAGGGCAAGTTTCGACGTTTTTTTTTTTCTGCTCGCATGTTTCTGTTTATTTCTTGACTCTTGACTTGGCCGAGACCAAAGGCGTGCGCAGACCCTCTGATTAGGGAGGAAGGGGAGGCAAAAGCCTTGATGGAAGTTCAGTTGGGAAAGAGAAACCTCATTTTATCTCAGTTTTAGTGTCATTGGATTGATGGGTATATACGAATGCAGCAACATAGAGGCACCATAACGAATAAATAAATTGTCTCTGAAATATTCCCTTTGCGCTGCGACGCCAAGGATCCCGGGTTCGAATCTCGCTCGGGCTTGGTTGTTTTGTGAATGTTTATTTATCAATTTCATCATTTCATCACTCATCCCCATCTTCGTAAATTATCCAAGAGGCACAAAACACGAAGTAAAATAAACTAAATCAATCAATCTGAAATGTGCCGCACTCCTTTTCCTCCAAACAATTGTGTTGCAGCAAGAGTCTGAAGTACTTAGTAGTTATAACTTCTCTCTCTGGTAATTTACAATGCATTACAGAAAACAACAAAATTTTGAGCGAAGCAAGAAAATTTTTAGATCCAAATTTTTACAAACTGAAAACAATATTGATTTAATATGGCACAAAAAAATCATGGGGCATGGCATTCTCTTTTACAATTATTTTCATTTAGATCGTTCGGCGCCCAGGGCCAACTCCGGCCACTCCCTAGCTACGGCTCTGTACTTGACAAGACTGTAAGAAAGCAGAAATTGCCAGCGAAGCGAACAAGAAGATTTCACGAATCACTGATGTCAAGTTGGCGATTCTGGTTTCTTACGGCTACTATTGGAATATGCTGGTATAACGTTGAATAATAAAGTTAAAATATTCATATTAAAATATATGTATATTTAAATTTAGACCTTTTTCACTTCTTTGATAAACATGGAAATAATTTTTTGTTAAATTTAAAATCGTCAAGGAAAACTATTGATTTGTATTGTTATTTTCAGAGAGAAAACTTCGTGGCAAAGTAGATACATTATTCATATATTTTGTCACGTTTGTTAATAGGATACAAATACAACTCAAGAAGGACTCTTGAGCTTTTCCTTTAACATGTACAGATAAAATTCATCTAAACTAGTTGAAAGAAAATATTCAGTTTCACACAAATGTATGTAACGCAAGACAGAAACAAGGAATACAAATGGACGGACACTCCAAAATTGCCGACCGCAGACAACGAAGGAATTCGTTTGTGCAATTGCAATCACCCAATGGAAATGTTCTTGAGCAACTTCTTAGTAAACATAATAGCGCTAACACTGGTTCTAAACTACCCGTCTCCCCTCCCCTCTGTTTGTGTAACAAGATCTGTATTCTGGGCGACGGTATATTATCTTCCCCTTTCCCCTACCTCCTCCGTCCCCGATTCCAGCAATGTTTCCTGAAGGTTTTGCTGGTTACTCCAATCTATGTTGACCTCTCCATCCATCTCCCCCGACCTCCCCACCTCCTGAAATCCCATCGTTTCCCCCCTACTTCCTAGTTTTGGTCCAGTGAATGCGGGAGTCCAGATCCGGGATTGACCCGACCTATAAATCGGTTTAATAACTGGAGGCTCCTTGCCCATTTCCGCACTATAACCATGAACTTTAACAATTTTAGGATCAACGGAACGGGAAGAACATACTTAGAGGAACCAACCAATTCATAATTTATAGGATTGCTCCCCGAAACGTTTTATAAGGCTCCAGCATTAGGCCGATTTTCTTAAATCCCAGTCGATATCTATCATTTTCAATAAATTGCTTGGGAGTATATTTTTCGAGCCATTTCACTTTTGTCGAATATAAGAGCCATCTATAGGAATTACTCATGCCAGACTTCGCTCCGACAATGTTTCCCAGGACGGCATCCGGCAATCCGGGCTGTGGAATTGGGAATTTCGAGTTCGAACTGGACACTAGATGTCTCTGTGTGCGTGTTTTCTTCGGGCTCTAAAATGCGCACGCATTCCTATAATATCCGAACTTAAAGGATTCTTTCGGTCCAGTGATGGAATGAAACGAATAGGCCGAATCGAACCATTGATTAGATGGCAGCACCAGTATCGATTTGACTGTCTTTTTTTCCTATCGTTCTCTCCGAACGAATTCTCGTCTTATTTTACATTTCCCTTCGGATTTTAGGCCTCGTAGCTGCGGTTTACGGCTGGCTTTACTGTTCTACGACGCAAAAGATGGACTGGAAACCGAAGCAAGGGCTGTTTTCCTCCATTTTTATCGCCGGAAATGCGGTTACGTAAGCAAAATAGCCCCGCCGTTGTAAAAGCCAAGAGTTGAAACTTAATTTCCTTTATTACTGTCTTCCAAGCAAATGAAGCAGCAGGTTAAAATACGCGAATGTTTTCTTCTCTATATATTTCTGAAGTTGGCATTCACTTTAGAAGCAATATTGTATACACGCTTCACTTCATGGAAACACATGCCGTGTGTTAAGTAAGGATGCCGCAGGACACGAGCTTTCAATCATTTATCTTGAATATTTGGCAGAGAAAATATTATTTATGCCAACAAATAGGCATAAACAAGCATGTTGTATTCGAAACTTGTTTTATTTGTCTGTGTAAGATATTTTACGTTCCAAGTTGTCCAGCGCTCAATTTCCGATCTCACTTTAACCTGACGATGTGGTGCTGAACAGAAAAGTCCGAGCACAAAAGAAGACTTACAAGAAAGTGTGTAAACTTTGCATCTCTTACCTATTATAGAAATGTAACTGAGGTACCTCGGAAGACGCATTTATACAAGACATAGATATAGTGTACAGTGTAGTCGGTATAGCATTCCTTGAATTGTTTGTGTACCAGAATTGCCTACTTCTTAAACCAAGGTACGAAGTCTTAGATTTCTGTATGTAATAGGTATAAACTGCTATATCTCATTGACAGATGGACGAATATTTCGAGATATTTTTTGTTGTTGCAGTAAGCGCCCTAAACTTTTATCTTTCTATTTATCTTGTATCCTGCGATAGTTCAGAGTTAGACAGACGAGTAATCACAAGGTCTTAAGTGCAAACTCCGGCACAGGTACTTTTTAGACATCTACATTTAGTTTACAATAACATCGAAAGGCACTCAGAAATTTGTGTGTGTACGTACATATACTGTATGTGATCAAATGTATCCGGACACACCGCGAAACGTGTGTATCATAGAGGGCGACACAGTACTGCCATCTACCGCGTAGAACACATAGTCAGCGAACTCAGTAGTCTGCAGACAGTGTGAGACAGCAGTATGGGATGGTCTGAGGAACTCACAGACTTTCAACGTGGACAGTTGGTTGGGTGCTACTTGTGTAGGAAGTCTGTGTGTGAGATTTCCACCCTCCTAAACACCCCTCTGTCCACTGTTTCCGATGTTATAGTGAAGAGATGTGTACAACCCAAATGCGTGCAGGCCAATCTCCCATGTTGACCTCCAGAGACCATCGAGTGTTGAAGAGGGTCGTACAGCATTATCGTCAATCATCCATCGCCACCATCACACAGGAATTCTGAACTGCATCAGGATCTACTCCAAGCACCATTACTGTTTGGAGCAAGGTGCGGCAACTTGGTTTCCATGGCCAAGAAGCTGCCCATAAGTCAAACATCAAACAAACAAATGCCAAACGCCGCCTCGTATGGTGCAAGGAGCGTCGAAACTGGACCATAGAACAGTGAAAACCTTTGTGGGGAGTGATGAATCATAGTACACAATGTGGCAATCCGATGGTAGGGTGTGGGTGTGGCGAATGCCTGATGAACGACATCTACCAGCCTGTGTAGTGCCGACAGTGAAATTCGGAGGTGGCGGGGTTACAGTGTGGTCATGTTTCTCCTGGAGGGGGCTTAACCCCCTTGTTGCTTTACATGGCAATGTCAGGGCACAAACTTACGTTGACATTTTAACAGTTTTCATGCTGTCTACCGTCGAAGACCAGTTCGGGGATGACCATTGTGTCTTTCAACACGACCGAGCACCCGTCCATACTGCAGGGCTTGTGGGGGAGTGGTTTGACGACAACAAAGTCCCACTAATGGAGTGGCCTGCGCAGAGTCCTGATTTGAATCTCATAGAACATCTCTGGGATGTTTTGGAATGCCGACTACGTGCTAGACCACACCGATCCACATCAATACCTCTTCTCATGTTGGCGCTCTGCGAGGAATGGGCTGCCATTCCCCAGGAAACCTTCCGGCACCTGATTGATGTATGTATGCCTGTGAGAGTGAACGCTGTCATCAAGGCTAAGGATGGACCAACACGGTATTGACTGCCAGTGTTCCTGATGGAGGGTTGCCCAAACTTGTACTTTATTTTCAGGTGGGTGTCCGGATACTTTTGATCACATAGAGTACATGTATATAAAAGAAAACTTGTCAATCCTATATGTTTCCCAGTTTCCCCATAATATTATGATATTAGTAAAAATAAGACAGCCCGCAGGATTTTTCTCGGGCAGGAAGGGGGGGGGGGCAGCAGTGCTTAAAGCGGGGAAAACGTGGAGTGATGCTTACCCCTAATTAAGAGAATTCTCATAAATCATCTCCCGCACTAGAATAATTTGCATACGTAGTTAATCTGCTATCTTTGAAGGCACCCCTTATCCATATTTTCACGCTACACTTTCACCATTTCATATGACGTCTTTCCACATGTCTCAGGGGGGAGGGGGCAAGTGCCTCCTTGGTCCTCCTCTGCGGACGCCCTTGAGTAATAATTGTCTTCATTCATTAAAACATGCGCGTTCCGGCCTCTTGAACCGATCTTACAACCAACTCTTGTCAATAAGGATGTGAGAGAGCAAAAATTATATAAGGAATGATGATGATAATAAAATTGCAGGAGTAAGAAAAAGTGACCATAATAGAAAAATAGAATACATTGTATTTTTTTTTTATTTATCGTCTCCTTTCTGTCACTTTTGGCCAGTCACTCTCACGACGACGAGGAAGATTAGATGAAATTGATGAAAGGACAACCACAAATATTATCCGTGACCAGACCGGGACTCGAACTCCTGAACTTCGATGCCGAGATCAATAGTCAACCACTCAGCGCGCTCAGCCACCGAGACGTCAATAAGTTTAATATATTACTAATGAGAATATTATTTTATGATATAAATAAAGTAGGATGTAAATTAACAAGTTGCACATAAGAATAGTAGTAAAGAAGGAATAATAATGATTACTAACAGTAATAAAAAGTTACTAAGAAGTCACGCGTAGAGAGGGGGTATATCCTTGATGACTCCACTTAACATGATATTGTATGAAGAAACTTTAAAATTCTACAATGTCCGCAAAGTTTACTACAATCATATTTTGTTCCTTGCACGATTTACTTCACGAATTGATAAAAGATGGGAGTAGATGATAATATACTAGTTAAGGACTGTCGAGTTTTGAGTGTTTAGAACTAATTATTAAATTTTAGAACTAAATATTATTTAGTTCTAAACACTAAAAAGCCGACCGTTGTAATTATAAACAACACTATGTACCTTCCGGTAATTAACACATAACGTTATACATAGATAGCGTTTATTACCTCTAATTATCTTCTGTTTATATATTTTATACATTACTCATAAAATATTCATATATTAATAAAACTCATAAATTATTCATAAAAAGGGGAAAATTTAGTTCTAAATATTGTAATTTAGTTCCAAAGTTAAGGACGGTCGGCTTTTTAGTTCTAAACGCTAAAAAACCGGCCGTGCTCAACTATTATATCATCTACTGATGGGTACCATATCAAGAAGGCAAGCGAGGAGAGGAGCGGGATCCAAGCTTTTACTGTAGATTAATTGCGTGCATCTCCATTGACACAATAGCATTAGGCTAATCAGAAAAGGGGGTAAAGGGTAGACAAACCCCTCCCCCTCCCTAAGCGCTGGGGCTGTTATGTTTGCCCAGGGCACGGGAGCATGCCATGAACAACTTTAATTAAGAATAAATACAATCGCAACCAACAGAGCTGAATGACGTGTTAATGAGTAATTAGGGGGATTTTATGTTTACCTGCAATTGGTGGAAGAAAAAGCAAATATTTGACGTGGAAAGGAAACCAAACTTTTTTCCTTTCCGAGCTGATTTTTTCGACCTCTGCATTCTTCTCCTGCTCATTTTCGCCTATTATCGTTCGGGACTGCTTTAATCCGCCTTCCCTTGCGCTTAAATTAAGATCTGGCACCACTGGAGGGAAAGAGAGTAATGAGAAGGGTAGGAGTTGCAACCTTGAAGACAAATAGACGAGTTGTAATGTTATCCGAGGGCACGGGTACTTGTGGAGGTCAAAAAGTGTGGAAATATTTTTAAAATTTCGTATTATTTTAAAATAGCACACAGTAACATGAACATATTCAACATATTTGCTCTGTTTATACAGTCTTCTTGCAAATCTCAATAACGCGTCGAGTGATCTACCTGGGCTTGAATCCTGCCCAGGCGTGGATGTACAGTGGTGGAAAAAAGTTCTTCCCCATAAGACTTTAATGGCAGTAAATAATGCCGGAAGGGTAGGCAACACACATTGCACAATTAGGTGATCGGGTGATTCTGTCTGTCTCAAGAGCAACTCGTCTTTCATGCAAAAGCCAACAGGCACAGGAAATGTAGAAAAGTCACGTGACTTGTCAGGTGGAATGTTGTTCGTTAGAAAATCGCCTTTTCTCAACCCAGGTCGCAGAACCGACAAGTGCTACACGTTATATCTCCGAAAATGATTCCCCTAAAAACGTTGAACGAAAGGCTAAAACACTTAATTACTGTATGTGCCGCAGTAGCACAGTCGTTAGGGCGTTTTATTACCATGCGAGAGATCTGGGTTCGATCCCCATCGGGGGATAATCGGGATTTTGTCCACCTGTTCAAGCTGCTTCGGTGCCCACCCAGCGTCGTATAAAGTGGGTACCTGGAGGAAACTCTGGGGAAGGGGGGGTATGGCGGCCAGGGGCGTGGTGCTGATCACATCATTCCCACCTTCGGGCTGATGAAGAAAGCGTGGGGCCCTAACTCCACTAACTCCACACCCCCTATACGCCTTCATGACTTGGTGCAAAGCACAAGGTAGTACTTTGCATTTTAATTTACTATACATCCCAATTTTATCGTAACAAAACTTCCCAATCTCTACGTGGGCTTTCTTCCAAGATCCGTAAGGATGTGAATAGGCTGCAATATTTCTTGACAATTCATACATGTTATATTTCCTTATAAGAACAACAGCCGATATATAGTTTGTGTCTTTTTTTGGCGGGGAGGTATAATCCAAACATGTGAGGTGATCCTTTTCCCACTACCCACTCCATTCTCAGAAATAAATCGCAATTCCACACACTGAAAATGAAGCACTTTCTACGTCTTAGCATGCAAATATCTACATAGTAGCAAAGTAATGTGTGGAAAGAGAAAAATTAACGATTTGTAAGGCACTCTGGAAATTTTTTAGTTTATTTTTTTCAATTTGAACTGACATCCATAACATTCATTAACAATCCCAATATTGACAAAAGAATAGCTTAGTCGTTCTGCTACTTTCAATTCTTCATTATCGTAGTCACCGTAAAACTCTCTCTCTCTCTCTATCTATCTCATTCTTCCCGATGGCGCTGTAGTAGAGGAGTCGCATTGTAATCAAGGAGTCCCCGGTTCGATACCCGGTGGAGACACAGTGGTTAGGATCCCAATCTAAACTGTAGACGCAGTCTCGATTAGCCTTTGTGTGCATAAAGTGGACTTAAAATACCAAATGAAAATAAAAATAAAAATCACCGTAACTCTCTACAAAGCCAGAGGGTCCATTTTTGAAACCTGTTGAGGCATAGATGTAGCCTTGCATTCGTATCATTACCCATCATCTTCATCGTCGCGATTATCGCAAGAGGTAAAAATGCGACACAAAATAACCCAAACAGAAGCTTGGAATCAATCTGAATATTGGTTACGTTGGATACGTGGTAGAATTGTTTTAAATATCACTTCCTGTGATGTAATAGCGTTTTTGATTAAGGACCATTTGTATAATGCATATCGTTGATGCGAACAATAAGTAGTTTCACGTTCACCACGCTCTTCGGTTGTTTAGAAATCGTAAGGAAGAAGGATCTCTGAATTTCCGCTTTCACATGTCAATGAAACTTTAAAATAAGTTCAGTGTAGGTCACAAAAGAGATTTACATATTGTTATGATATCTTTTAAACGCCACGAAATCTAATTCCAATAGAATATGATGCTACTCCTTACGTTCCTGTAAATGTTCACCATTAGTCTGGCGAAAAAAAGTAACGAAGATTTCCGTGTTTCCTTGAGGTAAGATAAGGCGCCTGCTGTAGCAAGCAAGTACTAACTACTTCGATCAGTGACCTTCACTGCCAGAGTGACTCACAGCAGGCCTGCGCTCGTTCCAGTGTGCGTATAAAACAGGTATTTAATTTCGTTCCTTACAATCCACAGTTATATCAAGCTAACATTCTAATATTTTCGTAAAATATGTAGTAAACAAGTTGTATACATTATGGTCTTCCAGAGTGTTGTTGCCTGCTATTTACACGCGGGAGATAGGGGTGTTGTAAACATTTCTGAACCCAAAGGTCGAGCACGAAGGAAAAGTTGTGTAATCATTGGAGGTAATAACAAGGTAATAGAAGTTGAAGGAAATGCTGGAATAAATTATATCAGAAATTGAGTAAAAACAGTTCTCATCACACATAGGGCTATCAGATCACTCTTCAGCGGAAAGTAGGAAAAATTGTCTCAAAATGTTGGACACGAACACATTTGCAGTAAATATAATAGGTTACTAGGACATCTTAGCATATAACGAGAATATGACACATCTTCAGCTGAAAAATTAATGTTGAAGTGAACGGTTGAGTTCAAAATTCCTCAACTGCTAATTAATAGCACGGTTGTATGTGATTTCAACTTGTGTATGTAAGACAGAACGTTTTTCGTCGATATGGGGCCAGGAAGTGAAAACAATACATGAATTCGGAAGGAAAAAATTCACAATTTCGTAAACAAAGTCTGGAAGTTCTTGTTTATTAATATGTAAAAAAACTACTATACACTGGGAAAAAAAACAGAATTGTGTGCCTTATTTCTCCAATAAGGAGAATAATTACTTGTTACTTCGAACAAATTACCGACACTTATATCGATGAAACTTCACAAAGTAAGCACTTTTATACACATATCCGGACTTTTCCGGATCTAGGAAATCGTGAAGTAATTTCTGAGCTGGGATTGTAATTGCTTTTCCGAACATCCAGTAGCAACCATGCACACTCTTTGATTTAAGCATACTTCTCCAAGGAACCACGTTATCTCAGACTCCCCTCAGATTTTCTGTTTCTCCATCTAATTTGAAGTTACGTGATGCCCAAAATACGTATAAGACATTTGAGATTTCTTTCAAATTCCTTCCGGAGGCCAGACATAACTATAAAATGTAGGACACGTCCGGAAATAAGAATGATTCTTATAAGTCTTTTTATTTTCTTATTTAGCGTCGTTTTTCTTTCACCTCTTGCTAATCGCGACGACGAGGATGAGTGATATGATGAAATTGATGAAGGGGCACTCACAAAGAACACCCATACGCACGACGGGATTCGAACCCAGGACATCAGACATCGTAGCGCACTGTGCTAACCACTCTGTCACGGACGGAATTCTTATAGCCCTAATCGTTCTTCAAGCATTCTTCCTATCTTTAACTACACACGAAACATAAAGAACAATCTAAATAAACAGGTGCCAGTTCACACTCTAACCGTAAAAAAACATATGCATGTGAAAATGCAAAATAATATTTATTTTTAGGTAGTTGTGATTTATTATTGTATATTAAAGAAATATATTAGTGATAAAATGACGGAAGTAGAGGAACATCTCCAATGAAACACTCATGCCTTATGGATATTTGTATTTCTTGCCAAACAAGGTTCCGAGTTCGAGTTCCGACCAAAATGGGTTCATTGTGTATGTTCATTCATGTCTTTAATGTAATCATAAATCGTCGTCATGAATAATTTAACTTCAGAGGAAGAAAACTGAGGTAATTACTAATAAAAACAATAACAAAACAAATTTGATCTTAAAGCCCTGGCTTTGAGCTACATATTCCATCACGGGGATCATAGGCGTGCGCCCAGGGGGCCAGGGGGAGGGCAAATGCCCCCTAATCATGGACGTCTGCAGATTTTTTCCACGAGGAGACAAGCAAGGTATTTTTCCATGGGGCATATTACCCCGTTAATAGTGTTGCATTATCGCATTCCTGCATCCTCATTATAATAATTAATGTAAATTATTATGACTGAAATCAAATTATACATGTGAAAACGTACTTTTTGGTTGACATTCGTTTTCTAAGGGGAAGATGTGGCAATCCTTACCTCCCTTCCAGACATCTATGCCCCTATATTATTATATTTTCACCTAGAAATTTAGGATAGATGAATCCTATCGCCTATTAAAATATATTATACTCTTAAAGAAAATTAAGTATTTTCAAGCCGATGAAAGTTCAAGGCAACTACGGGGGAAGGGGGTGCAGTGGCGAAACCACAGCCCCCCCACAACCTTGAACGGAAATCAATTTTAGGGGGGCAAACATGGAAGTAAAGGAAAGCAAGAATAGCAGAATCTAAGAGTGGCAGGACAAAAGGATACTCAAGATGGATTTTGTTTTCACGTCTTTCTTGCATTATTTCTTCCAGACTGCCAAGAGCCCCTGCGTGGGGGGGAGGGGGACAGAGCTGCAATTGCCCCCTTGATTTCAAATTTTATACAAATATAAATACCTTTTGTAAAATGTTCTTGCTCGCTTCGCTCGCAATGTCTGCTTTTCTTGCAGTCTAGTCAAGTTCAGAGCCGTAGCTAGGGGTCGACGGGAGTTAACCCTGGACGTCAAACGATCTAAATGAAAAAAAATTGTAAAAGAGAATAATATGGCGCTCCATGAATTTTTTCCCCATATTAAATCGACATTGTTTTCATTTTGCAAAAAATTGGATCTGAAAATTTATTGGTCGCTTTGCTCGCAATTTGTTTTCTGTAATGCATTTTAAATTACCGAGGAGAGAAGTACTGCTTCTAAAAGGTTTTCTCTTAAGTGCATGAACAACTGTTGGGAGGAAAAGGAACGGGCAGATTTGAGAGACAATTTATATGATTTTTACTGTTGGTAATGAAGTTATGAAATGGATGATAGGACATGATGATCCATGTCTTACACAAAATTCTAAGTTGGGACTAATGAATATCGATTCGTCTTATCATTTGTCAAGTAGTTGTTTTTAACTCCAATCTTTTTCAAGGACTTCTGGGTTGACAGCATGTGTGTTGCGCGATGATGATTCGACGAAAACCACCATTTCAGTTAACTTTCTTGACAATGACTCCAATATCAGTAAAGAGAACATTTTCTTACGAATAGCTGTTGTTGAGAAACCAATTCCTGAAACTTTTTCTGGTGGTCTCACGGCACCCAGCTGTTGTTTGTTATGGCTGGGCCTGGGGGTATGACTCACGCTGCTGTCAATACTCAATCATTCCCGAGAATCCAGGTCCGCCAGGCAAACCCAAGCGACAATTTTGTTATTTGGGTTGCATAGACAACAGGCTTTAAGATGTTACGATATCGTAGGTCTCGTGGCCCAAGAACTATTTTCCATGACTGTACAACCTTAGTGACAATGAAGTTCGACCAGTCACAAATATAGGAGTGCATTGTGAAAGAAGGAGAACACATGCATATGCTGAACATATTTTATTCAGCAGGCTACATAGAACAAAGGAAAACATAAATTTCCGCTGCAACGTAGCAATGTATGGTGTCCACACAAAATAAAACATTTTCGTCCATCTACAAGTGACATTGAAGTTCGACCACTGTTAGAGGGGATCCTGTTTACCATGGTGTGACGCCACCCCGTCGGCGAATAACTGTGGCAATGCATCGGGGCATGCTGCGGACGAGTCATTCAAGGTATTCCACATCGATGCGGTGCCATTCCTCCTGCAGGCAGGCGATAAGAGCAGCCACTGTCGTGGGTCTCCTCTGTTGCACACGTCGCTTAAGAACACGCCACACATTCTCAATGGGCGAGAGGTCGGGACTCGATGGTGGCCATGGCAGAGTTCGCACGTGATGGTGAGTCAACCATTATCTTGTCAGCCGCGCTGTATGAGGCCTGGCATCGTCGTGTTGAAAGATGAGACGCCGCCTGTGGAACAGGTGACTTCGCACTGTGGGAAGATGCCGCTCCAGTATGCGTGTATAGGCGAGTGCAATCACAATGCCCTCACAGACGTGTAGTGGGCCAACCCCAGATGCCGTCACGCATCCCCATACCATCACTGATGCAGGTTTCTGTACCCGACGTGCATAACATTTTGCTTCATTCTGTTCCTCCTTCCGACAAATGACTGTTTTCCGTACTTTCCCGTACACAACATTGAAAATGGATTCGTCCGTCCACAAAACCCTGTTCCACTGCCGAAATGTCCATCCCCGGTACATTCGTGCCCACCGTAGTCGATTGCCTTTGTTCAACATGGAAAGGAAGGGTTTACGTTTCGCCTTGTACACTCGGTAACCACATCGCTGTAGGTAACGGCGAATGGTTCTGGTTGACACTTCAATGTGAAAGCGTTCTCGAGTCCACAGTCGTAATTCGGCCACAGAAACATGATTGTTGGTCTGGATATAGCGCCTAAATATCCGTAGGTAACGCACGCTCAGCAGGCGTTTTCGACCGGGGCCTTACCTGGCTCTGTAGTACCCTTATTTTGGTGGTGATTGATGATGCAGTGGACGGTTGACTTGGGTAAGTTCAGTTGGCGCCTTATTTCCCGTTCACTGAGTCCATCCCGTTGCAACTCCACCACTCTTCTCCTCACGGTGTTGTCAATAGGTTTGCCCCTGGCCATGGTGATGTTGCACTGCGGTTCCTCGGTGCACAGCACGCGCTTATATAAGGCGGACTCCCTTATCGTGTCCGTGACGTCATGCTTCCGTCGAATGCGCCACTATCTGGAATTTCCGTATGGGTCTGGTGCCTGGTCGAAGTTCAATGTCACGCGTATAGTTCCCCGTTTTCGTTCTTTATGTGACCTTGGGTGCAACATGCTGGGATCACGATTCTTGCCTGCTCACACGTCTCCTCTTATACACATGCGTCACTTCTGCAGGTCACCCATTCCACCGCCTATGCCTCTGTGCATTTAATCACGTATTCCTTTCTGGTCGAACTTCATTGTCACCAAGGTTGTATCTTTGTGACTGCCACTTCATCACTTTACATGTTACCATCGTCATCGTCGCTATTCATGTAAAGAGGTAAAGAAAAGGGAACGTAAAATTAGCAAAATTCAGTTAACATCTACACTGAAGACGGTGTCACAACATCCACATGAATTCAACAACCAAAAATAACATGGATACCTCAGCATGCATTTCCTACAAACGTTTGCCTACAACACAGTTTTGGATATTTTCCAAATATATTATTCTCTTAAATGACTGGCTGCAACAGAATAAAATCTAAAGCTAATTTCGAAAACCTTGAAAACATACAAAAGGATACGTTGCATGATATGATGAAGTTACTAACTCCACTTCTTGTGGTAGTTTCCATTTCACTTTCATAACGTAATAGGCTTAAAATATTGCAGATTTTGAAAGGGAGTCCCTCATGATAAATTATTTTAAATGTCACTATACGAATAACTGTGTCAACATATATACGACTTTGTTATATTTATTTTCTTCCTCAAGCAAATTGATTCCTCCTAATGCGTTGACCACATACAGGCATACTAATATCTTAAGATTTCAAGGACGAATTTTCGTTTAATATTTTTTAGTATTGTTATCAATATAATTATCACAGAAATGGAACAAACCATGATATCAGGATGTGCATATAATATCTGCTGTAATCTTTGGCAGAACTTTGAAATAGGGTCAAGTTGCATCGCCAGTTTTTAATTTTCTTATTATTGAACTTCGGAAAAAGGCAAGGCTATCAAACAGCGAAAAATATTGAAATATTGAAGGTTCAGAAGTTCACAAGAATTGCCTGCATCGGCAAAATGCGGAAGAAATCAAGAGATGAATTAGTGCGTAGATTGAGAGGAGATATCCCGTAAAACTGAGCTAACATTTTATTTATTTCCTACATCTTTTCTCCCGATGAGAAGTAGCTGTGAAGTTTTCTCCAAATGAATGGAAAGTACCGATTTGCACTCAATAAAAGTAACAAGTTAAACAAAATAGAATATATCCATAATGACATACTAACATTGTAGATTTGTAATAGGGGTGGGGGGAAATGTTATGATGATGACGGCTGCCATCATGAAACCTGCCATATTGAATTCAACTTCAAAATTTTAAATGGGAAGGATGTGACATATCAAATTAGTTTAGAATTTTACGAGAAATGCAATGGTGAAGGTTTTTCAACGTATCTTTAACCAGTATAAAGTTATGACTGAATTCTTGTACCAATTTTTTCCTTTTCAAGGTATCGGAAAAACGCATTACAATGTCTTTAACGCATCGGTAACGCATGGAGATCAAAGTGACGCCATTGCACACGATTTTGATCGGATATAGTCTATCCACGAAGAGATGCGCATTACGAATGGTTGTCTCGAACATTTACAGTGTGACGCTTCCATTGAATGAAAAGTCCTTCACAGTGACAAGGCTAATGTTTATGTTCATGGTGAAGTTAATAAACAGAATATGCAACATTTTGTCACCTGATAACTAACTTTGGACAGAAACTGTCTCACAACGTTCCCATAGTGTTCTGGTGTTCCGACCTACTCAAAAAACTCTGTAAAAAGTACCTTCTTTCATACGCAAGAAAGAAAAAAACATGTTCATAACAAATCCAAGTAGCCCTAAGCATGTAAGACTAACCAATTCTTTTCCACACAGCACGCCCCACCATTAACTTACCAGCACTAATCATTAGACTGTGATCTGTCCAAAATAGGTTATCAGATAAAAAGCATCGAATAATCTGTTATGAACTTCCTTATGAACCTGAAAATTGGCCTCGTCACTGCAAAGAAGTTTTCATTCAATGGAAGCGTCACACTGTAATTGTTCGAGACAACCATTCGTAATGCACAGCTCTTCGTGGATATATCAGATTAAAATTGTGTGCAATGACGTCTCTCCCTAGACGTCACTTTGATCTCCATGCGTTACGGACGCGTTAAAGACATTTGAATGTTTTTTATGACACCTCGAAAAGGAGCAAATTGATACAAGAATTCAATCATAAGTCTT
This sequence comes from Lepisma saccharinum, assembly GCF_977018435.1. Taxonomy (NCBI): domain Eukaryota; kingdom Metazoa; phylum Arthropoda; class Insecta; order Zygentoma; family Lepismatidae; genus Lepisma; species Lepisma saccharinum. Next base: position 144,310,972 of record NC_139229.1, read on the forward strand.
TACTGGTTAAATATACCTCGAAAAAACTTTCACCATTGAATTTCTCGTGAAATTCTAGCCTGATTTGATATATCATATCACCTCCTTCCTTTTTAAAATTTTGAAGTTGAATTCAATATGGCGGCCGTCATCGTCATATTCCCTATAACGTTTATCCCCACCCCTATTACAAACCTACAATGTTAGTTTTGTGCAACAGTATGTCATTAAACTATTGTTCTGGTGCCTCTACACTTTTGGACCAACCTGTGTATATATACACACCACACAGCCTCGCGTGCACCACACAGCGTATGCATCTTTTTACTTTTGGTGGGGTTGAATCTGGTGTAAACAGGGAATTCAAGGTGTGAAATATATACAAATGTCAATAACTAGAAATAATATAAGAAGTTCACAATTAGTTAAAGATTTTTACTCATTTTTTTCGAACATTCACTGTTCCGCTTTTACTTCTATTGACTTTCATTCTTCATTCACTGTTATTGCATTTTGGAACACGTATATTAATTATGACAATCCATGTCATAAATGCTATTTTCAAGTGTATTTAATTGGTTTAACGATCAAATATGTGTTCCTAATTGACATTGCGGCAAAAGTACCAATTTGCATTTATCAGTCAGCATTATGTGCTATCCAGCTCTGGGATTGCGCATTTGGTGGTAGCAGTGCACCGTACAGCTGAACGAATGGTTTAAAGAATCGTTCACAGGCAGTTCGAGTCTTCCGCTCACCGGGTGACTCAAATCAGCACAGTTCTTGTTCTTCTATTAAGTTGTCTGTGAATATTATTGTTGTGTCATCAACCATTGTGTACAAATAACATGATTGATACTATGAACGAGACACTGTTTTTAAGTTATCAAAGTCTCGTCACATAAACTTTACCTCATTAAGCAAGAAATGTAGACCTTTGTTGCAAAAATGTGTCCTCTAAAAATAAAATTAGGATACAAAGTAATGTTTTCATTTTCCTTTGCGTCCTTGCAAATCGTTTCTGAAATGCCTTTCCATCTTTGAAACCCTACGGCAGTTTCAGTGTACAATCCATGATAATTATGGCGTACATGCACACTACTTCGTCAGGTCCAGCTTCCCCCAATAGATTTCCGGTCAGCAGCGTCATGGATGTTTACTTACGAAATGTAGCAAACCCTACCAAAAGGGGATGATAGTGCAATCACCCTCTCTCCCAAACAGGTAATAAACAAAGCTGACAAAGTGTGTTTTCAGATCAATTTTCGTGCAGTTAGGATAATCAGGACTGGCCCTGCAGTTTAATGTGTGATCCGAACCACTGTGCAATTGTGCCTCCACCGGGGATCGAACTCGGGACTCTTTGATTATAAGACGACGTCATAGCTTTATCATTACGCCATCTGAGATGCTCTCCAACAGAAGTAGCAGTAGTTCCTAAAATTAAATTCCGCGTTGTTTTCCATCGCTTTTCTACCTCTCAAGATTAATCGCAGCGATAAATTGGTTAAGCAGTAATGAAACGCCCCTAGGACCCTTGCTTGATTACATACAGATCTACACTAACAACTCCTCCATGGCGGATGACCTTTCTTGAGGAACGAGTGAAGATTGGTCGTGAACTACATTTTCATCCTATGTGAAACACGTGACCCCCTTGCCATGTGCATCTGCGCCAGATGTTCCTATAGCAACAGAGGACTGGTTTGGTTACGTGATCAACGAAGATAATGCCAGCAAAGATAATTTCTTCCCTTCGTTTTTTTTTTTAAAAAAAAAATTTAGGGGCTGCACTTCCGTAAACATATTCTCGGATCTTCGATTTTGGTTTCCTCTGCAGGAAACTCATGTAACTGGGGTCGAAATTTAAAGTGTTGCCACCCTTGTCAAATTATTTTCTGTGCAGACGCTTTCTGTGGGGATTTTGAGTATTGCTTTGTAATGAGAAATCGATCTTTCTACCTATTTGTAATCAGTGTTTCGCAGTAACAATAACAGTTACTTTTTCCCCAAGCAACGATAACTACAAGGTGATCCAAAAAGGCCGCCCCTTTTCAATTGGTGAGCATAACTTTATTTAGGCGAATAATTGCAAGCTACAAGGACAGAAGTGTTGCACAGACATGGGAGTTTGATACAAGATATGTCAATCAGGTTGTGAATGTCACATCACATCACGTCTCACTTAAGTTTTGAATATAACATAACTCAGGTGAGCACCACCGTTGTTGGAGCACTCATGAAGCCGAGCCACGAAGCTACGCCGCAATGTATTCTCCAGCATAGCAACCGGAATAGCAGCGATTTCACGGCGGATGTTCGCCTCCAGTTCCTGGATCGTTCCTGGGCGGGTTTCGTAGACCCGGGACTTCAGGTATCCCCACAAGAAAAAATCAGCTGCCGTCAGATCCGGCGAACGTGCCGGCCAAGCCACGTCGCCATATCGGGAGATGAGGTGGCCGGGAAAAAGGTCGCACAATTTGGCAATGAACACACGGGCTGTGTGTGCCGTTGCACCGTCCTGTTGGAACCATGTGATCAGAGGAAGGCGTTGGAGTGCCGGCACGAGAAAGTCTTGGAGCATGGTCACATAACGCTCTGAATTGACAGTACACGTGGCACCAGTGGCATCGCGAAAGAAGTATGGTTCGATGATTCCTGATGTACTGATCCCACACCACACAGTTAACTTGGGACTGTGCAACTTACGCTGATGCAATCGCCGCGGGTTTTCTGTACCCCAGAAACGGCAATTCTGTTTGTTGACCGACCCCGATAGCAAAAAGTGTGCCTCGTCAGACATCAGAAGGTTGTCGACAATGCGTGCATCTTGTGCCCACATGTCGAGAAACGTGTCACAAAACTGAACACGTGCCACTTTGTCGGCTGCGGTCATTGCTTGCACTACTTGCACCTTATACGCTCGTGTATGTAAATCCAAGTGTAAAATGCGATGTAAAGTGCCATACGTCATATGCAATGCTTGCGATCTGCGGCGCACTGATCTTCGTGGACTTCTTTGGATGTCATCCCGCACATGGTTGATGTGTTCCTGTGTCCTTACAGCTCAGGGTCGTCCAGGAGACGACCTGTGTCGTACTGAACCCTCCTCGTGCCATTTCGCTACCCAGCGCCGTATGGTGTGTTTGTCCGGTGGGTCTCTACGCTGGCCTAGTCGGCGGAAAGCTCGTTGGGTTGCAACAATGGACTTGCTTTTTATAAACAGCTCTACCGCGCGAACACGGTCTTGCACATTCCACTTCTCCATCGCAACTGATTCTCCCACTATTCGTGAATACGCTTCACTGCCGCCAGCGCGCGCCGGCCAGTGTTGGCTTTGCAGTAGCCAATTGAAAAGGGGCGGCATTTTTGGATCACCTTGTATAAATAGCTGTTTACATTTGTTAGAAGTTAATCCTTGGCGTTACGCAGTTTTTCAAGTAAAAAGTGTTTACTTTAAGTTTTCACGCGTCTATATTTTTATATTTTAATTAATATATTACGATGGATGATGATAATAATAAAAACGGAACAGTACGTTTGCACTTTATGCGTGCAGTACGTTCTACATGACTTTTGACTTACCTTTAGATTACTTTATTCTAGTTAACTAAGTTACTTTTTAAAATAACGGAAACAGCTTCTTTTTCATGACAGTAACTGCAACTCGGTTACTTTAAAAAGTGAATTTCCAAAGACAACAGAGGAAAGACGGTTCCCTTCTTAGAATACGTACTATCTTCTCAACCGATCTAGGTGTAAACAATCGCAGAATCTTCCAAGGTCTCAATACTTTATATGTTCTGTAAATTTATGTAGTCTTGTATGGCATATTCAGGATTTTTACGGAGGGGCTGGAATTGTAAAGGAATTGTATAGCTGCGTTCTAGGGAAGGGGGATACACTATACAATATTTTTTAATTACCACTTTGGGTTTTCCCGAGTTATTTACCAGTTTCATTTGTAAATTTTGATTTTATCAAAATTTCTTGAGGGGCTGTAGCCCCATCAGCCCCCTGCCTACCTCAGAGCTTCTATACAACTACATAAACAATAATATAAAAAAGTAGCATTTGAAATATAATGTAAAAAAGAGAAAGTTGGTAAGAACGCTTGTTAGTATCCCAAATGATTTGAGTTCAAATCTCCTCCGAGAAGGTTGGGTCTTTTTTCAGGTAACGAGCAGGTCAAACTTGATAGAAATACAAGTTCTGATGAGTGATTGCTCGTGTTCCATCGTGGCTCTTGTCGGCCTCCGTGGCGGAGTGGTTAGCTCAGCGCGCTACGACGCCAGGGGGTGCCGGGTTCGAATCCCGGTTAGGACATGGATGTTTGTGTTTGTCGGGAGGTACTACCGCATAGGGGTATTCCTTTAAAAATAAATCGGTAAGGGTGTTGGTACAAATTTCAGAGGTCCCGGGTTCGAATCCCGTGGGTGACAGTTGGTTTTGAATTTCCTCTGTTCTTCTCCACCATCCACTTTGCCTAAGTCCTTATTTCCTCTTAGCCTCTTGACTTTCCGTTGGCCATGGAAGTCTCATCTCCGGCAGTACCGCCCTACGGGGCAGCCTTCGGGGTTCGCAGAAGCCAACTCCGATCATAATCAAACGCAGTGATCCTACCAGGCCCGTAGCCAGTAAATCTTTGTAGGGGGAGGGGCGAAGTCAATCCTAGAGGGGACACATTTCTAATATATTGTGTTGCATTGGCAGATATAGCAGGGTACACAGAGGCACTTGCCCCCTTCCCCAAAAGAGATAAGTAACAGAAAAGGGCTAATATCTTCAAACTCCAACTAACAAGAAAAGTTTCAAGCAACATCAAATAACAATATTTCGATAATGACCTTTCCGGATTGCCAAAGAATGTATAGATAAAGTTTAACATAAATAGGCTAATCGGGTCTGTATCTACTTGATATGCAAAGGTGGATAATGTTAATAGACAATTAATATGTACCAACAGCTTTGGGCCTCTCTGCAGAACTGATTAAGGGAGCTTTATAAATCGTTCCACATAATGTTCCCCTCTAGTTTCCAGTAACCAAGATTTTTACGTACAAAGGAATCTAAGGAGAATCCAACAACACCATTGTGTTGTGCTATGGAAGAAAAATCGAGTTACTTAAATAATAATGGTTACATATTATCTACACTTTGATGAATTCTGTAAAAATTTGTAAACATTTTTTTGTACTTGCTAAAACATTAAAACATGGGTCCATCACGCATTCAATTTCCTTCAAAGGGGACACTCCTGCATCACTACAGAAAATATTTGCCTCTTGATTACGTTAACGTGAATTGTATTATATTATAGTTGAAATACATGTGTCTAACACCTGACAAACAAATAGGAATCCCTTGATTGATCAACGACTTCTTGGATTACAGTGTCAACATTAATATTTCATATTAAGTTTCATAGGGAGAAATTGATTTAACATGGCGCAAATAATTTTAAGGGGCGCCATGGCATTCTCTCCATATAGATCGTTTGGCTCCCAGGGCCGACTCCCGCCGACCCATAGCGATGACTCTGAATTTGAACTATAAGAATAGCATAAACTGCGAGCGAAGCGAGCAAGAAAATTTTACTAAATGTATTTTTATTTGTATAACATTTGAAATCGAGGGGAGCAAGTACCCCTGCAAGTGCCCTTGGCCGTCTGGATGAAAAAATGCAAGGAACACGTGAAAACTAATTCCATCTTGAGTATCCATTTGTCCTGCTATTCTTAGATTCTCCTAGTCTTGGTTTTTTACTTCAATGTTTGCTTCCCCTAATGGACTTCCGTCCAAGGTCGGTAGAACAATGCTCCCTGCCCCCTCTGTAGTTATGACACTTTTTGTGAGTGTATCTTCATCAATTTCATGTCATCACTCATTGTCGCGATTAGCTAGAAGTGGTAGAAAAGCAACGCTAAGTAACAGAAACCAAATATCCACTCCCTCTCTCTACCACATGAATCACTATTACCAAAAGGTAGACTTGGGAAACAAAAAATTAAGCAGTTCCAAGTTCATAGCAACACATCGAAGAAAAACTTCCAAACACATTACGCACCTTTGATACAAGACTATTCAAATTGTCACAACTGTTCTATATACTGAAAATTACGAAATCATTTCCCGAAGTCTGAATCTGGAAGGGAATCCACCCCCCCCCCCCAAATCCTGATACAACATTATACGTAATCCCCCACACCCTAATAAATTACAAAATCTGTCTTTCTTATATTTCTAGAGTAACACAGGATATAACTGTAAAGATTAGTGAGGATTCCAGGTAGGAATGTGTTCTGTATTTTTCACATAGGGGGCAAAGCAGGCTCTCAGGGGGGGGGCATTTGCTCCACCTGCCCCCCTCTAGCTACGGACCTGGATCCTTCATGGGATGGGGGAAGGGTGGTTTGGGATCAACACCCTTACCGAACGAGATAACAAGGGTATTTTTTGGGGGGGGTGTTATTTCAGACATTTACTACTTGTCATTTCACAAAAAATCACATCTCTGAAAAGGTTCTCGCCGAGGGGAGTACTCGATCCTTCGTCCTCACGATTGCCAAGCAGCTGCATTAACCACTAGACCAAACTTCTATTTGCTTTGGAACCACCTTTTCCCGCTATATTACCTTCAGAAGTCTGAAGAAGCTTTCATCGAGAGGAGGATTCGATCCTTTAACCCCACAATTAGCTACGGAGCATCTGCCTTAACATTTTTTTTTTAAGAACCAAAAACCATATGAGGAACTACACTATTATTCTGATTTTGTACTTCCGTATGCGGTAGTATCCCCCGACAAACACAAACATCCATGTCCTACCCGGAATACGAACCCGGGACCTCTGGCTTCGTAGTGCGCTGCGCTGACCAACTCCACCATGGAGGCCGACACCACTAGACCAAACTTCCTTTTGCTTTCGAACCACCTATTCCTGCTATATTAAGAAAAAAGTGGGCGGCAGCAGGGGGTGTGAAAGAGGGCTTCCGCACACCTTAATTTACTTCCGCGCCCCCTTCAGCACCCTTTTTTCAAAAGCTATGTTCGACCGAAAACAATAACTCTTACAATGTTATGTTACGGCGTGTCATATTTAGCGCTAAGTGTTAGGTATTGAATTGAGAGACTGTACCGATACACAAAATAGTTAATACAGCGTGTCCACAAAAACATTCTGTGATTATAAAACGACCACAACATTTTAATTATGTATATTACGAAATTTATATCGATACCATTCGAAAGAACAGCTGAAAGAAATTTAGCGGATGTGTAATAGTTGGCGTAAACTACAACAATAGATGGCATAACAATAAAATAATGAAAGAAAGGAAAAAATCTTTCGAATGTTAATGTGTTATTGTAAATGGCATTGTTGTTAGAAGCAAATTTTGTTACTGTTGATGTTTACTGGATGTTTAGGTTTGCATTTCAGTTCAGTGTGAATTCTGTAGCGTTTAGAGATTGATGGCGAACCCACAGGAACGTAGTTGGTGTGTACTGAAATACGTACCATAACATGTATGAACTGTCACTACACTCCGTGTGTTATGATATCCCAGTACACACCAACTACGTTCCTGTGGGTTCGCCATCAATCTCTAAACGCTACAGAATTCACACTGAACTGAAATGCAAACCTAAACATCCAGTAAACATCAACAATAACACAATTTACTTCTAACAACAATGCCATTTACAATAACACATTAACATTCGAAAGATTTTTTCCTTTCTTTCATTATTTTATTGTTATGCCATCTATTGTTGTAGTTAACGCCAACTATTACACATCCGCTAAATTTCTTTGAGCTGTTCTTTCGAATGGTATCGGTGAAAATTTCGTAATATACATAATTAAAATGTTGTGATCGTTTATAATCACAGAATGTTTTTGTGGACACGCTGTATATTATTTGTTATATTATACATAATTATTATGCATAATATTATTATATTACATTATTATAGTATATGTTTCTGTATACAACAGGCAAACATCAATACTGTTCTGAAAGAAAAGCCGCATTACTTCCTTGTACTGGCAGCAATCTCTATCAAGATCAGCAGCATTTGTCTTTCTCTCGTCAACATTGTTGCAAAAGAATAATTTGTTTCTTCAAGTAAGTGGTCTGTTTGATATTTTCAATAATTGGTTGGTTGGTTGACTTTTAAGTCCACTTTATGCACAGAAAGACTAGTCGGGACTGGACCTACAGATTAAAGTGGGTTAAGTTGAGTTTGCGTTTTAAATCCACTTTGTGAACAGTAAGGCTAATCGGGACTGGGCCTACAGTTTAAAGTGGGATCCGAACCGCTTGTGCCTCTACCGGGTATCGAACCCGCGACCCCTTCATTACAAGGCGACGACGTTACCACTAGCATCAGGGAGGCCGGGTTTCGTTAATTGCCTATAGCTCAATGTAACGAATGGTTTTATTTATATTATAATAGATGCTTAATAAAAGTTGATTGGTATTTGATGTGCTGACTAAAGGGTTTCATGTTTCCTTTATTTTCAACATCGCTCCCCCTAAATGTCATTCCGCACCCCCACAGCACCCCTACATGATAAATCCTGACGGCGCCTCTGATAACTATAGTTATTTTTTTTACACATCAATAATTTGAGTACTAGTATAAATACTAGTAACCTTTTTAGTCTTAGTATCTGTGTTTTTGCTCTCTTCTTGGTAATTTCTTATCCTGTTTAATCTCCCATTTTGCTTTAGTTTTCTCCTCTGTCTCTCTCTCTCTCTCCTTTTCGGTTAATTTCTCTCTTTCTTCCTGTCTTATTCTCTTCTTTTAACTTCATTGTTTATTTTCCTCTATCTCTCTTTCTTTCTGTCTCGTTTCCTTATTTTCCCCTCACTTGCTTTTTTATTTATATTTGTCTCTTTTCTCTGTTTCTCTTCTTTATTTCGCTTATCTGTCTCTCTCTCTCTCATTCGTTATATGTTTTCCCATGTCTTTCGTTTCTCTCTTTCGATGACACTTAAAAACAAGGGCTGTCCAAATCTGGATAAATGTTTATCCGGATATCGTATAATTTTCTATCCAGATTTCGAATATCCGGACATCGGATATTCTGCTACATGGATATACAGCTTATCTGGATATTCGAATTCTCCGGATTATCCGGATATTCGATATTTGGGGTATCCGGATATGGTGATTATCCGAAATGTCCAAACACTCGAATGTGTGCATTATCCGGACTTTTACGTGCTATCCACAAATTCCTTTATTGTCCATTATCGTATTTGACTGTACGGATTTCTATACATATCCTTCATCAAATCTGTTCTATCCGGATATTTCGATATCTGGATTATCTGTTGTATTCCAACGGATTTAGATATTTTGAAATCGAGATATCCGTTACTAGGTTCTTGTGGCCAACCCTAGTAAACATAAGGGTAATATATCGCACTTCAGGCCACAACTATTAAATTTTGAACCTCCCCTTTTTTTCATCTGTGGGCGCAAAACATAAACTTACGGTATCATAGCCACCATGGTAAATTATGATTAGTATCAAAATCCCACTTTATTAGTTGTGTTGTATAGTATAGTGCCTGAGTCAATTTTCCTCAATCTTTCGAGGCGTTCATATTCCCACTTCGGACATTCGGAAAGCAAAAATTTCCTAGAGATGGGGACACAAAGACAGGAAGCGATCTAGAATGCATTTGAAAGCGTCATCTTTTTATTCCCTCCACTAGAAAAAAAAAAATAGGTCAAAACTTTCAAAGTCAAGGTCACCGGAGGTTGAGGATGGTTCGTGCCAACGGGCGTGTTTTCTGAAGCTGTGGAGGGAGCATAATGGCTGACGTTGCATTTCCTTAATGCTCACATGTTCTTCACGTGCTCGTTTGTCCTGTTAACCTAACTCTTGTAGAGAACTCGTATTCTTCTCTTTTTTTACTGTACCAACAAATATTACATAATTCTCCGCTTAAATTAAAATTAATCTATCGTTATCTACAATAACGTTAATTTCCGGAAGAAAATGGTAGTGAAATAAACAGGAAATGACGTTTCACGGTAACGTGACGCAAGTATGTACGGATTCGGAATAGAACCTTTATTTCAACTCTCCAATTTTTTTTATTTGCATCTTCAATTGTTTCGAAGATATCGCAACATTAAAGATCAATCAATTGTTGACATTTAATTATTTTACAACTACAGATAAACGAGACAGACTGGTTATTGATAGAGTTAAACTACCATTTACTAGGTCCTCAAGTTTTAATAAAATTTAGACTTTCACATCCGCCAGTTTCAGGAACATCGACGGATCGATTTTTGTGCCTCACGGCCACAGAGTTAATTTATGCTGTAATGAGATATTACCTCCTGCAGCTTCTCAGACAAGGATAGTTTCCATGAATAGATCGGCCGACATAATGGTAGGGCTGAGAATGTGCTAAGAGAATCAGAGAATTTACGTTGATAAAGTCGATGACTTCGAAGCTGGTAATTTGAACATCTGTAACAGTTCATCGCAAAGACATTATTTTAAAAAAATCTTCGCTTTGATTGGACTCAAGTACTGTATACGTATATAAGTACATACATAACTTAGTTTCCATGATATAAGTAAAAAATCATTGTTATATATCAATCATATGTAGATAAGAATGCTTATTACGGTTAATGTTTTATCATCAATGGGCAATCGCCAATGAACATGTAATTCTAACAACAATAAATACGTTTCTAAATATAATAATTTGCTATAGAAGTCAATGACTGGGTAAAAGTTTCACACGTTAACGCTAACGGGAGGAGAATTAACTGTGAACAGCGAGAGTCGAACTTACGTAGCTACTCGTGGTCTGTTCATTGTAGAGAACACATCCCTTTCAAATTCTCGTTTCATGAAGATATAATAATACGGCAGTTATGAAAAATCGCCTGTCTTCTCATTTTTGCAACAATAAACGAGGGTTGATCAATAAATAAGGTAACAAATATATATATTGGTTTAAGAAACAATTATATCGACCTAAACATTAATTTTTCACAAAATTAGAATGTTTGTCCAAAATTGAATCCACATAGACGCCAGAGAAAGACTGGATTCCAGTAAAACGTTGATGCAGAATGGCTCGTTCTCAAGCGGGATGTGCCGCGTGTCGCTTCGGTCTGAAATATTCCTTCTAGTATTCGTGTCCTGTTTCACTCTTTAATGTATCTTGTACAGTTTCTGCATTGATTACCACATTTTCTTTCACAATGATAATATTATATCAATATCCGATCGTAACTTTTGGCCGACCCTGTATTACCTCAATGGTAATAATAATGCCTCTGCAAAAGTACATGCCATCTGCTATAGATTTTTGTTCTCAGGGTGCAAATTCTGACACCTCTCAATTGACACCGTCTGTATATATACGAGACAATTAAGTCCGATGGAGTCACACTGGTTCGGATCTCGATTTATACTGTAGATTCAATCCTTGATCAAAAAATTTGAAAAAATACTTTGATGTAATTACAAAATTAGGATTCTATCTTTAGATAGATGTATCGTGAGTTACTTTGTTTATTAAAGTATATAAAATAATATTAGTAGAATGAGCGTGTGTTCTAAACATCATCTGTTCATGTCTATATACACATCTGTTAATATGCAAGATTATGTTCAGAAAACGTTGTCATATTTCTCTTTGGGGTATGTCCAAATAACATCCAGGAATTTCGATCGAAATTTCAAAACCCTGACTTTTTACTTCTGCGGTGACCTCTAGCTATTTGGACCTGGCGCACCATCTACTGGAGACTCCAAGAAACCGAGGGAGATGAATGAAGTTCAGAGAGGAAGTCACGCGATCAGTTCCAAAATGGGTCAAACGTATCGCAGATCATTACTATCCTTGAACTTCCAGCTTTGAAAAAATAAGGACCTATTGACATGATAAATCTGCACATTAGCGTTACACATTATACATGAAACTTCTGTCTATTATGAGGCACCAATAACATATTAAATAAAACCTTCCGACTCGAGGTTTTGACATTCTATTCCAAAAGAACAAAAGGTTGCATTTTCTTTAACCACATCACGAATACAGCAGCTGGATTAATTACTCGATTCAAATAAAAACAGTCCTCCAGTTTATTAATCATAATCTCCTTTATCGCGACTGTTTTGCAACATTTTGTTTCAATGTTGCACATCCGTGCCCCCTTGCACTGAAGGCAGATAAAACTTGCACGAGGTCATGTGTTTATTAACGCTTTGCCTTTGATATCCCAATCTGACCTGCTAGTGCACTAAAAAAACGATATTGTGGTTAATGGGTGTTAGTGCAAGGGCCATGCAATGAATACTAATAAGTTTCAACACAAGACAAGGGTTGGTTCTCTCCTATCTTGTGAAAAATCGTGTGCAAGGGCAAAGTTCTCCTTGTGATTCCGGATAATACAGTAGTTTGAGCATTTATATCTTTAAGAATGGATGAAAGCAGAATTTCCTTGCCACTAGATTTTTAATGTTTACGTTTGCCTTCTGTAATGCACTGGCAAGTAGTTACAGGAACTCATGTTTAATTCGGTGTCTAAGATCCATTGTTGGTGAGAAGCGTTATCGTTAGTTCCTTAATTTTTTTGCTCATGAGTTTTGTGCTTTTGTTTAAACCCTGCGTGGTTTGCGAATGTTATTCTTATAACTGGGTGTGTTCAAAGCAAAATGCTAATTGCTGTGTGGACACCATAAAAACTGATGCCACAAATAAAATTAGGTTCCTTACTCCCCCAGACACCTCACTGCGAGAAGTAAATTGATGGAGGGCAGGATTTGAGGAGACGAGTCGTCGTCCAGTGAATAGTGCCTAGCAACGGAAGGTATAGTGATGTCAAGGTACAGTAAACTAATAAGTACAATAATGTGGTACTCGTTAGTTCACGGTAATATTTGAATAGTGGGTAGTGTAGCTCCTTTTTAAAACAATAGAACGAAATTGTGTTTGATGAGATTTTTGGACTTTCAGTGATACCAACTGAAGAAATCTAGGAATAAAGGCAATTTTTTTCACTAAGGTTAAAGAGATGGTGGCGACCTATATAAGCTGTAAAACGTTGCACTTCTATATAATGATGCTAGAGTTGGTACCGAGAGGCATCGTCTCCTAAATCAAGAAGCCTGTGTCGAACGGGAAGTCTCGATCTTGTGCGAGTCTATAAACTTAAGACAGAAGGTGTTTGCATAATAAATAACCCACATAAAACAGTCTATAATTATCATTTACAAATGATTCTTACATATGTTGTGTTGGGTACACACCTTAATCTCCTTCAAATAAGTTGCATGATGAATCTAATAGGCAAAATTTTCATACCTGTATATTTTCCATTCTAAATTAGCAAAGTCTCGATCCAGACGAGATCCTCGGATTTGTAAACGGTGGTCTCGATTTCTGTCTCGGTCTCCTCTCGGCCAACTTAAACGATTACGTTCGTGTAGTGCTTAACCTCATGTCTGTCTTATATTAGTCTTTTCGCACGTTTGATCGATTTGGTTTATTTTACTTCGCTTTTCTGTCACTTTTGGATAATCGCGAAGATGAGGATGAGTGATGATTTGATGAAATTAGTAAAGGGACACTCACAAAGAACGGCCAGGACGGGACTCAAACCCGGGACCTCTGGCGTCGTAGCGCGCTGTGCTAACCTCTCCGCCACGTAGACCGACCCATTTCGCACGCGTTGTGCCATTTTCGCCTCAGTCGTGATTATTCCTTCTCGCCTCTTCCCGTAGTAACTTTTAATGCTAGTCCCTTTCGTGTCTAATTGGTTTTGCGGTTCTTCCACAACGCACAAAGTCATTTCTGCCCAGCAGCCATCGAGGCACCGATTCGAAGTTGGTGGCATAGCAACAAACGTGTCTACAGTCGGTGCACTACGAACGATAAACAACTCTCGGGTTCCAGGTGCGACTAAATTCATTTCCTGACCTTTGACTGCAACTGGAGAAGACGTGGCGTGACAAAGTTGCCAATATGGGTCAACAGGACGTCGGTGAAACAAAACTACAAGGGCTCCACACTCCCACGTCTTCTGCGGTCTTGGTAACAGCTTCAGTGTATCCATCTAACTGATTTTACCTGGTCAAACCGATAATTTCATTACAATTAATTATTTTATTTCTTTCATTCTTTCTTTAATTCTTTCTTTCCTTCGTTCTTTCTTCATCGCTCCTATACATGGGCACACGCGTAGAATATTCTAAGGAAGTCAAGTCGAAAAGTTGTGTCCATAAGTGTCATCAGTAGAAAGATACATTTTAAAGGAGGGGAAAGAAAGAAGGCAAATAAATGATAATGAGAAAAAGGAAGGAGAAATAAAATTAAATGGAAGTGATAAGAAACAGAAAAAACCTAAGAAGCAAGAGAGTGAACGAGTCAAAGAGTAATATAGAAGCAACACACACGCATAGATAAGCAGACTGAAAATAGAAGGGAAAAGGAAGGAATAAGTAAGTTGTGCCAAGATATTTATTATATTCTTGTCCTTCTGTCTCCTTCATTTATTTATTTTTGTATTTCTTCGATTTATTTCTACAATGCAAATAGTTTTCTGAAATGATGAAACGCCTCAAACCGTAAAGATTTGTGCAATCGTATGCCCCTGGTTTGTTCAATAGGGTTTTAAAATCTTAGATGACCAGTGATAAATGCACGTACGGCGCCAAAAAAGTTTACACGGATGGGCAGGCATAGCCGCCCTGAAGAGGTAGGGGCAATTCACACAATTTGGAACAGTTGCTTACTTATTCTTCATCTTCGCAATTAGCCAAAAGTGGCAGATGCGCGAAGTAAAATAAATCAAACCATTCATGTATTCATTATTCTTAAATTCTTTCCTTTTTGTATTCTTCCCTCCTTCCTTTATGACACAGGGGTGCCCACAGGGGGATTCATGACACGCTTGCGTCATGGGAATTTTTTGGGGGACAAAATTTTATAGTTTGGCTACCAATTATACATATCTTCACACAAAAATGGGGGGATCGTTACGTTTGATTGACTTGTTATTGATTTTTAATTACAGTTAGTTATTATGTTCCAATTTCTTCACGAATTTCACGATCGTGACACCAGATCACGCAGCTCCTCATCTCTCTCTATCCCCGTCCACAGATCAAACTTCTTCTCCAACTCTTTCTCCGTATCGGCTGTAAGACTGTCGAATCAGTTGCCAGAAAGCACTAGAACAGTAAGCTTCGTCGTTTCCTTTAGCAGACGTGTTCGCCACTCTCTTCAGAGTACTCGTTACATCTTTCCCCGTCAAGCAGACTAAAGGGCATGTGCAAGTGAACGAATTCTTAAAATAGCTTGCAGTTACTTAGCCTAAATACAATTTTGAATTTTGCATTCTTTCATTCCATATTTAGTATTTTGTGTATTATAAATTTTGTATTTTGTGTGTTATATTGTGTGTGTGTGTGTGTGTGTGTGGACATATGTGAAATGACTTAATGAACTTTGTATTTAATATAATAATGTAGTCTGTAATTTTATGCGTATGGTTAAGTGGAAGAAAAGGCTTGGTACGGCCTTAACTCCGCCATTTAAAAGAAGCCAGTTGCTCTATCTACCCCTGGGTGATCGCAACAATAGGGTTGAAATAAACACCACCTCATAGAATTGGTTTGGAAGGAGGCGGGGGAGGGGGAGACTTGCAGTTCGGGTTAATACAAGGTCAGTCAAGCAGACAAACTGTTAAGTTTAAGGTTCTGTGCACTAACAATGGCAGTGGGCTGTTTTAGTGTTGGATCACTTTAGGCACGATTTGTTTCGCTCACGTGTGTTCCTGTGCTACGACTGATTGGAAAATTGTAAAATACTATAAGTTTTCGTTTTCTAAAGCTTACCTTTGTGATTTATGTAATATATAATAAATATAATTCAAATTTTATTTATTTATTTATTTATTTATGACTTTGTTTACATGGCGAAGTTAAGGCATTAATGCCTTCTCTTCCACTTAACCAAAAACTATAGTGTTAAATTTTTCTTTACAATTAATTGTATTCAATTAAAAAATGAAAAATATAAATGAAAAATAAAGTGACAATAGAAAAATATGTAATGAAAGTAAAATTAAAATAAAATAAAATATAAGTTATACAGTTTGCATACGAGGGGTCAAAAACTGTATTAACCATTAATCACAGTAGATCATTTTTTACTAACACAATGAAAAATATATCTGAAGAGAAAATTAAAAATTAAAAATAAATGCAGTACAGTTTCTATATGAACACACACACACACACACACACACACACACACACACACACACACACACACACACACACACACACACACACACACACACACACACACAACTACCTATAGAGAAGGCAAGTTTTGTTAGCTAAAGGTATTATTCATTGTTTTCTGGAAATTCATTCTAGGTCCAAAATGTTTAACATGTGTAATTTTAATTTTCTTTTGAATATTACAATTGAGGAAGAGGCTTGGATTTGTAACGTGAAAATATGGATGAGGGGTGAAGTGAAAGACAGCAGATTAAGTGCCTATGCAAATTATCCTAGTGCTGGGGATGCTTTATATTTTAAATGCGGGAAAGCATCACCCCACATTCTCCCATTTTAAGCACTGCTGGCCCCCTGAGAAAAATCCTTCGGGCGGTCTTGAAAAGCATTTCAAATACAGGTAATACATGTGTAATACCATTCATCGCCAGGAGAAGTGGAAGAAACACTGTGAGCTGAAACATGTACATAAAACTAAACATAATCTTCCCATGACGTTCAAAATTGTGGAAGTTAAGTTTGAAAGTGGACCTTGGCAAAATTTCATCAATGATGAAAGTGCTTCAGATTCAGGTTCGGGACCAGGTGAACAAAATCAGCGAAACATGAAAGGTATTTATTTTAAGACTTTTTTGTACCATCCTTCCTGTTCACATGATTTGATTGTAAAGTCTTTCTGAAGCTTTGCGATGGAAAAAAATATTCACATTGAGTTATTTAAGTCGCCTTTCTACTTTGTGGTTAATCGCGACGAGGAAGATGGGATTGGGAAGTATGGAAGAAATGTATGGTATGAAATGGGGATCGCTGCATAAGAGATTCTCGTCGTCGTCTGAAGGTTGATATTTTCTACAAATATATCGATAGTGTGATAATGCATCTTTTCAACATGTTTTCAGAACATGCAACTGCCATATATTCTCAGATTACAAACTTTACTGCAGGTAATTTTGTAACTACACGGGAATAAATACCTAGTGCAAACATTTCTGCACTCTAGCATTTTTTTGTAACTTGGATGAAGTTCAAGTTGCGAGAGAGCTGCATGCCTTCAGAACGATATAATATACCTAGATATTTATGTCTGTCGGACACCTAAGTAATATTGGAGCAGGAAAGTTGGAAAAGAAACAACAAAGAACAACAGTAATCTCTTTGAACAACTGCTTAAAAGAGAGTGAAAGTTCACGTAGAGACGACATGATGAGGTCTGAAGAAGTTATGGATCAGCAGAAATTGGTTAAGAATGGCTTTCTTAAATCATACCATGTTGTTGACCAGTTTTCGAAATTTCCAAATTTGCAGGTATTATGTACAATTCTGACCTCCATACCAGTGACAAGTTGCTCTGCAGAACGCACAATGAGCGTGTGTGTCATAAGAATAATTAAAACCAGACTACGTTGGTGTATGGCTGACGAGTGGTTAATGTCTTCCGTAATTCCACCCTGTGAGTCCGATATAAGAATAATTAAAACCAGACTACGTTGGTGTATGGCTGACGAGTGGTTAATGTCTTCCGTAATTCCACCCTGTGAGTCCGATATTTTAAAAGTGGTGCAAAATGAGGAAATTATCAATAAGTTTGCTGCAACAACTTTGCAACGTCAGAAGTTATCATTTATATAAAATGTTATTTCAAGCAATGTGAAAGTAATATACAATATGCATGTAAATGTCTACATTGTAAGCAATACCTAAAGTAAACATAATTTATATTGTTTAAATATGTCTGTATTATATTGTTCCGAAAATTTTGTCTGACCAAGTCAACCCTCATCGAACTTTCCTGGGGCGCTCATGGTAAAGAGACAGCCATTTGTAACTCAATACTTCTAAGTCTCGTCTCAGTACATCCCTACCTAATCTTAAGAACCACAAAAATGCTATTTTGACTGAGAACAGAAATTTATTGGAACAATAACGCGAAGCGTATACTGTACCGTCAGCGACATCTTTGTTAACCAACAGTTTTTCCTCTATTCATGTTTAACCCTAGGATAATTCAACCGGATCATAGCAGACCTAAATCAGAACCATCGATGGCAACACTGCAGCTGAGCTGACTGGCCGAGGTGCCAGAAAGACCACCTTAGTGACAACAACTGCCATCGGCCGTCACCCGAAGCCCATTACCGCTTGATATGTTTGCAACATGAGTAGCTTCTTGGTGAACCCTGTGCACACAATGTTATTTTGAGACAGGGACAAGAAGATAGACATATCAATAAGCAGCCGAGTTAACACAGTTGCAAGCTGACTGTGCAACCAATCGTGTCCAAGGGAAGCTGCAAAGGCTCTGTTTACGATAAGGAACTCGATAGCGATGAAGTTGCTGCACAGCAACACCAGGAAAAACGAGTGGGGAGTTATTTCCTGGGTGGCAATCATTTTCAATGATTACCTTACAGAAAATATTGTATTTTGACAAGAGAAAAGACTTGGAAGTGAAGAGGGGTGCGGGGGAATGGTATCCCCCAGGTAACAAAAATTTCGCAAAATATCCCCCAGTTGTCTCATTGTCAGTATGTTAAAGCTAGGAAACAACCCCCTTCGCCCCAGCTAACTCCAAGGCTCGACCCCAAACATCCCCAGCTATCATTTCCTCTTCAAGTGCTGCATGAGAACATTTATTTGCTTAATTCTACTTGTTCGATGAGGAAAGGTACAGTCGCTCGAGGGGGGTAGTCATCCGTCCCCTTTCCCCATCAGGTGTAGTTTCTGTGGCCTCACACTCTCTTCTCTCTTCCTCTCTCTGTCTGTCTTGCTATTTGTGTGTGTGTGTTTGTGGGTGTGGGTGTATGGGTGTACGCGCACAGTTTTCCGTATTCATCAGTGCCGTAGCTAAGGAGGGGGCAGGGGCAGCGCATCGGGAGCAGAGGCAAAGAGGATGAGGAACGAGCAAGAAGAAAAACTGTAGGTCCAGTGCCTATTAACCTACCTCAGCACGAAGGGGACTTAAAACAAACTTCTCTCTTCTTCTCCATCATTTTTGTGTTCCAAACTATCTCTTTGGCTCCTTTATGTGTCTCTTCCACCACTTATTTTCTCCTATATATCTCTTCCTCGAAGAGCACTCATGCCTTTACTCAACAAATTAAAGTATCGCTAAGAAACATTCGACTATAATCTCAACAAAAAATACGCACAGTATCCAGAACAAAATTAACTATAGCTACACTTTTTCAATATACACATATATTTCTTTAGAAGAGTAAGTGCCTTATTATTGAATTACTGAGATGGCCAAGTGTCTAGGCAGGTCAAATTTTAAGTGGCCCACCCCTGTCAACCCTTGGTGCAGTTCCCGCGGGACTCGAACCCAGAACCCTTGGTGGTGAGATCGTGATTTTGGCACTCAAAGAGTTCGAACACCGAGATGTCTATCAGGTGGATAGTCGTTTAGGTTGTTAATTTTGGAGAAATTGACGCTTGCTCTGATTAGTTGGTTCATGTGAGCAATAGGGTGTCTTCTGTCAAAAGTCAAAGAAAGCTTTCCTTGGAACAGTGACGGCGGCAACAGCTTTGTGTCCTCTCGCCTGTAAAACTGAATAGGACGCCGTTTATAAATCGATTTTCATAACTTTTCTCTGTAGTTTCCAGTACATAAGGTACCACGCTACTTGGTTTTGCATGTAAAAAATTATGGACTACATAACGAAGAGATCAATATGTAAGAAATCATAACATCTTTCTCACGATGTTTTTATCCCCGGGCCCCCACACGTATATAAATCCGGGTTTGGCTATTATACAGCTTGAACCGAACCAAAGACTCTAATGGGAACAACTTTTATCCAAACACCAACTTATGCCAAAAACTTTTATCCCAATACTCACTAATGGCAACAGATTTATCCACTACTCTAAAAGGATGGTTAGATTCCCAGTTGAAACCTGGGTTCGAACCCTTATTCATTTCACGAACCTGAGTTAAGTTTCCTGTCGTGTATTCGTGACTCTACACCAGATATGTCATATTTCATGGAATGACTGTAACAAGCATTGTGTTCAGAAGAACTTAGAATGCGTAAACACTTTCCTCTCTCCCTCCCCTTTTTTTCCAAAACCTACTCCAAAAGGGAACGGTGTTTGAATCAGAAAAAGAGAGCGTGTGTGACGAAATCAAATGAACACACGTGGAACACGTGTAAATCCGGCTTGTTTGAAGTTCTCTGCAATGCACGTGTGCACTTGTTAACTCTGTTGCACACAGTAGCACATGCGTAACGTTTTCACACCTGGGTGTATGTGTTACGGAGCATGCACCCTATTCAATGCAGCGGCAACCTTCAAAACTATAAGGTCCACTCCATGCACACGACACTGCATTTACAGTAGTATGTCACAGGGAACGGAAAGCACAGTTCTAACCTGGGATATAATTGTGAGACCTTAATCGTTAAATACCAGAGGCGTTATCGTACATCACTGCTTCGCGTAATCCTATACCACACTTTCTTTTACATTGAGTAGATAAAATATAATTAGTTTAAATTGTGCAGAAGGGTTAATATTGGGTGTTATAGCAACAGGAAGGGGATAGAGAAAGGGCAGAGAGAGAGAGAGAGACAGAGAGAGAGAGAGAGAGAGAGTCCGAGGGCGGGTAGAGAAAGTAAAGAAAAGGGGAAGAGAAAGAATAGCCGGTCCCCGTGGCGGAGTGGCTAACACATCGCGCTACGACGCCAGGGTCCCGGGTTCGAATCCTGGCCTGAGCATGGATGTTTGTGAGTGTCCATTCATCAATTTCATCATGTCATCACTCATCCCCATCTTCGCATACCAAAAGTGGCACAAGAAACTAAGTAAAATAAAGCTAATCAATCAAGGAATCAATCAAGAGAGAGAGGATAAAGAGAGAGAGAGGGGGTGGGGGTGGGGAAGAGATGCTGATCGAAACGTGTAAGAAAGGTCTTCTTCTTTTCCATCCCCTTCTGCCATTGCAAGAAAGGCCGAGAGTAAGGAAGAGAACAGGCGGAGGTGCGAAGAGATATGAGATAAAGAGAGTTATAAAATTGAAAAAAACGTTCATAATAATGGGCACCGAAATATTACGAACAAAATACTTTAGTTTCGATTTATTTTCACATAATAATGTGTGGTATGGCATGGATGTAGCATTGTGTTTTTCTCATGGTCCATTTCATGATTCATGCTCATCGTAGCGATTTAACAATGGGATAGATAGGCGACGTAAATTGATCGAAACAGAAAGAAAGACACTAAAATATAGGGGGCTTCCAATTGTGAAATATAATTTATTCAGATATCTCCGAAATAAAATGCTTAAGAAGGTACTGCACGAAGACAATGCAAAAGCAGAGCCATTCCAATTGCTACCGCAACCATGAGATCGATCCGTGTTAGCGTTCCTCAATTCTCATCTTACAAACTTCGGAAAGGATTCCAAGCCAGAGAAGAGAGAGAGAGAGAGAGAGAGAGAAAGCGAGCGAGAGAGAGAGAGAGAGAGAGAGAGGTTATCAAAGAGAAGATTTTTATGCAAAGTCCTCCCTCATTCCCTACTCATTTTCGCCGCCCCACAAAACCACCCCCTTGAGCAACCCATCCCTTGGCGAAGAGGCCTCCATTCCGGGGATTATACCCGCAGCCTCACCCCCCGTCCCCGAGCCAGAACCACGGCCTTTGAGAAAGAGAAAGAAGAAAATCCATTTCGATGTCCGAAATTCAATTAGCCGGAAAATTATTTAATATGAGATTCCGGGGGACAAACTCCAGGGCCCGCAATCCGAGGCAGCTCCTTGGCGTTACACTCGGCGGAGCGTGTAACATTGACGTCAAAGAAGTACGGAAAAGCGAGCTCCGAAGCCGACTTAATGAAACTATCAGTCTCGGGTTGATGGAACCGTATTATTAAGTCGCTTCCAAAGTCCAGGAAATTATCGGCGTCTTTAAAGTGGAGTTATATAATAATTGCTGTGCCTCAAAGTATATTAGAAAACGGGGGACGACGTGGAATGGGATTAAGCATGGCTTCATTAGGGATCCTCCGGAGAAAGAGGGATTTGGTTGGTCTCCTTGGGGAAGTTTTCGGGAACATGAAACGGATGTGGTAAGACGGTTCTCTCTAAAACAAAGACGGCCATCTTGAAGTAATCTTGTCATGTTGAGACCAATGTGGTGCTTCTCGGAGGGCAAACTATTGAAGGGCCTTGGTATATTGTAGCTTTAGAAGCAATGGCCTGCCTGCAAGACGTATTGAGAGGGTATTATCGAATAAAATAGGTTCTGACAAAGGGGGGGAAACCACGTTTGTGTGTACCACAAGAAAACAATGGAGTAAGTTGCAGTACGGTTGCGGTCTTTCAACGAGAACTAGGAAGTTGTATCAGCAGTTCGGATATTAACAAGATTGGGGAGTAATGCAAGGCATGTAGTCCCCCAAGTAACAACTGTCACTTATTTTTTAACTATAAGTGTTTATTGGGGTGGTAAACATTGATAAACTTTCTCCGTGCAAAAGCGTATATTCACTTAACAAATAATCTCAATGAGGTAAAAGTTTCATAGTTACAAAAGGTTGATTGAAGTGGAATATCACAAGAGGTAGACGATTTCATCTCAAGCAACAAAGCGGACAGTCTTTCACATAACTTGTTTTTGAAGCAAGTTTACACTGATAGAATGTTTTCTGAATACACAGTAACATTTTGTGAAACTGATCTTTGCCTGTTATAACATATACATAAATGCAGTGGAAAACGGTTCTGCAAGCTTCATAAATTCGATCAACATGCTCTTGTTAATTTTTTGAAATAGCAATAGTTTATTTTAATTGTGTGGGTTAATTTGCATAATTTAGTATTCTCTGGACCAAATCTGAATCGTCATCAATTTAGAATGACGGATAAAATTTACTTGGAAACCGCTAGCCACGTGATGGCTGAAAATTATGAGAGCATAGACATATGTGTGTGTTGGAGATGTAGTGTATTTATGTCTCATTCAGTTTGAATTTTGCAACGTCTCCCGGTTGTACACCAGTCATCACAAAGTTAGTCCGCTACTCCTTTAGTCGGGAACATGAGAATCTGCAAATCATGAGGGCTTGCTGGGTAGAAAAGAAACACAACACTGTTTTCAAAGTTAAAACGCAGTTTTATAATCGCGTATATTTCATAATCACTTACCAGTAAAACACTAGAACATTCAATACTAACGTTGGGCAATTCCTTCACATATAGCAAAAGTCAAAGAACATAATTAATTGCTTACTTTCAACTTATCGGCAAGAAGAAAACTCGGAAACCCAAAATCTATACTTGAATTCTCTCCGTTTCCAAGTTCTTATTATTCATCACCTTCACCTGTTTTTCAATCTCAGTCTGTCGTCAGGTGAGAAACATTCAGGTTGGTTCACTTCCTCTGCTGAGATGAGAAAGTGACGTCAACACGAACAGATTTTGACGTATTTATAAACATATATGAAAGTTCCAACTACAACTGTATCAATCTAACTATAATTGTCTGTGACAACTTGCACATTATTTGAAGTAACAAACATTTAAAAAATCTTAACTTCTTACAAATATAAAACCTTAAACTCTTACAATCTCTTCGTTACAATTTCTTATGTCTGTATTGTATAACGAAATAAAAGTGAAAATTTTTTTTGTAAGTTTGAATATCATAAAATTGCCCATCCAATATAATACTAAACATTTGTTTAAATTTTTCGTTTCCTCGAAGGTAATAACTTTGGAGCTACAACATTCATGCATCGCAATAATGAGGATAAATAATTATGAGATGGATATTGATATATGAACAAACATGAAGGAATGAGTTTATATTACATATCCTGACCGAGACCCAAACCTCCTTCGTAGATTAGTAATAATAATAGTATTAGCACGCACAGGAAATTAGAAAGATAAGTTTCCAAACTCTTGCTATTTTACGTCGCTTTTCAGTTCTTTTGGGTGATAATTAATAAAATCTAAATAATTATACTTATTCGACGATCGTGTCTGTTGGTTATTGTGAACTATTAATATCTCATAAACGTAAAATTTAATAATAATAATAATAATAGCAATAACAAAATTTTACCTGTCCTGAGCCGCCCCGGAAATATGTAAATAGAGCTCTGACGACCTATGTACAAAGCTTAACAAGTACATTACCAAAGCCTGTAATGGCATTCAGAACATCTGTTAAAACGTTGTAAAAGAGGGGGGAGGAGAATGTGTTGTTACTGATGGCGATTGCTGTCTGTCCGTTACAGTTCATCCCCCCCCACTCACCATGAATCTTAACACACCAGTGACGTCACGAACACCATCCCCATAATGAAGACCTCTCTCGGTTATATGCGTTCACTAGGCATGACTAATTAATATTGAGTTGCAGGAGCGGGCAGAATTAATGATGTTTAACTAAGCAATGTGTTACAGCCTCTATTGATTCCCCCGACCCCTCCCCTCCCCTTCCGAGCTGCGGTGGGTAGAATTGGCTCCGGTTCTGACCTCGCAGAATCCCGAGTGGCGCGACCAACAATCAGCTGCTATTGTTTGACGTGAATGCTCCATTTAGGCGGTGCAAGGGTTGCAGGGACGTACCGATGCTCTCTAATGATCAGGAAACCAGCAATTAAAACATCGAAATGTTTCTTTTTCCGTCCCGTGCCAATTGACAACCGAATGTGCCCGCGCGTTCCCAAAAGGGGAGGAGGGGCAGTTTCTTCAGCGATGTTCGCGGTCCTGGCCGAAATTTCCCTCGGCAAAATCCAAATATTTCCCGCTGTGGTCTAAAAATTCCCATTTGTACGAGTAACTAAACTTTTCCCTTTTGTAGGGCATAATAATTTCACTTTCATTTCCAGTTTCTGATGATTTTCAATTTCCAAAGTACAAAATTTCCAATTTTAACACAAAGTATTACTTTTTAAACGAAAACTTCTATTTTGCGTTTAAGAATTTCCATTCCAACCCAACATCTATTTATTCAGAATTGTCAAATGGTAGGGCAAGTATTTAGAAGGTTGGTTTGATTGATTTGGTTACTTTGCTTTTGTGCCACTTTTGCATAATCGCGAAGACGAAGATGAATAATGATGTTATGAAATTGATGAAGGGACACTAACAAAGAACACCATGCCCAAGCCGTGATTTTTTTTAAAAAGGAACACTCCTAAACGGAAGTTTTTCCCACCTCAACATAATAATATGTGTTTAAACCCTGCAAATCCCCTCTCGGTATGCCCTTGATGGGAAATGTATAGTAGACACCAAGGTGAATTGATTTAAATCAGGTTCAAATTGCGATTTGAATCAGATGATTTTTTTAAAAGAAAATCACTGACTTTAAATAAATAATTTATAAAATAATGTACATAAGGATTTTGTAGATATCAAAATTGCTTTTGGTGAAAGTACATTAATCTCATAATCATTTAATGGTGTTTAGGCTCTATGATAGAAAAATAAAGGAAATAAAATATATGTACTGATCGTGTGAAGATCATACGAAAGAAAATGTAAGATTTAAAATTCAATAATATGTATAAGCAAGAATAGCAAACATTTTGTGTAGAAAAATATACAAACTACTAATCATGTTAAACAATAGTGTCATTATCACTAAACTGTAAATAAACATGGCAGCTGATATTTTTCAAATTATCATTAAAAAAATCTCCAAATTCAACTAGGAAGACTATAAAAGATTTAAGTTAATATTTTAAGTTACGTTTTATTTTCAGTGGAAGAAAAGTTACTGAAATTATTATTAGTTTCATTAACACACTCAACAAACATTTCCATAGTAGGTACAGTATCAGAAGCAGAAAAATGTATATTTACATATAATTTTTAATTTGCTTTAATCAAACTGTTCAAATATTTTACAGGGCTGTTTACTAGAAAAAGCCTTTTTATAAAAAAACATAGGTGTGTATGGTGCCAAAAATCAAACAATAAATTTTAAGCGTGTTTTTTTAAAAAAAAATCAAAACCGATTTAAATAAAAAAATCTGATTTAAATAAAAAATCAACAAAAAGATTTTTTAAATAAAAACTATGATTTTTATCCATCCTGGTAGACACCATATTCTCAAAGGCGTTACACTTCCAGAGTTGTAAGAGGTTGGTTAGAGTAGAAGGGAGCAGGAGAAGTAAGCGAAGAAAGAGGACCTTCTTTCAGAGAACTTACTTTTAGCGCAAATGTAATTGTTGCACTTAAATGATATTTTTACTAACATTTAGTTTTTTTCCGACAACGTCCCTGTGGCGTATCAATATAGCGTCATGCCCTGGGCGAGATTAAAATGCGAGCCCCACATCCGTTCTTTAAATTTGAAATCTCAATATAAATCGAACAAAATATTCAGAGATACGTCATCAAATTATCACATTTCAATAATAATATTAAATTACTGACTAAAAGGATATTTAATAATTTTATTGACTCTAAAAATGTATTTCTCGATACACGGTGGATACACTGTTTTAACATATTTAAAATTAAAATTATTATGTGAAAGTGTATATTGATGGCGCAAAATAGCGCCCTGCATTCGCCCCCTAATCGGCCACTGTACTTGAAACGCTGCCCAATAAAACCTTTAATTTCGGTCTATTTTCTCGTGGACTTTGAGAATGTCGACCGACGTGATCTTGGTGGCTCTGTTGCTTCAAAACTACACCAAACTACACCCCTCTCCTGCAGCCGTAAATCTGCGCTCTATAAGGGCGACCGGACCGTTAACAGGGCCAGCCCGAGTGGAAGACGGGCGAAGCCGACGGAATCCCGAGCGCCCTGAGACCAACAAGAGCCCCCAATCGAATCATCGGCGCCGGGAATTTCAAAATGATTTGGTTACAGCTCGCGTCCTCCGGGAGGTCGAAATCCCGTGGATTCACGGGGAGCGAACGTAAAGAGGATTTCGTCACAAAGAAGGAAGCGGCGTGTAATATCCTGAAAGGGTATGATGCAAATTGCATTGCGGTAAAAACTTTAACAGGAGAGCGGTGGAGTTTCCACTAACTCGTGAATAGCTTATCATGTATTGTATGATGAAATATCACTATGTTGCATCATGTTACTTCATTGACCGCCATTGATCAATCCTCTGCTCTATTTAACATCAAAAAGAGCAGAACTCTTTCATTATGATATGGTACGTGAAAACATTTTCTAAAATTAATAAGTTTGTAATATATATACTGCACATTAAGCGAATTTATCGAAGTTTTCTATGTTTGTAAGTTAAAATTTATGACGTCTTGAAAAACTTGACTCTCAGATGAAATACCAAATCAATCCTCAAGAGACTAATAAAATTATCATTAGGTGCATGAAGGCACGCTTAACTTTCCAGAGCATACATGCAGAAGAGACAGAAATATATTGGACACATCTCTTACTTGGAAGGAAAACAAAACCGGGACAAATAGGCGTCGCCAAAACATTCTTCGGAACGGTTAGAATCTGAGACGTCTGGCAACCCTTATTTACATTTATTTCTTACTTGACTTCGTTTTTCTGCCTCTTTATAGGCAATCGTCTAATAAAGGTGAATGATGATGAACTGAAATAGATGAAGGTACTCTGACAAAAAGAATACCTATGCCGAGGATAGGTCCGCTTCGAACCCGGAACCTCTGTTGACGAGATGTGTCGATCAATCAACGCTCTCAAATACCTAAGAGGTGCAAAATTTGTATCAAGTCTATTTAAAGCACAGGTAGGCTAATCGACACTGGATCTACAATTTCAACGTAGGAGGCATGCCACTCAAGGGAATCAAACCAACCCGGACTCCTTGATTACTATACCACTATCGAGGAGAACCCGGGCTTGAATTTTAATAATTGCACAATCCACTTGTCCATCCCTGTGTTGGAATGGATTTCCGTAGCTACCCCCGAATTCATCGAGGGGAGGGAGTCATAGAGTAAGGGACAGCTCGCCCGGCATTCCCTATCTGCGTGGCATAAATATGCCACGCATGAGCGAGCTTATTAACGGGAGCCGAGTAAATCACGTGACTCATTATGAATGGCCGAGGCCTAGATTTGCTCCAATAATTAACTGCCTTCACGTGGGGTGGAAGAGAAGGGGTGGGGGAGGACATTTCGAAAATCCACGCAGGCAGAGCACGAAGGGTTTGTTTCCAAACGATGTAGGTGCTGGGAAGGACCGAACCTTCACACACAAAGAATGTTTCAAAATTATGTTAATGCAAACTGAAGAATACGGAACGTTTCTGCTTTACGTTGGCCCATATTTCAACACGAGATGCTAAAAGTGCCGTTGTAGTGAGAATAGATAAACTCCTATGTATACCCTATTTTCCTCCTTCGTGTTTCTCAATCGATTAAAAAAAATGGTTTTCTTTTTAGCGTGGGTCGAAAAATATCACTGGGCTAATAGGAAAATATATAAACATTTTATTATACTATATTCGGCGTCAACGTAAAAAATGTACTTTCGTTCTTGATACTTTTTTTTATTCGTCCAGTATTATGACACGTGACACTGTGCCATGGCATGTAAATTAAGAAATATATTTAAAACAATATCCGACCAACGCCGTTGCGGAGTGGTTAGCACAGTATGCTACGACGCCAGGGGCCCGGACTAGAACCCTGGCCTGCCCATCTGAATTTCATCATATCATCACAAATTCTCATTTTCGCGATTAGCCAAAAGTGGCATAATAGCGAAGTAAAAGAACCAATCAATCAATCTATCAAATATGCAGCCAGGGTCTTTCCATCACCCACAGGTCTTACTGTAGGAAATCGACACATGCCAAACACAATTGAAAACTTAACGAAGGAACCCACAAAAGGAAAGGAGCGAAGACATACTTATCATATCATGAAATAATCCGAAACAAAGTACCGAGTTTTTCTTCCGTATGTTACTGCCTTTGTCTTATTCATTAACTCTCCGTTCAGTACAGGCGCGGCTCGTGCATAATTTTCCTGGGGGTTCACCAAAATTATGCAAAGTGGACTTATCTAAATCTTTTGAGACACTACACGCTTTGGTTCGTAGAGATAGTACTGGGAAAATTATCAAATTTTGGCCGGTAGATTACTGACAAAGTTAATTTGCTCTATGTTCAAATAACAGTGACAGCACCAAGGAGTGTGTGTGTAGGGGGCGATCATTTTAATTTAAGATTTTCGTATGGTATTGTATTTAATCTCAGAATTCAGAAAATATTCTCGCCTCAATTTTGCCTCTTCCACTCTTGCGAACACTTTTCTGGTCCCACCACTGTCAAATAGACTATATTATTGGAACTGGATCCTGACCCTACAGTTAAACATACAAATCTCTGCCTGCTAAAATGAGCATCTATCAGTAATCGAACCCAAGACCCCTCGATCACAAGATAATTCTTACATAACTATTCGAAAGTATATCGCTAAATCAAAGCTATTCGATTCTATTCTATGCAATATGTTTCTTTCTTGCGATGAACAGAATTAAACAAGAATCAAAGCGCACAAGAAATATTAAAACAAAATATATTGTTCACCTACTTGCATTACTGTCCATGTTTGTAGAGAAAGTCCATTCTCCTCTCCTTTCTTCTTGCAAATTTATCAATAACAGCCTCGTTGAAGTCTTGGATGCTACCGATGAACTCCTTTTCTATCGAAAGCATGGCCAAAGCTGTTAACCTCTCTTCTGTCATTGTGCTCCGGAGAAAAGTCTTCACATGTTTAAGGGTGGAGAAACAGCGTTCAACCTCTGCGGTTGTCATAGGAATGGTCACTAATATTCTTAATAACTTAATACACTGACTGAAAGTTGTATATAAATTGTTCCTCATCATGAACTGTAGTAGTGCTAAAGCTCCCGACAGTCTTGACGCATGTAAAGGATTTCCAGTTCTGTTCGAATTTTGTTTTCTTCAATAAAGGGGTAAGCCTCTAGAGTTTTTTGAAGGAACACGTGTGGAAATTTCTTTTCGTAACTGGCAAATTGATCTGAGAGAAAAAGATTTGCTGCAAGAAGATGGTTGGTAAACTGAAAGCGTTCCTTTGTGTGACTGATTATAACGTCGCAAACTTCTTTTGCAGCAACACTCTTTGATATGTTCGATTCCCGACACCTTCGCTTTGCTGATTGTGAAAATACCTGGGATGATTCTTCAATTCTCTCAATATGCACGTCTCTTACTTTCTGAATTGCCAATTCGAACCCCAGCATTGCATCTTTAAGCTGTATAGGATCTATATTTCGGTTCTGTAATTGCTCATATAATATATCGACATGGGGCATTATGAGGTAGAATACTGACAACCAAAACTGAAAAGTTTCATTTTCTATTTTTAAGCGAAGACCTCTTGCCTGAGCTATGGTGGAAGTTTGACGAGTAGTTCTTTCAATTTTCTCAAGACACTCAATTAAAGATTCCTTGTTTTCTTGTACAACCTGGACTGTTCTAGATTTAAAGTTCCATCTTGTATTTGAAACACGGGGTACTTTTCTCCCAACAATTTCGTTTAAAACTGCAGTTCTTTGTGAGGAATGTGAGAAAAAAGTGGGAATTTCGCTCAGATCAGCAAAAAACACTCGTACATCTGTATTTTGGCTGGTTGCTTGTGCCAAAATTAAATTTAAAACATGAGCATAACAATGTATGTAATGCGCGTATTGAAAATCTTCCCTGAGTAAAGTCTGAACACCTGAGTGGCACCATCATAACTTTGCGAAATAACTTTATTCGGGTCCCCAACGATTTGCATTAAAGCTTCTCTGAGGCATGCCGATAGAGCTTTAGCATCATGGTCAGGGGGAGTAGCATCATGGTCAGGAGGAGTGAAAAAGCCCCAAAACCGTTCGACTGGGTTTCCATTGGGCAAAACATACCTCAGAACAAGAACCAATTGAAAAATTGATGAAATGTCTGTTGTTTCATCAGCAATTACCGATACGAAGTCTGCACTCGCTATTTCATCTTTTATCTTTTCGTGGCAAATTTCAAGCATGCACGATAGCAAATCATTTTGAATGTCCTTTGACGTGCCCTTAAAAACAGTTGCTTTTGATAAGTGGTCCCTGAGGGCAACGTCAAGTTCAGAACTGAAATCAACGAGGCCACGAAAAACTCCAGGATTTTGTGACTCACTTGTTTCATCATGTCCCCTGAGCGCTAATTCAAACACCCCACAAAATTTTACACAGTCAACTATTTTTGACAGAATGTACCTGTTTTTACGAACCTGATCATTATGTCTCTGAATATTAAGTCTGTACGCGTTGTCGAGTTGCTGTCGTATGTCTTGCTTCCCCAGAAGATTGAGCTCTAACTCAGAATTCATGTGAGTCTTGGAAATTTAATGTTTCTTGATTTTTTGGGACAAGTGACAGAGGTCAACAACTCCTGTTTTCGTCCATGATACTTCGCCATCCACACTAAATAATAAACAAGGGAATCAGAATAACCTGTTAGTTTCACTGCACCCACAAATCCATTCATTTCTTGAATATACATCCATGTTAAATTTCCTTATGATTTCCTTGTCCTTACTTTTCGATCGCTGGGTAATGTCCAAGGGGGGCGTCGGCCGACCAACACGCTTTACCTCCAGTTTCCTTTCAAGGGACAGTGACGAAAATTTTGTTTCCGTTAGGCTTTTCACTGTATCATTAGCCATTTGAATAAACTTATTTCTAACTTCTCACACAGCAACAACTACACTCCTTCTAATACACAATCCACCCACTCCACTCAACGTATCACCACGCCAAATATATTTCAATCACCAGCCACGCACTTCAAAACAAACTAACAAGTATGGAGACAATGGCACGTAACAAAGTCAATCGCGCGCGTCCCCTCGAACACCCTCTCTTTCTAGAGTATAACTGATCGCACGAAACTCAAACAACTATTTGGTCGTCTTCTGACGTAAGTGCGAAATACCTTCATTGTTGGGTTAGGCTTGAATAAATAGTAAATACTACATTTTTGGTCAAGCACGGTAAAGCCCCGAAAATTGCAGTGTATATATTCTAAGACAACTAAACCTAAAAAGCCTAACATGTCAACGGAAGCATTTAGTCTCACGTAAGAAGACCAAAAGGTTGTTTAAGTCTTGTCCGATAAGCGACCCCTCGCCCTCGCGCTATTTTTGACTTTTCGGCTCCTTCCACCTGAAGTGTTTCCATCTTAAAGAAGAAAACTCTGAATGTGTAGGCAAGTTGTTTTCTATCATATTTATTTTATTTGTCCCATCATCTTTACTTCTAGCTTTCGTTCGGTGTTACCTCTACATTTATATTACACCCTCTTCATTAATCTAATAAGTATTGTAAAATATAAATAATACAAAGAGAATGCCAAATGAATTCAAATTGAAACACACAATGCAACACTGGAAGAGAGAAGAGCGTGGTTCACTCCAGCTCGCTGGTGATCCTACGAACTGCGCATGTCCGTTTTGACGAGACGACCTTCCTCCAATCTCAGACTGCATGTATTTTCGCCATATGTACGCGTTGAGCTTCTGCTAGCCGTCCTATGCTTTTAGCATGGTAGGGGTTGCATTGCGGAGGTTCAGCGGAGGCTTTGCACGAAACGGAACTAGAGGGGAGCTGAGTGGCTCTGGCCCGCGGTTTCTCCTTCTCACTAAGAGAATTTGGCACTCTACGCTTATGAACATCTCAGTTATTGTTTATTTTGTATATTACTGGGGGTTCACTGCACATTTGCGCTATACAGATAACCGCGCCTGGTTCAGTATTGCCCACTTATGTAACACATATATTTCAAACATACTTATAATTCTTTATCATAAACCAGGCACATATCCAGGAACTTTTTTTTCGGAGAGGGCTAAACGACATTTTGATAGGGGTAGAAAACTTCACAACTGTAACAAGTTTGTGGGATACTGTGCGAGAGAATAGTGCACTTAGAACTTCGTCTTCCACCTGCTGGGGGACAATTACTTCTTCTTGGATAACACTACCGAAAAAATGATTAAATGTATGTACGTACACTGTTAGCCTATAGAACGTAGAAAAAGTAAAATGCTACCCTGTGCTTTGCACCACGCCATGAAAGCGTATAGGGGGTGAGTAGTTAGGGACCCATACTTTTTTGATCACGGCCGAAGTTGGGGTGATGCGATCAGCACCACGCCCCTGGGCGCCTTTACTCCCCAGAGTTTCCTCCAGGTACCCACTTTATAGGACGCTGGGTGGGCAACGGAGCCGCTTGAACGGGTGGAAAAATCCCACCGGGTCTCTCGCATGGTAATCAGACGCCCTACTGCGTAGAGTAGTACAAGTGTATTAAATACGGTGTCTATGAAGTGAATATTTAACGAACTTGAAGTCTTCTCGGAATATCAGCCAGGTGATTTCCGGATAGGCTTCCGAGCTTCGGGGAGCTAACGTCACTCTCATCTTCAGGGAATGAAGTGCAGAGAATGATCCCTGAAGATGAGAGTGACGTTAGCTCCCCGAAGCTCGGAAGCCTATCCGGAAATCACCTGGCTGATATTCCGAGAAAACTTCTTCATCATTCGATGCCAGGAAAGCTTCAAGAATTACTTCAATTAACCAACTTGCTTGGTCATAGCATCGAGCACCACCCCAAGAGTCGGAACTAGGGATGACCAGATCCGGATCCTCGCGGATCCGGATCCAGAACTTTCGGACCCGGATTTTTCGGATCCGTTTTGCCATCCCACATGAGCTCATCTTTGGAAAGTAAGAATGTCTTTATAACATATTGTTACCTGCTAATACATACATACATACATACATATATATATAGTGTGTGTGTGTGTGTGTGTGTGCGATTTGTAATTAATACGTACACTTACAAGGGAGGTCTAAGTCTCTCCCTCCGATTTCCATGAAACTTGGCAGGTGTATAGAGGGGCCCAAAGAAAGAAATACGTGTTTTTTTTGTTTCTGCTAAAAAACTGTTTTAGGGGGCAACCCCCTCCCTCAAATGTCAAGATGAAGACAAATTGACGCGGGGATCTGACCCCTGTGTGCCACTCCGATTTCCATGAAATTTGGCAGGTGCATGGGGGGGGGGAGGAACAAGTACGTGTTTTTGTGTTTCAGCTAAAAACGATTTTAGGGGGTATACCCTCCCCCTCAAATGTCAAGATGAGAAGAAATTGAAGTGGGGATCTGACCCCGAAATATGGCATAGAAAGAAACAGGGGGCATAGGGCCCCTCTATACACCTGCCAAATTTCATGAAAATCGGAGGGGGGGACAGGGGTCAGATCCCCACGTCAATTTGTCCTCATCTTGACATTTGAGGGGGGTTTTTCCCACTAAAACAGTTTTTAGCGGAAACAAACAAACACGTATTTCTTCCTTTTGGTCCCTCTATACACCTGCAAAGTTTCATGGAAATCGAAGGGACACAGGGGTCAGATTCTCACTTAAATTTGTCATCTTGACTTTTGGGGGGGTTTTTCCCCCTTAAAACAGTTTCTTAGCTTAAACAAAAAAAAAAAACACGTATTTCTTCCTTTAGGTCCGTTTATACACACACCTGCCAAGTATCATGGAAATCGGAGGGGGACACAGGGGACAGATCCTCACTTCAATTTGTCCTCATCTTGACATTTGAGGGGGTTTTGCCCCCTAAAACAGTTTTTTAGCTGAAACAAAAAAAAAACACTTATTTCTTCCTTTGGGCCCAAGTTTCATGGAAATCTGAGGGGGACACTTAGATAACCTCCCTTCTTAGTCTTACACTTTGTAATTATATACCACTGCATATATTATAATGTTTTATTTTAATTTTTAAAACTGTAACTGTAGAACAATTGTATAATTTTTGTATAACATTTCTATCTTGTTAAATGTGTTAAAGATTTCATCCTGGAATGGAATGTCTCACATTTATGTGTGTTTCCATTTCCAACACATTCGAATGAATACATATTCATTTCAATGGCATTTACAAAATCACCTCTGACATTTTATGTTAAACAAGTAAGATTATTTTTGTACACGAGTGTGTTAGCCGATGCGTTGCAAAGTATTTTAGGAACAACACTTGAAAAAAAAAATTGATGGACTAACTAATTTCTTTGTAATCGAAGATCATAATACCTTTCTTTTAAGGTGTGGTAATATTAAAATGGGATTGAGATACGAAACTCTCGGATCCGAAACTTTCGGATCCGGATCCGGAACCGGAACTTTTGAATCCTGATCCGGATCCGTTTGGCCATCCCTAGTCGGAACTGACCGCCTGACAGCAGTCTGTCCCGTTCTGTAAAACAGTCGAGGCGGTCTCCCCACGGAAGCTGTGGAGATGGGAATTGCCACCCGTAAGAAAGAAGGACAGGAGCTCTTTTGGAGAATGCTGAGTCCCACGCACAGGCCACTTCTGACACTACAAATCATATCCTTTCTGAACTGCCTTGTTTGGTGTCATCAAGAAGTTCTTTAAACCTTTTCCCAGATAGTTGAAAGGTCCTGGTTTATTCCAGTTATTTTTTGCTGGATAAAATGTGTTTTCAGCGCAGGAGAGAATTTGTGTGCAGGTTGAAGACTGAAATATTTGAAAATCTTTCGTGGTAGTTACCTGAGGGTAATGGATACTTGAAACACACACACATTCATCTATCTGTCTCTCTGTGTGTGTTTACGTGTAAGTGCAAGGCAGCCTTTCTTGTACTTTAATACATATAATGTTGGAATGTGAGAACGTTAAGAGAGATTTCAGCAAGCTGTAGCTCAAATGCAGGCCTAAGGGTTGGACATATTGGTATTGCTAATCAGCGGAACAAGATGGAAAGGATTTGGATAAATACAAACTAAAAAGGGTGGATGTACAGTACACTCCTATATATATATATTCAGGAAGAGAAGAAGAGGAGCATGGAGAAGGTATGTAAGGCATCTAGGAAAAGCTTACTGCTCTGTATGTGTGTGGGGGGAGTAAATAACCTAATATTTTTGGAAATCATAATGTAGTTTTTTCTCTCTGAATTTTCTGGAAAGTGCATCTGGCATGTGTCGATTTTCTATGAGAATGAATTATGAATAGACGAAAAATTTTCACAAGTAGACACAAAAAGGCAGCCAGAATGACTTTCCATGAAATGGGACGTACAGATCGTAGTTTTTTAGCTTGATAAAACTAAGGAGCGTGTTAGGAATTCGAACCCTCGACCTCGGAAATGCAAGCAGCTTTTCCAGAAGTTGGACAGATTTACAAACACGTATCAAAATATCCACATTAGGAGAAGCCGACTCAGCATGTCCTGGGCGGAAAGATGAGAGGAAATCGGAAAGAAAGGCGACACGCCAAAGAATTCAAGGCCTCGCTATTGTTCGTTTCGCCTCCATTTCGTGCCGTTGCTCGACTGCGCCATCTCGTGTTCCTGGGAGAATGCAACAAGCCAAAACAACATGGCGTGAGCTCAAAGTGCGTCGGACCGCTGATGCAAGCACCTTACAGGAAGAAGCTCTCTTGTTTTTCATTAATCGACACATTCCGTTCTCCCCCTCTCCTCTCCCTTTCCCTCAATTCCATACCTAAGACAGTGACCGGCCAAGGCATTCGATGAATACGGCACCATTGTTCCTGGATGTCGCAATGGAATATCACAAGCTGCAGGGGCGTATTTTACCCCTTGATCATAAAAAGGGTTTAAAGCTATCCCCTGAGCATTGCAGTGTGACATGAAGGCGCACAGAGGGTGTGGAGGCAGTGCCCAAGACATTCTCGGACTTGACCATACGGGAGGTGATGTGATCAGCATCTCACTCCGTCCTCATTTACTCCCAGTATCCATTGATTAGATAGAGTCAGGGTGAGCTGCTCGCCATTTTGAAGAAAACGCTGTACATGTTGTGATTGATTGATTTGGTTTATTTTACTTTGCTTTTCTGCCACTTTTGGTTAATCGTGAAGATGAAGATGAATGACGATATGATGAAATTCATGAAGGGACACTCACAAAGAACACCCATGCTCAGACCGAGATTCGAACCCAGGACCTCTGGTGACGTAGCGTGGTGTGCTAACCACCTCGTCACAGAGGCCGGCATGTTATTGGTGGGTTGGTGGTTGATTTGGTGTTCGAAGTCTACTTTATGCACAGGAAGGCTAATCGGGACTGGTCATACAGTTTAAAGCGGAATCCGAACCACTATGTGCCTCGGGACTCCTTGCCGACATGTTGTTGATTACATGGTTTCGAAACATGTAAGTAGATTCATGTTAACATCGGAGACCTAAGTATTATTTTTACTTTTTTGTAGTGTTTTTCTTTCACATCTATTCCGTATCTCAATCAAATATTCAATGCACTCTGAAAGAAAATAGTGCAAAATCAAACAAAATGAGAGAACCTAAAGAAAAATAACGATGGTTCATTGTGAGTTTGCCTACCCTTAAACAAGAAAGGAAGAATTGAAATTTTTGGGTGCGTCGGCACTTCAGGCCATTCTGCACCCTTCTATATATTCGGGGAAATATCCCCTTACCTAAACTTCTGACTTAAGTGATTAGAACAAGAGGTGTAAAAAGCCCCTTAGGAAGAATTTAAAGTGCAAGGTTGTAAAAGAACATGCACATACGAAAACAACACATTAAAAAGTCAGAAAAAAATAAAAGCTTCCTCACAGACGGTAAAACAGACCAGCTCTTCGAAAAAACCTAAAAATATTTGATAAAATACTGTTGTCATCACCCAACAGGGATGACAAACAGCCATCCGAGCAAAGAGAATCCCCCGCTACGAAGCTATTTATGAGTGCTCTAGAATTTTCTTATTTTCTGGGCCGTCTTGTCTCGCATGTCGCAATACTGGGTCATTCCAAGCAGGGTGCATATTTCTTTACAAATGCTCTTAATTCGAGCATATTCGACTTTTTTTAAACAAAATGTGCTCTTATGGTGTGCCTTAACTATGGCGTTAGCCCTAAAAAAAAAGTACTTCTCAGAGTTGTTAACATTTGATAATTGACAAGTACCTATACGGTCGCTGGGAATTTTCCCTAGGGAAGAAACTGGCTGTATGATTCCTTTTAGGTAGTGACCAGTATAATTAATCATTTCTCCAACAATCTACGCATACTCCTATTTCTATGGGATTTAACCATCATCAACCTTCGGAACACGTCACTGGACAATGTGGGTCCTTGTTTCAGATCCGCTCTCTGATACTAGCTTTGCAGTGATAAAACGATACACGGCTATGCAGATGCCGTAAAGAGCAGCAAAGTGCCGCATGCCCCCCCTCCTTTCCCCTCTCCCCGTGGCCTGCGTCCAGGCTTCTTGGTGGTGTGCCCGGAATGTCCACGGAAGGGAAGACGACCCCGGAATAATTTTCACACTACGGATAAACTGGCGGGGATAAAAATCTCGGAGGGGGGAAAGGTCATCGATTGGAGACCGGAGGATTTATCTGTAGGCGTGTCTGTGACAGCGTCCACCAGATGGGACTTCTGGGGTCTTCGGCGGAGAGGAAGGAGGGAGACCCCATTACCATACGGAAGCAAGGAGTCCCGAGCGACGTCCACCGGTCTCTGCCGCTTCCATTGTAAAGACACGATGGACGAATTTCTGTGCAGCGTCTTCGGAGAGATGAACAAAAGCATGGGGAAGGTATGTCGAACGCAACGATAATTGTATGCACAATTCCATGACCATTCGCTTCTTTTTTCGTAAGGGTGGGATCATGGGCGTCCGGAAGGGGGGGCAAGAGGGGCCATGGCCCCGCTGGAAAATGAAAGTCACCCAAACATTATGTATTTCATACATAAAATTTCATTTTAGCCACAATAATATGTGTTAATTATTGCATGAACACCATAAATTCAAATTTAAGCAATGTTTTTTTTAGGGAACAACACTCTTTTTGAGGAAAATGTGACTTGTTTGCCCCCCCTGAAAAAAAATACCATCCTTGCCCCTCCCTGGAAAAAGTCCTGCGGACGTCCATGGTGGGATCCAGACGAGACAAACTTTGGTTTCGTTCAGTCTACGTTGAGAAAGTTTTTATGGTGACACACTGTATATTTTGTTCATATACAAGTCTCAGCTTTTGTTTTAAGTCTACTTTATTCACACGTAGGCTAATTGGGACTGTACATACAGTTTAAAGTGGGATTCAAACCACTATGTGCCTTCATCGGGTATCGAACCCGGAAGCCTTTGATTACAAGGCAACGACGCACCCATCTCGAGACGAAAACAAGAACAAGAAGGAGATAGGCATTTACAATTCGAGACGAGACGGAGAACGATTTTTAATTTTATTATTTTTATTTAGCGTCACTTTTCTGCCATTTCTTGCTAATTGCGATATAATGAAATTGATGAAGGGCCACTCACGAAGAACACCCATACCGAGGCTGGGATTCGAACCCGACACCCGTGGATAGAACAGAGAATGAGACAGGCTTTTACAGAGACGAGATTGAGACTATGCCAACGTGAGGATAACCGAGCACTGCTCACTTTCCACTAGACAAATTACCCCTCACAAACCAAGTGTTTCATCATCGATGCAGAAAGAAACGAGAGAGGGGAGACACGGTAATTGAGAAGAAGGGGAAATGGAGACAAGGACGCCAACAGAGAGGGGAGGGGATATGGACAAGAAAAAGGGATACGTGTGTCCTCCACACGAGGACACGAAGGTAGAGAAAAAGAGAGATGTGGGCATGGAGAAAGAAAGAAAAGATGGACAGGGAAAACTGAAAGACACGATGATAGAAGGAGAAAGAAATAGAGATTGACACTGAAAGAAAAACACACGACGACAGAGAAGTAAGAAAAGAGGTATATAGAGAGAAAGCAAGCTAGATTTGTTGTTGATCGTTACTTTTATACCACTTTTGGCTAATCGCGAAGATGGGTATGAGATGTTGATGCAGATACAAACACATATAGACGACACAATATAGAAGCCTCCACAGAGGAGTATCCTGGCTGTGGATTCAAGCGCCAGAGCCACTTTAGCCTGCAAAAATGCAGCACAGGGTATACTAAGTGAAAGAGAGTGCCTTTAGTTAAAATAACCGCTTACACCCCGAAAGCCAGACAGAGAGAGGGGGGGGGGGGTGAATAGACAGGTAATGTAAGATACGCCAGTAGCGACGACAGAAGAATTTCAGAAGGGAGTCAAGAGTTGATGACAAAATGGAATGAGGTGTACACAAAATTTTCAGAAGTTAATACAAAAAGGCCCAGAAACATTCCTCGAGTTGGTCGGATTCTGACGAACGAAGCGATTTCCTTCAACAAGCTAAAGTTGAGTTTGAAGAAGTCGTCATTTACCATACATTACTTCGTCTGAAAATCTGATGTTATCATGGAACAGGCGCGAAAGACAGATGTTTGAAAATCTTTATTTAAAAAAAAACAAGCTGTTTCTATAAACTTAAAACGTAAAATTTCATGATTATTATATTTTCGTACGCAGCTGTTAAACGGGAATCCTGAGGCAGTGAGCACGTCACTCATGAAATATTTCGACACTTTTAAATTTGTTTTGTAGTTTTCAGGAATATTTTGCACA
The DNA here is from genome assembly GCF_977018435.1 of Lepisma saccharinum. Lineage (NCBI taxonomy): Eukaryota > Metazoa > Arthropoda > Insecta > Zygentoma > Lepismatidae > Lepisma > Lepisma saccharinum. The sequence goes on from NC_139229.1 coordinate 144,351,756, forward strand.
AATTCAGAAGAATTTTTTTCCTGTACTCACTGCAACTGCAAGTCGAGTTGCTTCTTCGGTTGTCTGCTGCTGAGTCACCATATACTGTATTTTGTTTCATTTGATTTTCTAACTCTCTAGGTTAATCGCGACCATTACTATCGATCGAAGAAACAGATGCAACAAACACGGTGAAAAGCCTATGCCTTGTCCATGATTCGAAGAAAAAAACAGATGGTGAACTCACGATTTCTGCACCAAAAACTCCCAGTTCAAGTCTCGCTCTGGACCTCGGTGTTCTTTGCGCTGGCCTCCGTGGTGGAATGGTTAGCATAGCCGGGACATGGGTGTTCTTTGTAAGTATCCCTTTATTAATTTAATCATATCATCAGTCTTCCTTATATTCGCCATTAGCCAGAAGGGCAGAAAAGCGAAGTAAAATAAACCAAAGCATTCATTTGTGTACTTTGCGAGTCTCCATTCGTCTATTTCTCTAATTTCATCTTTATGTCTCGATGCAAAAAGTAAACGGTGCTACAAGATTGGACAGTTTGTGCAGATCGTTTAATCTGGGGTGTGTAAATGGGGTTGTAATCGTAAATCTGACACTGAAAATGACCATAAATCAAGCTTCAGTAAAACATATAAGGGATTGACACAAAAATTGGAGCGTGATCGTATTTGAGGTTGTACGAAAATGCCTTTGAGAGGTGGATAGCAATAGATTCTTTCTAATCTTGGCTCAGACGTCGTATTCAAGGTGCCGCGCCACCAAAATGGCGAGAGCAGACCTCGGCGAGACCTCGTTTGACAGAGATCAGAGATTATGACCCGTAGCTCGACAGGAAAGGAGGGAAAATATGACCACTCAGCCAATGGCCATTTTGGAACTTCCGGCTTCCGATCGAGCGGAAGTAGCGGCCATATTGTGGAGCGATTTGTCAAAGGCGAAAGTGAAGGTTGCAAGAAATCGGGTTGTGGAAGGGGGAGAGGGCCTCCTGGCCGTGCACCGCGGTGGGGGACTTGAAATAAATCCAAAACAATAACTTTCCCAAAGTTTATAGAACGGGAGGCGGGAAATCCCGACGTTTATTTCTGCTTAAATCATGTGGCGGCGCGAAATATTGCTGCTGGGTGTCTAATGCGCTTCTCTGTTTTTATAGCTCTTTCCATTCCAGTAGGACGGGACTGCTGGCCGAAGTTTATGGAAGCAGAAGAGAAAGTTGCGGTAAAAGTGGAAGAAAAGAAACAGTTAAAGAAGTATTAGACGGAGGAGTTCGGTTCATTTCCTTTCCGCAATAACACAAAAATATATACAGGATGTCACCTTACAGCACCGAAAAAAGTTTTTAGAGGGTATTTGGAAGAACAACATATCTTAAGGTGCCTTTAGGCTTTTGCCCTACTTATGAAATGCTTTCTCGGAAATTATTATCTCCTCAAAAAAGTGCTATGATATCCCTAATTCTGATTGATTGATTTGGTATATTTTACTTCGCTTTTCTGCCACTTTTGGCTAATCGTAAAGATGAGGATCAGTGACGATATGATGGAATTTACGAAGGGACATTTAGAAAGAACACCGGCCGACCTCCGTTCCGGAGTTGTTAGCACAGCGCGCTACAACGTCAGTAGTAGCTATCGGTTTCGAATCCCCGCCTAGGATGGGTGTTCCTTGTGAGCGTCACTTCATTACTTTTTTTCATGTAATCACTCGCACTCGTTGTCACGATAAGCCAAAAGTGTCGGAAGAGCGACGTAAAATAACCTAATTCAATCAACATGCCCCGGCCGGGATTAGTACCCGGAACCCGGAACACCTGGCCTCGTAGCGCTCTAATCTCAGCACGAAGATAGGCGATATTCCTAATTCTGAAAAATTACTTCCGTGTGGAATTCCTCCTCAAATTCCCATGTGAATCTTCATGGCGTTTGTTATCGCTGTTGTCTACATATTTATGATAGCTTTGTGTTGAAGCCAATGTTCTATGACATGCAGTGGCGAAAGTAAATAAGTAAATACAGTAGAGTCTCGATTATCCGACATAAACGGGCCGGCAGAACGTCGGATAAGCGAAAATGTCGGATAATAGAGAGGTGTTAAGAAAAAGCCTATTAAACGTCAAACTAACGAACCTAATACAGTCGCGCCACGCGGTAGAGTCGGGAGAAACTAATAATTGGCTACGCTCACGCTCGCAACTTGCAGCTCTTGTTGCCGATTGATGATTTTTTTCCTGTGGTATGTCGGATAAGCGAAGGTCGGATAAACGAGACTCTACTGTAATATGAACCTTCGCTTGAATGCTATAGATGGAACTCTAAACGCGAAGTGATTGACACAAACCGCTACGACGCCAGGTGTGTCCGGCTTCGAATCCCGGCACTGGCATTCGTATTTTTGCGAGTTTCTCTTCATCAATTTCACCATATGATATTACCAAAAGCGGCAAAAAAAAGCTACGCTAAATAACAAAAATACAAATACAATGGACCTCTAATCAGATGTTGTCTTTCAAAGCTTGGAATATCATACCTATTCTTCGAAAGAACGAATCGAAAACGATTTTGTTGGCGCAGAGCTGCCGTAATCCCTTTCGCGGTTATTCCATCACCCCGTTCGAAGTCTTTTACCCTGTATGTATGCAACCACGCGCAGCGGATTCGCGGTTTCCACTGGGTATGTATTTACTTCTTCTTTGGTCGGGCAGCGTACGTCGACATATCCCACCGCGGTTACCCATGCGGCGCTGGCTCGCGTTCAAAGGCGCCCGGAATTATTTGATCATGCTCAGCGAGACGAGTCGCTATCCTTATCGAATGAGAGTTCCACTTGGAATGTCAAAAGCCGGGGTGACACTGTCGAATGGAGGGAGCGAGGGGGGTTAGAAGTCTCGCAAGACGGTCGGTGGTGATAAAGGCAGTGGAAAAAAGGCTTACCGAGTGATTTCACTAACTACGTCAACGTTAATGCGATCGCTGTCAGCTACGGGGGTTGGGGAGGGGAGAAAATAAGGAGAGGGAGTGGGTGAGGGGGACGTATGGTGTTTGAGGAAGGTTCAATAAGAACAGTTTTTTTTGTCCATGCTGTTTCTATCATTCTATCACGAACGGAGTGGGTAAGGCAATAAGCTCGTGCTTTCTTTCTTTCTTTCTTTCTTTCTTTCTTCATATTTCACGTCGCTTTCCTCCCTCGAGGTTTAGTAGCTGCAATGAGGATGAATAGATGAAATTGGTAACATCCATGCCTTACCCAGGATTCGAACTTTCGCTCCCTGTTACACTGACCATTCCGCCAAGGTGGTCGATTGATTGATTTGTCGTTTTAAGTCCACCTTATGCACAGTAAGGCTAATCGGAACTGGACCTACAGTTTAAAATGGTATCCGAACCACTTGTGCCTCCACCGGGTATCGAACCCAGGACCCCTTGATTGCAAGGCGACGACGCTTCAAGGTGGTCGAAAACAGACTCTTCCTGAAGACACTTCTCCGGTGCTGTAGCGGTCAACGTTGCCGCTTTTTTAAATCAAGAGGTACCGGGTTCGATACCTGGTGAATGTGGTTCATATCAGCTCATCTGTGCACAAATCGAGCCTAAAGAATACATACAAACAAACATTGCATTCGGGAGGGCTCATGCTCAAATCCCACTCATCAATTATCCTGCTTTTCCCCTCAGTCCATCCAGCAAATTGTAATCTCCTTCTTTAGGTCAAGAAAGATATTACCAATTTTGCTCAGTACTATTTTCCATATGACATTTCATGCTTTGTGTCTTTGTAAATAATTCTTTCAAATATGTGTAAGGTTTTCTCAGAAGGTGTGGGGAAGGGGGTGCCACGCATTCCCTCCCACTAGATCCAAGCACCCCTGTCATAAAAAGGTAGATTTTTGTCCCTGTATTTCGATTTTCAAATGTTAACTTGGGAAAACAAGTAGTTATTGTAGTTACGTTTTTTAGAACGTCATCAGCATAATCCTTGATAACACACATGACAAATGTAAAATTGTCCTTACGCACTCACCTTATTAACAAGAAATATCGTAATATTATATTTGTTATTGCTGGTTCATGTTAACACATATCACAGAGCTGGTAACCAACACTTGCAGGGAACCTAGCTTCGTCATTTTCACATTAAATGCTTTCCCAAGAAGACTGCATTTATGAAATATTTCAGAAACATATGCTAGTGTAAATATTGGTTCCACTACAAAAAGAGCCAAATATTTTATAGAACTAGAAAATAACTGATACACCTGTTATGTTGCAAAATACATTAACAAGGAGTGGAAAATGCCAGCAGTGGAATGAAATAGATATTTGAATAGGTCTTCTTGTAGTTAATAACAATGATGATTATGGAAATAATAATAAAAATAATGAACATTAGAGGTTGTATTGAGACAAGAGAGACGAAACTTGACAACATCTCTATCTCGTCTATATTTTGTCTAGTTTAGACACTACAAACCTTCCATAATCGTGAATTTTATCCCAATCTCTGGGAATCGAACCAGGGAACCCCTGATTGCAAGGGGGGAGACGGAAAAAAGTAGTGCCAGGAAGTAACCGAAACAACTGAAAAAAGTATTTTTGTAACGCGGCAAGACGAACCAGAGAATGACGTCATCGTTCGGGAGCATCAACTGCAGGTTTACTACGGAACGGGGGATGGTCCATTTGACTCCGGTTCCACTGATTGAATAGAGGAATCTGGGGAAACGAACTGATTTCTTCCAAGGAACAATTGCAACGGATCAAGAAGGGGAAAAGACCGGTAACGTTCCTCATTGCCTCATCTCCTACAATCTAATATGGCGGAAGACGGTCCCTGCATGCATTAGAACGAAGGTATTCGGGGAAAGACAGCGAACTCTTTCGAGGAAACCACGATCCATGACGCCCATCGCATCTCGGTCCTTATGACGTTGACATGATTGAATTTTTGCCGGAGCGGCCATCACCGTCGTTCCAATTGAATAAGCCGAGTGACCGGCCAGTGGACGCCCAGATGCCGTCCCCTTAATCTTGTTTCAGCCGGGAGACGCAGCTTCCGACTTGGAGCCATGAATCACCGCTTGGAAGTAAACACCGTGAAGTCCCCAACTTTGTTTCTTCCTGTCCCTCCTTGGCCATTCTTCAATTCGACTGTAACTTGCTCGGCGTGTGACTCCTCTGAAATTCTACCATATACAACCGGAACTGCAATGGCGCCGACTATGGAAAGAAAGGCGCTTACTGCCGCCCAACTTCAAGAAAATATGCTTTGTCATATACAAGTATTATACATATATAGGATTTCTACGGTTTTCGCCGGCCCCCGTGGCGGAGTGGTTAGAACATCGCACTACGACGCCAGGGGTCCCGGGTTCGAATCCCGGTCTGGGTATGGATGTTTGTGATTGTCCATTCATCAATTTCATCATATTATCACTCATCCCCATCTTCGCAAATTAGCCAAAAGTGGCACAAAAAGCAAAGTAAAATAAAACAAATCATTAATCTACGGTTTTCGCTACAAAATAGAGTAGGTAAACTGAACTTTCTGCTCAAAGCTCAAGATACAGACTTCTGGTTAATGCATTGTTATTGAGTTCTTGTTTTAAGTCTACTTTGTGCACGGAAGGCTAAGCGGAGAGTTTAAAGTGGAATGCAAACCACTATGTGTCTCCACCGGGTATCGAATCCGGGACTCCTTGATTACAAGGCGATGACATTACCACTACGCCATCGGAAAGGCTATTGGTTAGTACATAGGAACAAGGAAAGAGCGAGGGCAGGTAGAGACAACGCGATAATAATATAGAGGAAAAAGAGGTGGTAATAAGAGATTGAGACAGAAACGTAAGAGAGGGAGGTAGAGAGAGAAGAGACTGAAGCAAGGGAGCAAGAGGGTGAAAATGATATAGAGAGGAAGTGAGCAAGAGGGGTGGAGAGAATCGAATAGAAAAACTAAGCAGAAAGCGAGGGAGAAAGATGGGGAGAGATAAATAATTAAAAATACAGAAAGAAATGGAAAAAATGGGGAGAGATAAATAAAAGTAACAGAGAGAGAGAGAGAGAGAGAGAGAGAGAGAGAGAGAGAGAGGGGGGGGCTATAATCCAGTGAAGCAATCTGAATAAATTTATATACTTGGTTAATTTCTACACACACACACACATTATAAGGCTCCACGTATGAACATGTGAATAAATGCAGGTCAACGTAGCTATAAATTGCTAAGCCAGACCCTGCGGCTGAGTGAGACACACAATTTTGGCTCCCTCGTGTTCTCGGTGCGGGTTTGTGTACGTAGGATATGCATGTGTGTACGATGTATGTACTGCTTTAGTTGAAGTTTCAGGCTCGTTCAAATATCGTCATTCGCCACGGCTTGCAGATCCATAGCGGGAGTCTTCTAGAGCGAGACTCATCTTCGAAACGAGTTTTCCCTTCTCTAATATGGTTGTAGAATTCTTTCATTGGTCACTCTGCTGCACTTTAGTCACAAACCTCAGCTGCTAGTGAATCAATTCCATTTTTCAAATAACAACTCAAAAAGTTCTGTATTTCAAAATTTCATTACTTCTATTTGTGAAACTAGCCAATGCGGGAATACAGGGATTTACCATACGCTACAAAAAAGCCACAATAGAGGATCTGCTTTACAAGGACACACGATGCAAGTACGATACTCCCTGAACACACATACATACATGTGCACATACACACTAAATTAATAATATACGAGAAGTTAAGGAATTCTGAGGAAAGTAAATCTCCCATTCTTCATTTGTAAGATCAGGCTCTGCTTATGCGAATAGAATAAATTAGTCATTTCTTAATTTAAGGTAACTCAAATCAAATAACGAATGTTACTTTTAAAAAGTAAAAGTTACTGTCCTAATTTCAGTAACGCGATACTAATGCAATTACCAAAAGTAAAGCATTCCTTACGATATGTTACTCCTCAAATTTGGCACAAATGACTTGATTGACCAACCTGTATTTGCAAGACTTGTACTCAGTCCAGAAATATTTATACGCCGACACTCCAACTGCATGTCCGAGATTCAAAATGGCCAATCCCTTCGAAGAACCCCGTAGCTTTGAGTGTGGCTATTTCTTGCATGCTCAAGGCTAAGGAAACCCCCCACGTCCCAACGCGGACCAAATTGAGCGTTGATAGCCAAATGGCATGAACAAAAGAGGGTGGGGGTGATCGAAGGGGACGGGGCGAGTGACGCCCCATTAGCACCACACAGCTTGCAGATAACTTGATGGTGCCCTCCTGCAATGATTCTTGTCTCGTGACGTCACCACCCATGCAGCCCGGACTGTGAGGTTCTGTCACTGCGCCAGAATGTCCCATATGATAAATTCAGACATTACGATGTATTTTTTAAAAATATATTAGCAAATCTACCGGTGTTAATTTCGGTCATTTCTCAGATCGCAAAGTTCCTTGAATGTGATACACACTTTTAATAGAAAATCCTAGTACGAGGGTCACATTTATATTTTGAGCCTAACAATGAAAAAACAGGAATTTGGCATTGAAAACTGCTTTATTGTTTTTCGAAGTATTCTCCTTTATGGTCAATATACTTTTGCATTCGTTCGAACCATTTGTCAAAGCAGTTTTTCCAATCTTCTTGAGACACCTCCATAATATGGTTTTTGAACGCATCAACGGTGTCTTCCGCCGACGAAAATCGTTGTCCACGCAATTTATTCTTGACATTCGGGAACAAGAAGAAGTCATTGGGTGCCAAATCAGGACTGACGGCGGATGACCCATCAATTCGATTTTTTGACTGTTCATAAAGTCGGTTGTTAGACGAGATGTGTGACAGCTGGCATTGTCTTTATGAAGAATGATCCGACGGCGTTTGTTTGTTTTCCGTATTTGACCGAAGACCTCTGGCAAACAAATTGTTGTGTACCATTCAGAGTTGACCGTTCTACGTTCCTCTAAAGGCACAGTTGCCACATGACCAGGCGACCATTTGTTTCGATGTGCTTCGAGTGCGAACAACTTTTGTTGGATTGAGTTCATCTTGAAACACCCATACAGTCGACTGCTGTTTACGTTCCGGCTCATATGCATATATCCATGATTCGTCACCTGTTACAATCTTATATACGTCTTTTGAAGCACCACGATTGTATTTATTGAGCATTTGTTTGCACCAATTGACGCGAGCGTATTTTTTAGTTTTTGTCAAATTGTGTGGGACCCAACGAGAACATACCTTTCTCACAGCTAAATGATCATGTAATATTTTATATATGTTGGTGGAACTAATGCCTATGGTTGCCTCAATCTCACAGTATGTCACATGACGATCCTGCAGTATTAGGTTTTGCACAGCATCAATGTTTTCTTGAACAACAACTGATTTTGGACGACCTTCGCGAATCTCGTCTGTGAGCGAATGGTACATAAGTTTACTGTATATTTTATGAAGTAATGAGCATTAGAAAAGGTGGAAAAACTAAAGCTACAGATTTACTTGATGAGAGGGATTCAGCTGATATCACCATAGAGATATAGCCTTATGTTGCATTACATTTATTACAGTTTGTTGCGTTTCTTAATTAAACACTGGACTGATTATATACACTATTTAATGTACACTGACACTGGACTACATTGGAATGGAGTCGACCCACCGTGTAGCAATGTCTCTCGCTGTTCTCTCCTTCAGTGCGGGTATTTCCCGATATGTACCACGCCCTGCACAGTCTCCGAAGCAGAGTCTGCACTGTCCTGCCACCTAGTGGCGACAAGTATAATGAATATTTATGATATACAAATTTTCACACTTTGATAACACAAATAATAATACATACACTAATCTATCCCAAACATAGTCCCCCCTCTTGATCGAGTCGATCAACAAAAGTGCAACTAATGATCTATTGGAAGAGGCACTAGTTTGTTAACTGGACGTCTATAAGTTGAAGATGAAGTGCGAACAGTTGCAACACGCACTAGTCCATCCGCACCAGGATGCACTTGTTCAACTATAGCAAGTTTCCATGTAAGTGGAGGTAGGTGATCTTCCTGGTTCCAAATTCTTCTTTTGGGTGTTCCACTTGGTCCTCTGTTGCAGGGAATGCAAGTAGTCCTTTGACCAACGGTCCCATAGTTGTTGGTACATCTGCTGCAATTTCTGCCATCTGGATAAACTGGATTCTTTGATGTTAGTTAGACTAGGCTCAGGAAAACTAGTTACGGGTGCACCAATAAGGAAATGGCCAGGGGTTATAAAACTGGGATCTGTAGGGTCATGTGACAATACTGTGAGGGGCCTTGAGTTAAGACAGGCTTCAATTTGAACTAAGAGTGTTTCAAGTTCTTTGAAAGTGAGAGCAGAGTTCCCTACGTTTCTTCTCAGGTGATGCTTCATGGACTTCACTCCTGCTTCACAAAGTCCAGCCATATTTGGGCTATTAGGTGGTAGAAAATGCCATTTGAATCCTTCCTGAGCTGCATGGTCTTCTAAAGACTTGCTGAAGTCTAATGATTGGAATAAATTCTTCAAGTCTTGTAATTCACGATTGGCACCGACGAAATTTCTTCCGTTGTCGCTGTAAAAGTTCAAACATTTTCCTCTGCGTGCCGTAAATCTTCGCAAAGCAGCAATGAATGACTTGGTGCTGAGATCTCCGACCAATTCTAGGTGTATGGCCTTTGTGGCAAAGCATACAAATACTGCTACATATGCTTTCAACCTTGATTTGCTTCTAGTGATCGACAGCTTGATGATAATTGGTCCAGCGTAATCAACTCCAGTGTTTAGAAATGGTCTAGTGGACTGTATTCAGTATGGTGGTAATTGTCCCATGAGTTGGTTGGAAATAGATGCTCTTAATTTGAAACAAATGAGGCACTTATGCAGAATAGCTCTGACCACTTGTCTGGCTCTTGGTATCCAGTACTCCTGTCGTAATGAAGATATAATGAGTTGCGGTCCTGCATGTAATAGCCTGTGGTGTTCTGAAAGAATAATCAATTCAGTTAAATGATGCTTCGGTGGCAATATGATTTGATGTTTGCTATCATATGGTAGCTGCGAGTGTCTAAGTCTTCCTCCAACTCTAAGTACTTGCTTGTCATCTAGGAAAGGATGCAAGTCTGAAAGTTGACTATCCTTTGACACCTGACTGTTAGAAGACAATTCTCTTATTTCCTTGTCATAAACTTCGTGTTGCATGCTTCTAATGCAAGTATGTAACGCTGATCTTAAGTCACTTGCTGACAATGATCCTATGTGTTTCTCTTGTTTGTTCTTCGCATTGTGTAGAAATCTAAAAAAATATGCAATCACTCTTTGAAGTTTCAATAACGACGAAAATCTGCTGATAAATTCTATTGTTGGTGCATTTGTGACTAGACTTACTGTAGTTGTTCCTTGTTCTTCAAGTTCGTCGAGTTCGAAGTCATCATCCCTTGACGATGTTGGACTCGAAGGCCATGCTGTTGCTGGAAGTGATAGCCAATCAGGGCCATGAAACCACATTTGAGAGGTGTGTAGTGAGTCTACATTTGTCCCTCTGCTGATTAAATCTGCGGGGTTCTGTGCTGACACTACATGTTTCCAGTACTGAGGCTTGGAACATTCTTGGATTTGTGAAACTCTATTCGCTACAAAGGTTTTCCATCGTCTTGCAGGTGATGCAAGCCACGCCAGTACGATCTTCGAATCGGTCCATAGATTGATTCTACTGACTTCCAATTGTAGTAGTTGTAACACCTTGTGTGTTAGTTTCGCCAGCAACAAGGCAGCGCACAATTCAAGACGAGGAGGAGTGATTCTTATTATAGGTGCCACACGCGAACGTGAACAAAGTAAATGTACAGTGGTTTCACCATTTTCATTTGTTGATCTAAGATACAAACAACAGCAATATGCAACTTGCGATGCATCTGAAAATCCGCGTGGAGTTGAATGTCAACAACTTTTCCTTGAACTAGCACAAATCTGTTAACTTGTATCTGATTAATGTTTGGTAACTGTTGAAACAAACGTTTCCACTCCATGTTGAGTATATCTGGTAACTTATCGTCCCATTCCATGTTATGGAACCATAATTGTTGTAGAAATATCTTGTAAGAAATTACTATTGGACTCACTAGTCCAAAAGGATCAAAGATTGATGCGACAATAGAAGCTACTTGTCGTTTAGTGATGTTGTCTTCATAACATGACACTATCTCCTTGTTATTTGCTTGCAATTTATCTGTGACTGGATCCCATGTGAGGCCTAAAGCTGTAACGTTTGCTCCCTTGTCAAACTGAAATGGTAGTTGCATTTCTCTATGAGTAGCTGGTACTGCTTCAAGAAGTGCTGGATGATTAGAACACCATTTCTTCAAAGTGAATCCTGCTGAATTCAGTAAATCGATTAGTTCTCCTTGCAATTGTCTAGCTTCTTCAATACTGTTGGCTCCAGTGAGGAGGTCATCAACGTAAACATCTCGTTGTAAAACCTTGGATGCATTCGGAAACTTGGTTGCTTCCTCTTCAGCTAACTGCTGCAATGTTTTGGTCGCCAAAAATGGTGATGATGCCAAACCAAATGTGAGTCTTGTGAGCTCGAACGTTTGTACTGGCATATCTGTAGATTTTCTCCAAAGTATGCGCTGAAACTTAGTGTCATCTGGATGAATCAGAATTTGTCTGAACATCTTCTCGGCGTCTACCGTAAATACAAACTTGTGCGTTCTGAAGCGAAGAGCTATAGACTGGAGATCGTCATGTGTGGTTGGACCGACCATCAGTATATCATTTAATGAGACTCCATTTGTTGTTTTTGCTGATGCATCAAAAACAATTCTGGTCTTCGTGCTGAATAATGCCTGGTTGTATGAATGTCCTAGCTCTATATGATTTGATCGAAATGGGAGACGAACAATGAAACGCCCTGTTTCGTCTCTGTTGGTGTGTTGATTGAAGTAGTTTTCACAAGCTACTTCTTCAGCTGTTTTTGGTTTCGAGTACATTTCTTCCAACTCGAAAAAACGCCGTAATTGAGAATCCAAATTGTCTTATATGCGTACAAAACATGCTACTGTGGGTGTACTAGGTTGTACAGGCTGTTCCATCCGACCAGCTAAAATCCAACCTAATTCAGTATTTTGAAGAACTGGATAGTTTTCATCTCTCGTTTGTCTTTCAGGAAGAAGTAAGTGCAAGTAAAGTTCCGATCCAATTAGTAGATCTATCCCTTCTGGTTTGTAGAAATCTGGATCTGCTAACTCAATGTCTGTTGGTAGGTTCCAATGTTCATGATGAATAACTTGAGAAGGTACGTTCCCTGTGATGCGTGGGAGTATCAGACAAGTAAGTGAAGTCTGGAAGTCTGACACTCTTGAGCGCAGCTGAATGTCTACACTGTGCTTGGCTTCCGATGAAACATTATTGATTCCTCTGATTGGAATATGATTTTTCTGCTTTCGCAACTGTAGTCTCTGAACAAGATCTTCCTTGATGAAATTTGACTGAGACCCACTGTCCAGGAGAGCTCTACATGTATGTGGCTGTCCCCTAGAATCGACGACTTCTACTAAAGCTGTTGATAGCAGAACGTGTGGTCTTGGTTTACTCTTAAATGTGCAGTATGAAGATTGTACTGAAGTTGTCCTTGCCGCTTCATTCCTCGTGTCTGGTGAGTCATTCCTTGGTTGGTCTTACCTTAGAGGACCTCCTCGTTTACCGCCTTCCTCTGGATGCAACAGAGAATTGTGTTTCAATCCACAGCGTCTACAATTACCTGAAGTACAGTTCCTAAAATTATGATTCGATCTGAGACAATTATAACAAAGTTTGTTGTTGCGCACACACTCTTGTTTCTGCTTCAGACTTACGCCTGCAAAAGACTTGCATGAATATAAAGAATGTGCTAATTTACAGAAATAGCATTGTGTATTTGTAGTTGTCAGGTAAGAATTTGACTGACGGTTGTGTTTCTGTTTAGGGCTAACCTTGTGTTCATTGACATTTTTGTTTACGTGAACAGACTTCATTGATTCCAAAGCTTGACATTTTTGTTCTAGAAAGGTGAACAGTTCCTTCAGTGTAGGGAACGACTGATCGGTATGGCTTAATTCCCATTCCCTTCTTGTGTGAGAATCAATTTGAGCCAAAAAATGATGTATCAAAATAACATCTTCTAACGGTGTTTGTAATTCAAGGGCTCGAAGAGCATTTAAGTTACTGGTGGCATCATTGATGAACTGACGTAATTCTGTGGCATTTTCCTTGTTAATTGCGTTCACATGCAAGATGTTATTGACATGACTTGCTGCTATCAGTCGTTTATTCTCATACCTATGTTTTAACAATTGCCATGCAATATCGTAATTTGAATCAGTCATGGGCAAAGTATCTATAAGTGTCCTTGCTTCAGATTCCAATGATGAACGCAAGAGGTGGAATTTCTGTATTTTAGGAATATTGTCATTTGTGTGAACCATAGCCTGAAATGCATCTGAATATGCTAACCAATCCTGATAATTACCGTGAAACGTGGGTAAAGATACCGTGGGTAATTTGATGTGCTTGGTGCCTAATGATGAAGCATTGTTTACAACATCCGATCCATCTGTAGGTGCAGCTTGTGCTTGTTTATGTTTCTCTATAATGGATTCCATTTTACCCCGTACCTTGTAGTAAACTTCTTCAAAATCCTCCCTGTGAGGTTCGTGATTCTCGTTTATATCTTCTACTTCTAAAAGTGTTTGAACTTCATCATATTTTTCCCACAAAGGTGTTAAATTCTGTAAACGGACCCTTACTTCTTGAACTTCCCCCGTATCTTCAAAGGCATTGACGAATGCTTGTGTTCGTGTTAACTGGCCCCTAAATCCAGCTCTCCTACGTATCAACACTCTTTTCTCTTCTTCATCCATCGCGAAGGAAAGAGGGCAAGATATGTAGGTAATAGTACGTGAGGAAAGAGTAAACAAAATATAGTGCGAGCCTATCTAACTACTGACCTTGATCTGAAGCTTCCCTGGGTGTTGGCGATGACGTCACTTCAGCCGACAGCAGGATACTGTAGTGGATGCTCGAAACTGTCCAAATTTATGATACTCAGTCCCGTGATGAGTTATCGTAAGAGATAACTTATTGTCCACTGAATTACCGTGTATAATTCGGTCTTATAACAAAACATTCGACGTACGCACGATATAACAATACGGAATGTCTGTTCAAACCACACGCGTAACGGTTGTGATTGAAAATTAGACGTAATACGTAATAAGTACTGTGACACAGAAAGTTCTACGATTGAGCACATAACATGCAACCATATATTGACGTAAGTACGAATGTCAGTACACATCTGTAACTGGAACACTGCATACAAAGTCACTTCGATACCGCGCGAAAACACTCGTTCTTTCCATGGCGGGCGAGTCGAGACGTTTGTTCTGATGCGTAACACGTCATATCTCACAGAGATTGTTCACTTGGTAAACTAATCCGGCCCGGAGGACCATAAAATGTTGCGTTTCTTAATTAAACACTGGACTGATTATATACACTATTTAATGTATACTGACACTGGACTACATTGGAATTGAGTCGACCCACCGTGTAGCAATGTCTCTCGCTGTTCTCTCCTTCAGTGCGGGTATTTCCCGATATGTACCACGCCCTGCACAGTCTCCGAAGCAGAGTCTGCACTGTCCTGCCACCTAGTGGCGACAAGTATAATGAATACTTATGATATACAAATTTTCACACTTTGATAACACAAATAATAATACATACACTAATCTATCCCAAACACAGTTGGTCATTCTGTACGAATATTGATTTTCAATTGTTTACTTTCATTATTTAAATATTGTCACAATGATAGGAAAAAACCGTGCTAAAGTGATAACGAATATTCAGACTATAATGTTAAAATTTAATTTTCATATCCCTAATAGTTTCTGTAAAAAAGAAGAAGAAGAAGGAACATGAAGTTAAGATAATTAGGCTAACATTGTCCAGATAGGCAATTGAAACTCTCCTTATTATTGGAACAAACTTTGACAAACTTCTTACTTAGAATGTTACATACAGTTTGGTCTGAGGAATATAGATTTTCCATCGTCAGAGATTTTTAATTTCAAGCAATGTTTGAAGGGGAGTCTCGTTTTGGAAAACAATGCTTGCCCTTCCAAGAAAAATCTCGAACAGCCAGGCTCACCAACTTTTGAAAAAACATTGTGTGGACTCATAAATCCCTTCCATGATCATGATATTTATGCACACCAACAATGCAACCTCACTTATTTTTTTAAAATTTGTTATTTACTGATTTCAATAAGCTGTCCATCACGAATGACGATAACAAATAACAAGATGAATAATTCGACAAATTGGGTAGTCTTGGGTCCCACGGCTCCCATATAAGTTGGCACCACTGCGAACAGCCTCGTTCGTGCCATTCCCCTCATCTCTGGGCATGCCACTGTGTATACCAAATCAAGTTCATATCTGCTACGCAATAGCAAATGGGTCTCCCTTATTGCACAACGCGAGAGCAACCTTGCGTTCTGACGTCACCGCAGAATGATTTCATTGTTACGCTTAATGTCTAAGTTGTTAGATTAGACTTGTTAGGTTTAGTTCTCTTAGCATAAATAATATATTTGCTGTGTATTTATGCTAAGGGAACCAAACCTAATAGACCTAACCTAAAAACGTACGCAATCCTTGTCTGATGTCAGAACACGAAGTTGGTCTAGCGTTGTGCAACAAAGGAAACCCAGTGGGGGTGTGCAACGAGGAGGTACCAGACAACAATGGCTCCATCTGTTGGCGAAGGTTTGAATTCCCGCAGTCTCTGAGTTAACGCTCGCTATATATTCGTTGGAGAGATCAGGATATCGGTATCGATTGTCTCAGGCTGACTTCCAGGATGGTTTATGCGAACCCGAGGGATCCGAAATGAAAAACACGTTAATCTTTTTTCTTCTGTGTTTTCGTTACGTGACATACGGCTTCCCTCTTCGCCATACAGCCTGGCAACACTTCATTGACTTTTGGGAAACTCTCTCGTGGCCTACGCGCCCGTACATCAAGCTATGATTCATGTTTTCCAACTTCGATACACAATTCCGTTTTTCACCCTCTCTGGCTGATTGCAGAAGAAAACCCACATAAATCCTTGGCGTTGATAACATGTAACCCTTTCGATGTAACTTGATGCCAACTGTTATTTGATTACCGCAGTATCTCTTTGTGGAAGCTTGGGGTATCTCTTTCTTGCAGTTTGTATCTCTCAATTGCTGATCTAATGGCTATTAGTGATGACGCTGCAGTAACATGTTGTGCAAGCTGTTCTAAAGTTCATGAGGGACGGACGGAAGATGTGCTACAGTCGCCGGAGAATGTTGTTAGGGTGGACGACATATTTTAAGATTGTCTTGGACTTTAACATTATCTATTACTTATTTATCTCCGTGCTTCTTTTTTCCTGTTTCTCCATTTATATTTCTGTCTCTCGTTTCCTTTATCTCCATTTTTAACCTTCTGTTTATTTTGATTCTTGATCTACTATGTATAAATCGTTATGAAAATTTCTCACGGAAACTTTTTGGGCCATCTAAGACAATTTTGCGCTCACCCATCAGCGACGCCTCTGATGTATTGGCGTTCTAGAGCTGTAAGCCTGTAATAAGTTATAATATAGATAATATAATATAATATAATATAATACAACTTAATACAATAGAGTTAGAAGCCTGTAATATCTGAAGAGGGTGATGTGTTAGGCATAGACACCCGCTGGAGGGGTTACTCTCCCCTCTTAGAATAAGGATTATTACCTATGTATTCATTCTTTGTCCACTTTTCTGTAACTTTTTTCTCTTCTTGTATATTCTCTGTGACTCCTATTTTCTTTCTTACTTCATCTCTTCATTCTTACTCCTCTCGTTTTGATTATATATTTATTTTCCTTTCCTTTCTTTGTTTCGTTTTCATCTATACTCTCTCTCTCTCCCTCTCTCTCGATTTACTTTGTTTATCCTCTCCGTCTCGTTTTTGTTCTTGCTTAGTCGTTTCCCCCTCTTATGTTTCTTCTTCGTTCCCCCTTACAAATGTTTCTTTTTTCCGGTGGGACGCAAACATCTCATTGAGTGGTACTCGATCCTAATTTAAATTACCCAAATCCAAAATAATTTGAATTCTCCGGGATTCGTTTCCCGAATTCCAGGATTCCTGAGTCTGTTAGGTTTCAGTGGACATATCCACGATACTCTTGTAATCACCACAAAGTGTTTTCTACTTATATAATTATATTTACTACTTAAATAATTTTCACGAACAATTCAAATATATAGTTTAATTGTGGAGGAATACAAACTCTCAGCAGCTTCTTCTTAATAATATACGCCCTTAACTGTGGAATTAATCCTACTTTTATTATTAATATCAAACACATCAGATAGTTGAGAAATCATCTAACACAGAAAGTGTGTGACATTCTGAGTACTTGAAGCTGGCACAGTCGCTTGTGACGCTAAAGTTCAGAGAGGCGTAGATATGTACCGTCTAGAAACACCTACAGGGAAAGGAATTTAGCGCATATCCCCTCCTCTAATGGATGTGCATGATTGACACCAGTTTTGTATTCTCAGAACAAGTTTGTTAGGCATTCTTCACGTCAAAGCTTCCCACTCTTACAGGAATTCTCTTGGAAGTTCATGAATCGTAACTACCTTTGAGCTAGATTTCTCCTGACAGCATCTCAAGCAATCTTCATCGGGTTGAAATTAGGAGAGTATGCTGGCCATTCCTTCGATGGATTTCACCCGTGAGGAGGTCAGCTACAACCGATGAACGATGGAGCAGCGCAATGACAGCACAGAAAAACGTATTATAGGAGTATATATATGTGTGTGCTGACAGTGAAATTCACAAAAATGAAATCTGCGTCTACAGCTCTAAGGAATAGAATAATGAGGCGGAGAATGACAGCATAGCACCATACACTTGCATTCCAATTGCAGAGGTCATTTTTCTAGGGTATAGTTTTTAAAATTGTTGTGCATGAATTATTAGTGGAAATATCCATAATCGAAGAATTATTTTACCTTAACGGTGGATATATAAACAATTCGGATACATGGATACCAATTATAATTATAATTATTGCCCTTAATGCCAGACACTATATCCGATTTTACAAAGATTTGGACTCCCCACTGCCTACAATATATTCCGTCTGCCCTTCTTGGAAAATGATGCATTGATGAAAAAGATGAAGGAACAAGCATTAATAAACAACAACTACTTCTTACTGGGATTTGAAACTAGGACTCTGTCTTCGTAGCTCGCACAAGGTTAAATAAATCAAACAAAGAACCAAAGAGCGTGATTGTTACGTTAACAGCTGACTGCGATATGTTATTACGAAAAACTGTCTTTAAC
Source organism: Lepisma saccharinum (assembly GCF_977018435.1). NCBI lineage: Eukaryota > Metazoa > Arthropoda > Insecta > Zygentoma > Lepismatidae > Lepisma > Lepisma saccharinum. Next base: position 144,370,167 of record NC_139229.1, read on the forward strand.
TTTGAACCTACTTTTAGATATTTAGAACATAGCTCGAAAAGTACACTAGCTTTCATGCAAAAGTAAGAAAAAGGTGATTCGATTTTGTACTGCAAGTGACGCTGATAATGTCATCACACATTTTTTGCAAAGCACTAGGGGAAAGCGGGATCCAGAAATTTTGGTTCTGGACTCGGTGGAAAATATCCCGTCATGATTCTAATTTTGTAAAACCATTTCCAGTGTCGGCGAATCAGGGGAGCATGGGGTAAGCCCCCCCCCCACTTTTTGCCAGTTTTGCTTCCCGGCACTATGTTCAACTTTATATGCAAAGGGAAGTAAACTGTCCTTGGCCCCAAGTATTAGCACCCCCAGTTTTGGAACCCAATCGCCGCCACTGATCATTTCTAATTTTCGTGGCTAGAAGAGAATATTTAGTGTCTTTTTCCTCTCTTTTCTTTTTGTAGTCACCATAACATCTACAGAAAAATTACCTCACAGTACCACAAAGCGCGCAAGCATCAATTCTGTCCAAACCATTCTCCCATCAACAGCACTTCTTTCCCTTCGTCAATTGTCACTCAACAATGAAAGCCAAGTGTTTGCATTCTGGGGACACCGCCGTATAACAATACGAGGGGATCTTGATTCCAAATGACACAGCTTTGTCACCAGAGAGTACGGCAGCTAAATTCCTCCATTATTGGGGATTTAAAGCCTCAAGGAGGCGCCAGGAACAATGCTCGAACGTCTAAATGTATTGTTGTCTGTGTGTCAACGCCACTGACATATGAAAAAGTCTCTATGACTTGTGGGTACTAATATTACGCTCAGAGGGACAATATTTAAAAGGAGATTCTTCTTATATGCTCCTTTTGCACTGATATGAATGACACGAGTCGATAACTTATAGAAAGGACTTATCCCGGAATTATAGTCACGTGGTACTTATTACATGTACAAATGGAGGGTCGAAATTATTTTAGCTTCCTCCCAGTAAACTTTTCAACTCTAAGAATGGTAATTGTCAGAGATTATTACTCCACGCAGTAGAGTAGCCAGGATTAAGGGCGTAGCGAAGTGGAGGATTGAAGGGTGCTGCAGCCCCTCCCAGATGCAGGAGCTAAAAAATAAAATGTTGCGGAAGAGTGGTTATGGCAAATGGTATCTAGAAAATAATAACTATTGTTCTGTAGCAACAATTTTGTTTCGAAATGTGTATCTATAAAGACCTGTTTGAAACGAATTTGCGCTATTTAACCTAATGTAAATGAGTGTGTAGCTTTCTGGAGTTAATCTCCGGAAGGTAACATTTCTACTCAATATATGTAAGCCTAACAGTGGTTATGTGAGAGAATCAAGGGACGATCGACGTTTATGCCATCTCCCTCACACACACAACAGACAAGGAAACCCGGGTTATTCAAATACCATCTACTTCCAAGGAATTGTTGTTTAAGATATAATAAATGAGATTGTAGCGAAAGTTTAAGGTCTGTGTGTATGCATACATGTGTATAATATGTATGAACACAAATACACACACACACATGGAAAAGTGAAATTAAATTGTACGTACAGTCGAACAATCCAGAAGTGTCCGTAACTGTATATGGAAAAAAATTACCAAACTTTCCTATAGACTATATTTTCATCCATTCCCAAAATAAAATCCGGAGTAGTGCCCAGGATTTAAAATTGGGGAGAGGATCTGAACCTGGACCCTAGTTTGTCCAGATGATGAAAATTTTATGAAATGAAATGAATTTTCCCCTCCCCAAGCAAAAGTTAATGTATTATAGTATAATAATAAGGAGAAAAATGAAATATATAATTTTTTAATAGCTGATTGGTCAGTTCACGTGATATTAGAACTTAATTTAACCTACAGAGGGAGAAAGTGTATTGCTTACTGATTCATTTCCAATTCCAGGCGTACTACTAAGCACAGTAAGAAGAAATTAAATAGAGGACATTTGAGGGGAACACCCTGTATAATGAGCATTAATTTAAGGAAATTGACCAATAAGCGAATGAAACGACTTTCTTCAAAGTAAAACAGCAGGTTCACAGAATGGACTTCAAAATTAGCCCTAACTTCGTTCCGCATATAATGTTTACTCGCCTCTTCAACACACTTGCTGAAGGGGAAAGAATAGACGTTTTTCATTTTTATCATATTCTGAAGGATCGTTCCCTTTTCCCCCCCTTGATGTGGCCTTCCTTTGACTGCCTTCGCGGTGGACGTCAAGTGTCCCATTCTTCACCTTCCCCAATCGACCTCTGGACAAGGATGACAAATTGGAACCACGCCGCAGCGAGGAGCCACCGTCGTTTGATTTATCGTCTCGTGGCAAGATTAACATTTTTCACGGAGCGTTAGGTAGACTTTGTGTGTTTGTTTTCCTTCCTTTCCGAAAACTATTCATCTTAATAGAGCTTTTGAATGGAATAATGTAGTATTGTGTTAACAATGCAAGACATTCCCCCTTCCCCACCTTATACCCAGTCCCGTTTTTCTTATAGCATTTAGAAGAAAGAATTCAAAGCAATTCTTTTTTCTTTCACGTTTTGAAAAAAAAAAGTCATTAACGAAATTTTTATCATTTCATTGGCGCATTTCTATTATATCAAAATTTGATATATATATATACTTTATATATTGATATACATATATTGCTATGAACCATCTAGGTTAAGAACCGAAGTACGACTGCTGAAAAAAAATGAAATCAGAAAATTTGTAAAACATTATTTTTAAATTTGGTATAATGGGACAAATATTCGGAATATTTACGAATTATCACTTAAAATGAGAAGCATATGGGTCATTCCATGTAAAATCAACAGGAAAATGGGTAAATGTGCCACCACCCCCTTCGATGTTGACCAAATTTGCAGCGGTTGTTCCCTCAGGTCCCTTGAGCAGGAATGCCAATTTTTTCCGGAAAAATCACACCCATTTCCAAGTTACTGCATTGTGATAATTTAATGTTTTCGGAAAATGTGCTTCACGTTTCATTGATTATCTCTGCTGTTATATGAGTTTGAGTTTTTGATTTAAGTCCACTTTATACACGGGTAGGCTAATCTGGATTGTGCCTACAGTTTTGGAATCCGAACCACTATGTGCCTCCACCGGGTATCGAACCCGATCCAGTTGATTACAAGGCGACGACGCTATCACTACGCCACCTGGGAAGGCCTGCTGCTACACGAGATACGTATCTTAGGAAACACTGATTTTGTAGTCTGAATCCTCACATTATTCTGGCAAGGTCAAATATTTTTTTAAAAATTAAAAGCTTTTTAAAAATTTCAAACATTTAAGAAAATCCCGTATTCGATTTTGTTAATTTTTTACATAATATGTTTTCACGATGTTTTCACGAACTGGCGAATATGTCAATTCCCCTGCATCACGAACCGGCGAATGTGCAAAATTTTGACATTTTGAGTTTTTGACTCTGTATATGTTGGAACAACTTGTACTTTGCTCTCACAAAGTTTCAAGTTTCTATTAAATATTGCTTAGGAGATAAAGATGGACAACGTTTTGACGAATATGAAAACTAGTATTGTGATAATTCTTGATCCGGTCGTGAGTGGGGGTGATGTGATCAGCATCACCAGGGTTTCCCCCAGGTACCCATGTTATTCGACGCTGGGTGTGTGGGGCGTTACCCCCACACCCCCTATACGCCTTCATGGCTTGATGCTATGCACAGGGGAGCAGTTTACCTTTTTTTTTAGTATTGTGATAATTTCGCGAACCGACGAATATGGAATTCGCCGCTTCTTGGAGAAAAACATGATATCATTTTACAATCCATTCAGGATGTGTCAGTTCGACTACATTTTGCCTAACAGATGCCGCTGTAATAAAACGTTTTATATTTAATTTTTCATAAGAAATATAACCCATTTGTAAGATATCAGAAAACGTGTAAGGCAAAGTTGTTTGTATTTCTATTGGAACAATGTACAGTCTATATTTTGAGACTTTCAATGAAATTGGCAATCATCTGGTTTATTTCTCGCAACTCAATTATTTCGAATGGTTTATAAAAGGAATGCCATATTTTTTTTATATTATTTTGAAGAATAGCCTTCTAGTGGTGTGGCTCGTTGTGTAATTTTTCAGAAGATATGAATAAGGACGTGCTTGTGAAGTGGACTGATGGCAGTACTAACATCGTCAGAAGCCAAGGACTTACCATCCTCCATGGAATGAAGCAGTTGCAATATGGAGCGAAAGTAAAAATGTGGTGGGATCCTGAGAATATTTATTATGAAGGTGTTGTGTACGGGATGGAAGAAGATTCTGAAAGTGGTGATACAGGTGATGAACATCCTCTGTCAGTGCCAAAGAAGACCTCAGGTGGTGTGATCAATGACTCGAGTGCAGTAGTCAGCGACGTTGACAGTTCTTCAGAAACGTTAGCGGATGATGAGGACAAGGATCCGATTTTCTTATATCTTCCAGTGATAATGAATCGTCCGTACATTCTTCACCGAGGAATGTTCACGCTGTATGTAGTTCCTTGCATTGTGAAGAATAAATATTTGCTGCATGCGTAACGTGTCAAGATTTGGTTTGTTACAATCACTTCATATTGGATTGCGCCGAGCACAACAAACGTGTTAGTGTACAAGAGAAAAACGACCCGCCGGGATCAAGCCACGCAGATTTTAAAGTAGATGGTTCTCAAAAGGAGGATGTTACTCCAGTAAAGCGAAGGGTTTCCGAAAAGGAAAAAGTGAGAAAAAGTGTAAAAGCCTGTCGTTCTTTGGGTTACGAGTATGTAAGTGAAAAGAGTCATCAAGTTATTCCTTCTCGCAGATTGCTTCGTCCACGTTGTGAGTCACGGACATGCCAAACAAGAGGATTGAAATGCAACGATTTTGATGACAACACAAGATTGAAAGTTAATAATGCGTATTTTAATTTAGGGAATGTTTCCCGACAACGAGAATGGTTGATTAAGTTCATCGCTGCCAATGCTCCTGTAAGGTCAACGAAGTCAGAAGACAAAAAGAGGAACGAAAGAACGAATCATTATTTTTTTACCAGATGACCATAACGTAAGACAAAGAGTATGTCGTAAAATGTTTCTTAACACACTTGCAATTGCTGAGAGACAAGTAAGGACAATGCTAATGAAGTTAAAGAACCAGTGAGTGCATGCTAGAAGAAGAAAAGAGAGGTGGACGTCAGACAACGTTAAAAGAAAGAGACGAATAAACGCGTACAGATATTAAATAGCACATAAATATGTTCCCTAGGATGGAATCTCATTTTTGCCGCAGAAGTTCTAGCCAACAGTACTTTTCGTACAACTTAAGTAGTGCAAAGATGTATGAACTATTCAAAAAATAATTTCCAAACAGCTCGGCATGTTACTCCTTACAGATCAGTTTTTAAATATATGAAGTTAAAATTTCGTTCTCCAAAAAAAGATCTTTGTGGTTTGTGTGAGACGTACAACTCATTGAAATCAGCTAATTGTTTATCTAATCATTCTGACTTGATTGAAAAATATAACAGGCACATACAGGAAAAACAGAAGGTGAGGGAAATTAAAGGTGCGATGAAAGATACAGCTGTACAAAATCCACAGGAGTTCGTGGCTGCTTGCTTTGACATGAGCAAGTCATAAATCTACCACAGGGCAAACGAACTGAACTGCATTACAAAAGAAAATTATCAGCCTACAATTTTACAATTTATGAATTAGCTAGTAAAAGCGGCCATTGCTACGTTTGGTGAAGGATTAGCGAAAAGAGGTCCGAATAAAGTTGCAACAAACTTAGGAAGTTTCTGCTGATGAAAGATGAACAAGGTGTGAAACAGGTAGCGTTCTTCGCCGATGGATGTGCATCTCAGAACAAAAACAGTATCCTGCCTTCTATGTTCGTTTATTTTTTAAACAATGAAGCACAAAACATCAACACCATACATGATTTCTTCTTAGAAACGAGTCACGGACAAAGCGAAGGTGATGCTATTCACAGCACAATTGAAAACATACTTCGACGGAGTGAAGATATCTTCATCTCTGCCCAACTCATCCCGGTAATCAGGATGGCAAGAAAGAAAAACCATATGCTGTTCATGAGTTGCATACTAAAGACGTCTTAGATTAGAAACAATATTCGCAGTACCTGCGTATCCTAAAAGTTAGAGCAACAAATGAGGGTCAACCCGTGGACTGGACAAAAGTCATAGAAATTCAAGTGCGCAAGGGTTGTCCCAATATATTTATAAAAACATCTCATAACCTAAACACACACTCAAGTATGTCACTTCCTAATCCACGCAGTGCTAAAGAGGACAATGTACCACCAAGGGCTTTTACTTCAAAGCCAAAACTGCCTATGAAAAAATACCAGGACTTGCTGTCATTATGTCAAGGAGTAATACCAGTAATTTCTCATCCTGATTATAAAGACTTCTATGTCAGATTACCTCACTAATTGAACAATCATTTTGCGTCTATTAACTTTATATTTGATAACAGACTAGAGTTGGTCAATGTATTACTATTTTGTTCCTTACATTTTATTTCCTGAATTTTATTATTCTTGAAATTTATTTGCGGGTACGTCTAGTGTTGTGTGAATTTCTCTGTTTCTCACTGTTACGTATTAAACTGTTATGGTGTATGTTATGATTAGTGTATTAAGGATTGGCCTAATATTTAACTCTGTATAAATATCCAATAAATAAGTAGAAATTTTTAGCCTTGAACTGTAGAATTCGCAGTTTTAGTGAGAATTACAATGACGAATCAAGCTAAAAATATTCCAATATATTTTGTCTTTTTGTTTTCACGAACTGACGAATAGATTCAATGAAATCCTTTGTTCATTTATTGTTCATTACAATTCTTTCTACGGTGTTCTTTGTCATGTGAACTACCTTCTCACACAGCATTTCTTGGTATCTCAAAATATAGTTTAGCTCGAATATTTTTTTCAATGATTGGCAAGTAACGCAAAATTGACTACTTTCAACTTCGTTTTTCTCAAAATCAATATTTTGCACATTCACCGGTTCGTGGTGCAGGGGAGTTGACACATTCGCCAGTTCGTGAAAACATTGACGATATAGTAGCTAGGTACAACCTCAATATATTTGCAGAGTTTGATGAATGCAATCTGCTTCTCTTTCTCTTCACTCTACTCTCACCCCTCATTTTGCCTTCTAACGTATCCAGCGGCGGGGCCAGGATTAATCATATAGGTGTGCTGAGCGGATGTGGAATGAAATCTGAGGGGCGCGATGTTGAAAAAAGGATAACATAAAGCATGCATGCAAAGCACGTATCTAAAACTACATTTCGGAAGGGGTCGTCCAAACCAAGTGCCTAACATGTAATAATATTAAAATTAATCATAACAAATTGATAATTAATGCATTAATACGATCTAGAAGTCTATTAATAATATTGTTATTAAAATGGATCTATTAGTGACTGTAAGCTTATAGATATAACAGCATGCATTCATTATGTAACTTTTTAAGTTAAAATGTATAAAAACAGCACTTCTACCAAAAAAAAATTAATGGAAAAAAAATTTTCAAAATGGATTATTTACTGGATATAAAAAAGATTGTTACGTCCAGGCGATGAGAAGGAAAGTCCCTGATCACTATATTTATGCATTTTAATGTATATTAGCTGTAAAAGTCAATAACTGTTTTATGTTGAAAATACGTTTTGAAAGGGGGGTGCGAAAGGGAATGCCCAAGCACTCCCCTGGCGCTGCCCCTGTACGTATCCCTTTCAACAACTTCACTGTGTACGAATTTCCCCTCCCCATCGCGCCAGATGAGGGTGAAAAGAGGGTAGAATCTCTTACTACTACAGATATACGTTTCTTATATGATTCAGTATTTGGATACCATAAATCAGGCCCGTAGCAAGAACTGGCGGAGGGGGAAATACTAGGACTCTCGCAACTTGATCTCTAAATTAAAGTACCAAAGTTTATTAGAATTCTTTGATATTTGTAGTATCAACAAGATTCACTAGAAATTATGCACAAACTGAAGTATGCTTCTTTTAACGCCTAAATATTTATTTATGGAATTTGTTGAGGTGAACAAATGGATGGGCAGTGAATCTGTAGATGGGTGGCAGCCCTCCTTGTTGCCACAACTTGCCTCGACGCCTAGGAATTTCAAGTTCTTTCCACTAGAAGGCGATTTGGTTGCGCAAGACAGCGACAGTGTCCGACCGAAGCCCACTAACGCCGCATGCGAAAATTCCTCCTTGTCTTCTTCTTAACACCTTAATCGTGTTAGTGCATTGAGGCGGGTAAATACACCCGCACGAAAAAAGACATGCGAGCACTTTAACCAAAACGACCCCTTCTAATGACAGGGATGGCACCGGGATCGTGACCTCTGTATAAATATTGAGACGAGACTTTCGTGGACTTGCCTAAATACCAAGTTCGTCTAGGTTTTTTTTTTTTACTAGACTTACGTTTGGGACGGACATTACCTTAATTTTCCATCATATTTTTCGGCTACTAAATATCACAAAACGTAGATAACACTGGTCGGAATGGGGTGGGATGACTCGCAGATGACTGTTGTTTCTGAATAATTTCAGCATGCTGATTCCAAAAATGAAATCCATTTTTCCCATCACATCTAGTTTTTGTCAGAAAATAGTAATATATTATCTGCCTTAATTTTACAATAAAATGTGTAGTTCCATCATTTATTCAATAGATGGCTCTGTTTAGATGGTGGTAAAATATTGGTTATCTACAATACAAATCCTCCAATTTTGAACTAAAAATGCACATAAAATTCTAAGCATTTAATCCACCTTATATCTTCGCAAGACACATTGGCATGAAAATTGCAAACTTTGATTAGGTTAAGTTCCATTTTCAAAATCCCTCATAAAAGTTTCCTTCATAAAATGTCCAAAACTCAATGTTATAATATGGTAGGTTGATTGAACTTAATGACCTGGAGAAGAATCCTGATCTAGGGAAAATCCTGATGTGATGGGAAGTAATTTATGTCATATCCGTTATCAGCAATGAAAATACTTTGAGAATCACCTATTGGTTTGTAAACAACCGAAATTTCCCTTGTTTAAATTTATTTTGTTGCATTCTGTAATAGGTGTAATGGAATGGCGAATATGAGCTTGATTGTGAAATTGTGAACAATCCTGATGTGATGGGAAGAAATGGATGTCATTTCACTGATCAGCATTCAAAATACTTCCACAATCACCTATTGATTTGAATAATCCGAATTTTTTCCCCAAAATGCAAGGCTGTGTAATAATTGCTGTGTATGGAAACAGCGATAAAGCACTTAGATATTGTACAGTCAGCAGCAAAGAAAGAGCGGGTTGTATCGCTTTCCAAGTTTATATTTGAACATCATGTCTGTTAATGCAGATGAGCGTCCCTGGTTGTTCTAAGTACGTTAAAAGAAACACGGCAAAAAAAAAAAAAACATTTTGCTGGTTACAACACATTAATATTCGTTGAGTGATTGATTTTTGTTATTTATTGTAGCTTTTCTGCCACTCTTGACTAATCGGAACGATGAGGGTGAGTGATGATATGATGAAATTGAAGAAGGGACAAAGAACAACTATGCCCAGGCCGGGATTCGAACCTGGGCGTAAGTAGCGCGTTGTGCTAACCACTAAGCCACAGACACAATATTATTCGTGAAAACACAAATATCATTCGCCTTCCCTTGTCTTCAACCACTGTACCACAACAATATATAGATCAAAGTGTTTAGTTTTTCAGAAAGTGCATTGCGATGCCACGCACATACACAGCTCATAAAACATCTGGAATTCAATAGCGATTTCGAATTCTCAAATTGTATTGCAATATTTCATCAGCAAAACTGGGTTTGTAGTGTACACTCGAGTTATTACATTTGAGTATTTGAGCGTTCAATATCACAGATAATGAACATTATGTATGTTAATGCAGATGAGCTTTCCTGGTTAATAGGTGTATAAAGATAATAATTACTTTTAGATTTGTTCGCTGATCGTACTGTTACATATATATAATTATAATTATATATACTTATATAATAGATGTATAATTACAGTAAGGACAACGAGATAGATTTAGATCTTTTCAACACACATAAAAGGTAGTGAGAATGTTATCTCTAGAGGGCACACTGATCAGAAAATTCAATTCCAACTCTAGTCTCTTGTACATGTACAATTGCCAATTTTTTTCAGTTTGTATTGTAGGAAATACTCATACAAGAATTGTAATTCAAATATTTTTCTACGTTGTTAGTCATTTGTATAGACTGGTATTTGATGCTTTTTCGTGTTACTGTATTGGATTATCTATCTCAAATAAATATCAGACAGTTACCTGGAAACAAGGTTTGGGAAGGATTCCTACATATTAACGAAGGGTTCTGGAATAAAACAATTACCTTGTATCACTTGTATTATTAGTAGGCCTATTATTCGCAGCCTTGATGGTGGCTGAGTGCGTTGAGCGGTCAACTCGCGGTATCACCACTGTAAGTTCCAAGTTTTTATGTTCCTCATCAAATTAATTTAAGTTAATTAATAATTTATCGAGATTGAGCGAATGGACACAAGTTTTACGTAGGACCCAAGTGCATCGCCAGAGGAATCAAATTTGGAGCCCTTCGATTACAAGACATCACAAGTCATAGCCAAATATCAATTAGTTCTCGGTATTGCAAAAGTCCTTGGTTTTAGGCGCAAAAAAAGCGCAATAAATGATAAATAAGTGTCGCAACGGATAAATACACGCTTGTTATGTCTACTTCCAGCATTCTATGCGTGCAATTTGCGTATTTTCCCACTGCTTAGGCCGCAGCGATAACCTCCACCGACTGCTGATTGTGTCTGTCGGAATTCGTGCGTTCGGCGTAGACGGGGCAGTCGGTTGTGTTTGTGGTTGTTGCGTGCGAGATGGCTGCAAATGCGGCTTTGGTTTGTTCCGAAAGACTGGGCTTATGTTACAGTGTTGTTCGTTCTTGGCGTGTGGATTTGTGTGTGCGTGTGTGGTGTACAGGGAGAGGTGCGTGTAGGCGTGGGAGCGGTTATCCGGAATGGAAACTCCATGAATACAAAAGTGAAACAAGTCTGGATGATGTGAAGAGTTTGAAAATCTTACATTGGATAAGTTGGAAAGGAAGAAATGAGGTGGGTTGGGAGGGTGCTGCTATAATAGGACCAGAAAGTGAAGAATAAGAATTTTATTATGAATTTTGCATAGCTGTTGATATCTGCTTCTGTAGTAGACGTTACTTGTTATAAAAAGTTGGCGAAGGCTTTATATTTTTTTAAAAAAACACGCAGGCATTATTTGGATGATCAACGAAAAGTGAATCATACACAATTGATTGATTTGCTTTATTTTACTTCGCTTTTTATGCCACTTTTGACTAATTTGCGAAGAAAGGGATGAGTGATGATATGATGAAATTGATGAAAGGACACTCTGAAACATCTAGGTCAGGATTCGAACCTGGGACTCCTGGCGTCGTAGCGCGATGTGCTAACCACTCTGCCACGGGGACCGGAGAATCATAAACAAGGACGTAGATCGTGGGAGTAGATAAAGACGAGTTCTAAAGTAATAAGTAATATGGCTCACAGAAAAAATGTGTGGCTAAGAGAGTTGACACTTAAGAAGACTATTATGCCGAAGGTAGTTCTCCATTCCGGAGAGATAAGTGATATTTTTCAGTTAATAATTCCCTCTAAATGAACAAGATCATTTCCGTAAAGATTATAAAGCTAATTGATCTTCTAATAGTGAAAATGATTTTAAAAAGGTAAAACGTGGAGTAGTTGCAGCAACTGTGAGGCGAAATACAGATCAATACGGTGAGTTTGGATTCAATTTCCTTCTAAAGTTTAAATCTGCTTTTTTTTTTGCTACTTATTATAACAGATACGTTTGTAAAACAGTAGAAGTTTTCAACTGATCAAACCTGACGTAGAAATTTCAATATCGACTTAATCGATTGATTGATTGATTTAGTTTATTTGTCTTCGCTTTCCCGCCAAGAATTTAATTGGGAAGATAAGGGTGAGTAATGATATGATGAAATTGATGAAGGGACATTCATAAAGATCGCCTAGGCCAGCATTCGAACCCGAGATCCCTAGCGTAGCACCCTGTGATAACCACTCTGCCACGAAAGTCGGCTATATCTACGTAATTATCAGGGGTGCTAAATATTTATGTCGAAAGACCACTTAGTTGTGAAAGCATCGTACTCTTATTAACCTCTCTGCTCTCCTCTCTCTCTGACGTGTCTCTCCCTCCCCCCTTACCTCTCTCTCTCTCCGAAGGATGGCATAGAGACGAAACGAGATTTGGCAGTACCTAGTTTCGTCTCATGTGAGGAGGATTGTCTCTTCAATCTGGTTTCGAGATCTCGGTGCGGGCTTGCAACAAACACTAAAACCTAAGCGGAATTGTTAGGTTAGAAGGCTCAGTTTTAGAGCTCTTAGAAATTAATTTTAGCGTTTGCTGCAAGCTGGATGTGCCCTGCACCATACCCGTTCGCTGTGCTTGTTCTGAACCTCCTCTTGATTTTTATAAGTATCTTTTCCCTCCTCGGTCTCTAAGTATTGGTCTCATTTCGATTTACGAAATATATAGAATAAGCGTTTTAATAAACTGTTTTAGGGGCAAAACCCGCTTCAAATATCAAGATGAGGACAAATTGACGTGGGGATCTGACCCCTTTGCCCCCCTTCGATTTCCATTAAATTTGGAAGTTGTATAGAGAGGCCCTATGCAGCCTGTTTCTTCCTATGCCATATTTACGTGGATTCGGGGTCAGATCCCCACTTCAATTTCTCCTCATCTTGACATTTGAGGGGGGGCTTGGCCCCTAAAACAGTTTTTTAGCTGAAACACAAAAACACGTACTTCTTCTTTTGGGCCCCTCTACACACCTGCCAAGTTTCATGGAAATCGGAGGGGGACACTTAGATAACCTCCCTTGTAAGTGTATTAATTACAAATCGCGCACACACTATATATGTGTATGTGTGTGTGTGTGTGTGTGTGTGTGTGTGTGTGTATTATATACATATGTATATTAGCAGGTAACAATATGTTATAAACACATTCTTACTTTCCAAAGAAGCGCTCATGTGGGATGTTTAAACGGATCCGGATCCGAAAAATTTTAGGATCCGGATCCTGAGGATTTGCGATTCAAAGTGTGGTCTACTACTTATGGGCCACCCGGTATATATATTTTCGAATACGCGCAAAGAAAGCCAAAGTTACGCATTTTGAATAAAATTTAGAATGTTACCTTAAAGCATTAATTCATTAATTGGATTGGATTAACCGGTAACAACATGAATAACTATCTAACAGTGACGGCGATTAGGGGGCAAGGGGAGCCAGTTCCCCCTACTTCTTGCCACTTTTGCCCCCGCATTATGCTAAACTTTATGTACTAAGGGAAAGTAAACTGCCCTTGCCCCCCCCCACTTTTTGCACCTTGCCTCCGTAATTTTGGAACACAATCGCCGCCACTGCATCTACCGTAATATATGACCGTCACTACCACATCGCTACAGATTTTAAAATTCGGCTACCAACAGTGCAAAAATTCATAATGGTGTTTCTTATCCTGATTTAATGATATACGTGATACAGAAAACGCACACTGTACTCGTTATTTTAATAAAAGGTAATGGAAATTTCCATAAGTGAACTTGAAATATTTGGAAATTCAGGCGCCAGTTAAACATTTTTCAGGTGCCATGGTGACCGGACGCCCTGTTCATTTCTACCCCTGACTATAACCATCTGGAATATTTGTCTAATCTACTTACAAATGTATTAATATTGTTTGTTAAGTAGAAATTATGTTTGAACCTTTGAACAAGACATCATCTCTACACCGAAATGTAAAATCATATATTATGGCTTTAAATGTAACTTCACGACAACTGATAAATTAATATAACTTTAAGAAAACGTTAAGTAAACTAGAAACGTTTCTGAAGGTAGTGCTTTGGAGTTAAAAATTCCGAAAGAAGAAACATTAATCCTCTAACAATCAGAATACTTTTCTGATTTACTTCATTTACAAACGAGTTAATAGGGGTGGCTTTCTATACAGAGTGTCTATTTTGTATAGGATTATCCTACATATTATTTACAATAATTACCAATTTATACTCGTACCAAGAATATCCTCTCATTGCAACATTATTTACTCAAGACCTCTCTCATTGTGTGAACATACGTATTTTTGAAAATTTATGGGGGTTGTTACGTCGAAAATATATGAGACTTTGACATTACCAGCCTGTTAATAGTTGCACATTACACATTCCTTTCAAATAATACAGCCTTAATTTTAGTAGGAAAATATATTTTGCCAGTGAATCTTTTGTTTTTTAAATGTATCTACACTTTTACTACATTTAACGTAAGAAGTTAGTTATATGTCCGTACAATCATTACCTGGTGTGAAAATATAAAAAAGCTATAGAAAGCGCTTCCTATCCTGTGTTTCTTGTATATAATCATGTAACTTACAAACTCTGATTAGAATGTTGCTTTTGTTGTTAGCTCTATATCACATGTCATTATGGGGTAATTCTCTGAAAAATTATTATTACTGTACCGGGGACTTCTTAATTGGTCGAAAAGTAGGCAACTGGAAGGGGTTTGGAACAACAAAAAAAACACTATCCGGTGTGAATTTCAATGTCTATGAAATATAGTCTCTGTAATGCCGATAATTAATTATCTATTAATGGTATTTGAACTTGTATTTCAGGTCACCGAGAGGATAGGAAGAAGTGAGGAAAGCTTATAAAGGAGCAGAGTTGTTCCTGCAAGACATGGCGGCTAGTATAAAATTGTGAGTACATACACAAACGTAATTGAAAACAATCTCTGTGTTCGCGTTATATGTATAAGTGGTCACTATTTTCAAAGCGTGGCACCACGCCTCTACGCACGATAACAATGAAAACAAATTCCATGTACTTTAATGTTCAAATTTGATTTATAGTACTCTGTACGATAATGAACGAAAAATCGACCATCAAGCGCACATAGATTGCGTCGTTTCATCGAAGTATGACAATGTGATGCACAGTTACACATACACAGTCCAGGTTTGGCGAGATGAATGAGTGAGCGAGCGAGCGCAGGTTTGATGATGGTGATGATGAATTAATTTTTAGGGATGCGTAGGCACATATGGCCATTTTGCACTCTTCAGTGTTAAACGGAGAAAATCCCTTTAACTAAAATCCTTACCTGATGGTTAAAAAGAGGGTGTAAAAAGCCTCTTGATCATATTAAAACTGCACCGTATTGTCAGTGCACCCCTCCCCCGTATTTAAATCTGATTATGGAAACAAAACAAGCCTCACAGACAATTGAAGTAAATATTATTCTTTAACAGTGTTAATGTGCGAGAAACTAATGCACATTTTTTCGGAAAATCAGTGAATGAACGAATCAATAGTAATGTTAATTTCAGGTATTTGTTCATCTTGCAATTGCACAATACACAACGCCCGATTAAAAGGTTATAGTGACGTAGCTTTCAGCACCAGCAATTCTAATAGACAATCACATAATCATAATGATAATAGCACAGCTATGAGCATCGAGGAAAATACAGTTTGGGACGATAAAATTTGGCTTAACAACATTCTTATTCAGTATCAAGTCGGTAATTATTTTTTCAATTGTCCGCATCATTTTTAAAATTTGAAATAAACATGCAAATAAAAACTATCATTAATTTAACCATCTTGAACTGTATTCGTACATAAGTGTTATTCTGAAGCGATTATTATGACAACGAAAACTAAATAACGCTTTTTTTTAAATCATCGCTTGGAACTTGTTTTCTACGAGTAGCAGTAGTATTGATGTACGCCAAGGACAATTAGTGCATGGGTGTTAATTAATTTGCATGTAATTAAGAACTAATTTGCATAATATGAATAAATTTGCATAATATGAATAAATTTGCATATCATTAGAGTACTTTACATTTATGTATTTGCATGTTTATAACTTTTTATGAATATATAATTATTTATTTTATGAAAAATATGTATATAGAAGGTAATTAGAGGTACTAAACGCTATGCATATGGTTTTATATTCACTACTGCAAAGTATGTAATGTATAAATCGATAATATTAATGTTTATAATATTGAAAATAAGTTTTCTATGGTTTATGAACAGCTATGAACGGTGGTAATGGCTGTAGGTACAGGTCCAATTACGATTGGGGACGGTCCCGGTACTCGAACCCGCGATATGTAATATTATTAATTAGTACTATGCAATAATTTCATTAAGTTATGAAACACGATGATCTCAGACGCTAGACAGAATACTGTCTCAGAATCTCGACTCCGCTCTGATGCCAGACAGACAAGGGGAACTCCGCGCAGGTAGAGGAGAAAGGAATTTTGGGGGAAGCGCGTTCAAGGTCAAATGACGTCAGAACGTCAGAACAAAGGAAGAACCCGGTTGACCAATCAGAACTGGTTTTTTCAAGGTTAACCAATACGCAAGAACAGGGGAAAGCTATGCAATACTGTAGGGCAGGGGAGGGATTCAACCAGACAACAAAGAATGTCTGAGAATGCGCAGCAAGGGTCAAATCTCTGAAGCTATGCGTCGCTTGTAGAACCGGTTTCCGCCGCCAATTAATATTCCGCTCAGGTTTGCCTCCAAGGCACAGGACGCTTTAGCGCAGGTTTTTTTATCTGTACTATGAAGAAGGGAGAGCTATTAGGGACGGGGCCTACAGTTTTCACCATTTGCTTTTATCACGGGGTAACGAACCTAGGACCCTTTGATTATTGATTTAGGTAGTAAATGTATGTTACTGTGTGCTATTTAACTTAATTTTGAGTTTATTTTTTACCAAACTTTGACTTTATGTCAAACATTTTCACAGCTTATCCTTATTTTTACAAAAATAACACTATTTGTACTATTCAGGCAACATTTTTTATTAAATTTTGGACTCGCAAAGATATTTTTACAACTTTTTAACTTATTATTTTACAATTTTATGTTAATTTTTTACCAAAATAACACTATTTGTACTATTCAGGCAACATTTTTATTAAATTTTGGACTCACAAAGACATTTTTTTCAACTTTTAACTTATTATTTTATAACTTTATGTTAATTTTTACCAAAATAACACTATTTGTACTTTTCAGGCAACATTTTTTATTAAATTTTGGACTCTCAAAGATATTTTTACAACTTTTTAATTTATTATTTTACAATTTTATACCTATTTTTACCAAAATAACACTATTTATACTATTCAGGAAAGACTTTTAGTTATATTTTCGACACACAAAGTGTGTGTTATCAACTGCTATCTGTTTATTTCACAAGTCTAGGCTTATTATTACCAAAATAACACAATTCAATCTGTTCAGGAAAGACTTTTAGTTACATTTTCGACACACAAAGTGTGTGTTCTCAACTGCTATCTGTTTATTTCACAAGTCTAGGCTTATTATTACCAAAATAACACAATTCAATCTGTTCAGGAAAGACTTGTAGTTACATTTTCGACACACTAAGTGTGTGTTCTCAACTTCTATTTGTTTATTTCACAAGTTTAGGCTTATTATTACTCAAATAACACAATTTCATCTATTCAGGATATTTTGTATTTACAAAGAGATTTTTTCAACTTTTAATTTATTATTTACAAGTTTATGCCTATTTTTTACTCAAATAACACAATTCTATCTGTTTAGGAAAGACTTTTAGTTATATTTTCGACACACAAAGTGTGAGTTTTCAATTTTTATCTGTTTATTTCACAAGTTTAGCCTAATATTTACTCAAATAACACGATTTGAACGTGTTTTTTTTATTACATTTTGGACACACACACACACACACACACACACACACACACACACACACACAGATATATTTTCCAAGTTTACAGGATTATTCTCTAAGTTTACTCAAATAACACATTTTAAATGTGTTTTGAATTAAACTTTGTACACACGAAGTGTGTTTCGTCAATTCAAGAAAGTTTTCAATTATATTTTGGATGCAAAAGTATGTTTTGTCAAGTTCTACCCTTTTATTTTACAAGTTTAGGCTTATTATTACTCAAATAACCAATTTCATCTATTCAGACAACATTTTGTTTGTTATATTTTACTCACAAAGACATTTATCAATTTTTAATTTATTATTTCACAAGTTTATGTAATTTTTTATTCTAATAACACAATTTTAACTATTCAGGCAACATTTTTGTTGCAATTTGGACTTACAAAGAGATTTTTTAAAATCTTTGTATTAAATTTTCTATTTTTTGCGTTTTGTATTTCACATTCGATATTACAAAGTTCTAAGGTGTGTATAATATTTCAAACTATTTTCAGGGTGTATTTGTTAATGCATTTGGATAATAACTATTAGGTTTTTGGATGAACTAATGTTAAGAATATTTCAACCAATCAGAAAATGTGTCGTTTTTATTTCTACCAATCAGAAAACGCGTCGGTTTTATTTCATCCAATTAGAAAACGCGTTGATTTTATTTCAACCAATCAGAGAAGGCGTCAGTTTTGCTTATGAGTATAAAAACTGCGTAAAAGCAAGCAGAAGCTATTTTGAGAAGTATTTGTGTAGCATTGTGTCAGAGAAGACATCAAGTTGTGATTATTGGCTGTGAGTTTCAGACAAAGAACTCAAGAGAAGCTATAATTAAGGTAAATGATTTTTATTATGTAGTGTGTTTTTAAATAATATGTAAATGCAAATATTGAAACGAGGAAAACGTCAATGCAAACCAAAAAGAATATGCGTAATGTGAACAAGTACTACAACTATATTTCTATTTTTCAGGTGCTTCTAATTTTGTATGTGTAACTGAAAGGGACCATTAGTGAAAGATGGCGTCTTCAAGCTCCACAAACAAGGCTAACCACACTGCGGTGAGTACCTCGAAAGAGATTTTACCATTGGAATGTATATTTCTCCACTAGTTTTTTGAAATAATATATAAATCCAGAAAACAAAGAAACGAAAAAAGTAAATACAGAAATGAAAATGCGTAATATAAACAAGTACTACAACTATGTTTCTATTTTTCAGGTGTTCTTATTTGTGTACCTGTGAGTGGAAGGATCTATTACTGGAAATAACGTCAACAAAGTAACCGACAAGGACATGAGTCAAATAATTGCATCATGTCCATGTTTTTCCAATTATATCTATAAGGATTGTGTGTTGGAGACTTTGAAGAGGTATACACCTGGCAAGTATATTATATGCTGGGGATGTTATTCTAAACAAGGCAACCAACTAGCCCACGATTGTGTAGTTAACCATTTCTACGAGTGTGAGTGCGTATGCTGTAAAGATGAAGATTTACTCTCTGAACGTTATTTTATTTGCCAAGGAGAACGCTGTTTGAATAAATGCCAACGATGTGTTAAGTGGATGTGTGAGAGAATCCAGTATTATTTACAGGATTTGGATAACACAAAACATATTTTTGATTTTTATATTACTAACCATGAGGATGTTGCGGATGCTTTGACGGCACACGAGGTACAGACAGAATACAAAGCTTTTTATAGTGTGTTATGTGAAATTTCAAACAATATCGAACTAGTGAAAACTCTTATAGATCCTATACGCTCAGCAGAGCTTACTTATGGTAGCACAGGATTTTTGTGAGAGTTGAATAAAGAGAGACTGACTAATAACAGCGAAAATGGTGCAATACATTATTGATGTACAAGGATTTATTTATAACAGAAAATTTATATTGCGTGAGATTTGTGTGAGTTCTACAAATTTGGACACTGTGTATTATGCGCTTGTGAGTGTTCCCGATTATTTCAAAGAGAACAAAGAATCGCGCTGGGTTAAAGACAATCTCCATGCATTAATGTATGATATTCCTTGTGGATGTGAAATATACTATGTCCGGAGGGCAGTTAGGAACTTGAACTGTCAAGGTGGTACATTTTTCTGCAAAGGAAAATCCCAAATTATCAAAGATTTGTTTAATATTGATAACATTGTTGATTTACAAACTGTAAACTGTCCATCCCTTAAGAATTTGTATATGTTTCAAGGAGGATTGTGCAAGTATCATTCTGATACTTCTCCCCCAGCTGAACAATGTTGCGCATTCAGAAATGTTCAAAGACTTTTATGTTGGTACAATAATAAAAATATTAATGTGTAATGTATTTAGTGCAAATAATAAAGATTTGTGAAAAAGAAATGTTTTCTATGTTGTTATTTAGTTTTAAAGCCTTTATTCAAGGTATTTTCTAGTATTACTGGTTTTTTGGCTGCATCAACACATGGGTTATTTCTATTTGGTTTATTATACGAGGCTACAATCACTATATGTCTATGAGGACTAAAATCCACTGATTGAACCTTAAAGCTTAGGTTTACTATGTATATTGATTAAACACAGGACAACACGAATCTTACAGAGGATTGTAGGAGGCATAGGCCCACACGCCAGAGCCTTATTAGCCTGCAAGAACAACTTGTATGTTGAATTGTGACTGTTTAGCAATAATATTTATAAAGTTTAAATCATTTTCATTAGATTACATATATATTTTGGATTCAAATAAAACACTCAAGTTAAGTTTTTTAAGTTTATTTTTATTTAATATACAAATATAGAATATATCAAATTTACATATATGAAAAGTACTCTACCAAAGAGCAAAAGTCACATAGGGATTACGATTTAGCCGATGCTGAAATTCTTCCATGAGGGATTTGTAGTAACAGAGAAATTTTTGCCACTGTTTAAAGTTGAGGGTGACTCCATCAGAGATGCTGGTGATTTCCACTTTTATATTTTCTCCACTGCCCTCGAAGGTGAAGTAAAGTTTTCCTATAATGT
This sequence comes from Lepisma saccharinum, assembly GCF_977018435.1. Taxonomy (NCBI): domain Eukaryota; kingdom Metazoa; phylum Arthropoda; class Insecta; order Zygentoma; family Lepismatidae; genus Lepisma; species Lepisma saccharinum. The sequence goes on from NC_139229.1 coordinate 144,391,111, forward strand.
TTATAGATCTGAATCTGTCTTTTTGCGTGGAGAATCTGTTTTTGTAAGTGTCGAAGATCACATCTGATTTGTAGACGCATGATGGGTACTCTTTTTTTATTTAGGACAATGTATTTTTTTTTCATGTTTCAAAATCAATTCAGTGTCTGCGAAAGTACCACGAATAATGATATCCATGTTGGCATCGATGATGAATCTGGTTTCTGGTTATATGTTGTTCATTTGGTGGGTGCCTCTGATAGACTGCATTTTGGTTTGGCATCAATAAAAAGTTTTAAAAATATGCAACTAGTGCTACAAAAGGAACGGAAATTATCGACAATTTCTGGATTATAACTAAAATTCAGTTTGCCTTTTACATATCCAATATTTACATACCAACACTAACTAGACTTCGATTTATATAAATGTAGCAGGAACTATATTTCTGAGAATCAAACTATATTAGGATTATATGTTAAACTTATACAAAATCAGATTATTCTATGTAAGTATATTTATATTGACTGGATTATTTAACAGATCAAACAGAAAGAAGGCAAATTCCACTAAACGTAGGTGATTGCATGAAAATAACTAGGTCAAGGAGTGACCAACAGTGAGCTGAGGTTATATATAGAGGGTCGCTCTTCATAATTCTTACCTTCGCTGGATCGGCGAAGGAACGCACTTGTGGGCGGTAGAACCTGAATGGGCTCCACCAAGACATCGGAGACTCGAAGCAGATGACTTGGTGGATGAACCCAAGTAGGGTCATAGGCGCTAGGGTCAATTTGGTTATTTCTTCTTGTATGAGGAACCAATTTGCCCAACTCCCCACATTAACTTACATTGCTTATAACTAATTAAATTTGAAGAAAAATTATAATCTCTTAGACTGTAAACATATTTTATATTTAGGCTGCACAAGATCCAATGATAAAATTAAAAAATGGTAACCACCCAGACAGGGACTCGAACCCTGGGCAGATAGGTTAAAACCCATCTGAGCACAAGGTATTCTTTTTTTTGAAAAGTTAGTTATGTTAAGAAATATCGTTTGAGAACTCTTTTGGTCTGGGTCGACAGAGAAGGAGACAGCATTTCCAAAATTTTACAGACTGGATGTATTTTACCACCACTATAGAGGTCTTTACTATATGTAATTCGAAACGCTAGAGTTCAGTTAGCTTTCAAAATTGAAGTTACATAGTACAATATGTTGAAGTTTTTGTGTTTGGCACACTTAACAAGTTACACTTATATCCATTTCAGGACAAATAATGCTAAAACTCTCAAATTTACTGTCATCTCATCAACTACTAGCAAAGTTTTAGTATTATATGTCCGTAATTAGATATAGTGTAACTTGTTAAGTGTGCCAAACACAAAAACTTCAACATATTGTACTATGTAACTTCAATTTTGAAAGCTAACTGAACTCTAGCGTTTCGAATTACATATAGTAAAGACCTCTATAGTGGTGGTAAAATACATCCAGTCTGTAAAATTTTGGAAATGCTGTCTCCTTCTCTGTCGACCCAGACCAAAAGAGTTCTCAAACGATATTTCTTAACATAACTAACTTTTCAAAAAAAAGAATACCTTGTGCTCAGATGGGTTTTAACCTATCTGCCCAGGGTTCGAGTCCCTGTCTGGGTGGTTACCATTTTTTAATTTTATCATTGGATCTTGTGCAGCCTAAATATAAAATATGTTTACAGTCTAAGAGATTATAATTTTTCTTCAAATTTAATTAGTTATAAGCAATGTAAATTAATGTGGGGAGTTGGGCAAATTGGTTCCTCATACAAAAAGAAATAACCAAATTGACCCTAGCGCCTATGACCCTACTTGGGTTCATCCACCAAGTCATCTGCTTCGAGTCTCCGATGTCTTGGTGGAGCCCATTCAGGTTCTACCGCCCACAAGTGCGTTCCTTCGCCGATCCAGCGAAGGTAAGAATTATGAAGAGCGACCCTCTATATATAACCTCAGCTCACTGTTGGTCACTCCTTGACCTAGTTATTTTCATGCAATCACCTACGTTTAGTGGAATTTGCCTTCTTTCTGTTTGATCTGTTAAATAATCCAGTCAATATAAATATACTTACATAGAATAATCTGATTTTGTATAAGTTTAACATATAATCCTAATATAGTTTGATTCTCAGAAATATAGTTCCTGCTACATTTATATAAATCGAAGTCTAGTTAGTGTTGGTATGTAAATATTGGATATGTAAAAGGCAAACTGAATTTTAGTTATAATCCAGAAATTGTCGATAATTTCCGTTCCTTTTGTAGCACTAGTTGCATATTTTTAAAACTTTTTATTGATGCCAAACCAAAATGCAGTCTATCAGAGGCACCCACCAAATGAACAACATATAACCAGAAACCAGATTCATCATCGATGCCAACATGGATATCATTATTCGTGGTACTTTCGCAGACACTGAATTGATTTTGAAACATGAAAAAAAAATACATTGTCCTAAATAAAAAAAGAGTACCCATCATGCGTCTACAAATCAGATGTGATCTTCGACACTTACAAAAACAGATTCTCCACGCAAAAAGACAGATTCAGATCTATAAACATTATAGGAAAACTTTACTTCACCTTCGAGGGCAGTGGAGAAAATATAAAAGTGGAAATCACCAGCATCTCTGATGGAGTCACCCTCAACTTTAAACAGTGGCAAAAATTTCTCTGTTACTACAAATCCCTCATGGAAGAATTTCAGCATCGGCTAAATCGTAATCCCTATGTGACTTTTGCTCTTTGGTAGAGTACTTTTCATATATGTAAATTTGATATATTCTATATTTGTATATTAAATAAAAATAAACTTAAAAAACTTAACTTGAGTGTTTTATTTGAATCCAAAATATATATGTAATCTAATGAAAATGATTTAAACTTTATAAATATTATTGCTAAACAGTCACAATTCAACATACAAGTTGTTCTTGCAGGCTAATAAGGCTCTGGCGTGTGGGCCTATGCCTCCTACAATCCTCTGTAAGATTCGTGTTGTCCTGTGTTTAATCAATATACATAGTAAACCTAAGCTTTAAGGTTCAATCAGTGGATTTTAGTCCTCATAGACATATAGTGATTGTAGCCTCGTATAATAAACCAAATAGAAATAACCCATGTGTTGATGCAGCCAAAAAACCAGTAATACTAGAAAATACCTTGAATAAAGGCTTTAAAACTAAATAACAACATAGAAAACATTTCTTTTTCACAAATCTTTATTATTTGCACTAAATACATTACACATTAATATTTTTATTATTGTACCAACATAAAAGTCTTTGAACATTTCTGAATGCGCAACATTGTTCAGCTGGGGGAGAAGTATCAGAATGATACTTGCACAATCCTCCTTGAAACATATACAAATTCTTAAGGGATGGACAGTTTACAGTTTGTAAATCAACAATGTTATCAATATTAAACAAATCTTTGATAATTTGGGATTTTCCTTTGCAGAAAAATGTACCACCTTGACAGTTCAAGTTCCTAACTGCCCTCCGGACATAGTATATTTCACATCCACAAGGAATATCATACATTAATGCATGGAGATTGTCTTTAACCCAGCGCGATTCTTTGTTCTCTTTGAAATAATCGGGAACACTCACAAGCGCATAATACACAGTGTCCAAATTTGTAGAACTCACACAAATCTCACGCAATATAAATTTTCTGTTATAAATAAATCCTTGTACATCAATAATGTATTGCACCATTTTCGCTGTTATTAGTCAGTCTCTCTTTATTCAACTCTCACAAAAATCCTGTGCTACCATAAGTAAGCTCTGCTGAGCGTATAGGATCTATAAGAGTTTTCACTAGTTCGATATTGTTTGAAATTTCACATAACACACTATAAAAAGCTTTGTATTCTGTCTGTACCTCGTGTGCCGTCAAAGCATCCGCAACATCCTCATGGTTAGTAATATAAAAATCAAAAATATGTTTTGTGTTATCCAAATCCTGTAAATAATACTGGATTCTCTCACACATCCACTTAACACATCGTTGGCATTTATTCAAACAGCGTTCTCCTTGGCAAATAAAATAACGTTCAGAGAGTAAATCTTCATCTTTACAGCATACGCACTCACACTCGTAGAAATGGTTAACTACACAATCGTGGGCTAGTTGGTTGCCTTGTTTAGAATAACATCCCCAGCATATAATATACTTGCCAGGTGTATACCTCTTCAAAGTCTCCAACACACAATCCTTATAGATATAATTGGAAAAACATGGACATGATGCAATTATTTGACTCATGTCCTTGTCGGTTACTTTGTTGACGTTATTTCCAGTAATAGATCCTTCCACTCACAGGTACACAAATAAGAACACCTGAAAAATAGAAACATAGTTGTAGTACTTGTTTATATTACGCATTTTCATTTCTGTATTTACTTTTTTCGTTTCTTTGTTTTCTGGATTTATATATTATTTCAAAAAACTAGTGGAGAAATATACATTCCAATGGTAAAATCTCTTTCGAGGTACTCACCGCAGTGTGGTTAGCCTTGTTTGTGGAGCTTGAAGACGCCATCTTTCACTAATGGTCCCTTTCAGTTACACATACAAAATTAGAAGCACCTGAAAAATAGAAATATAGTTGTAGTACTTGTTCACATTACGCATATTCTTTTTGGTTTGCATTGACGTTTTCCTCGTTTCAATATTTGCATTTACATATTATTTAAAAACACACTACATAATAAAAATCATTTACCTTAATTATAGCTTCTCTTGAGTTCTTTGTCTGAAACTCACAGCCAATAATCACAACTTGATGTCTTCTCTGACACAATGCTACACAAATACTTCTCAAAATAGCTTCTGCTTGCTTTTACGCAGTTTTTATACTCATAAGCAAAACTGACGCCTTCTCTGATTGGTTGAAATAAAATCAACGCGTTTTCTAATTGGATGAAATAAAACCGACGCGTTTTCTGATTGGTAGAAATAAAAACGACACATTTTCTGATTGGTTGAA